>NC_137077.1:50256388-50687983 GCF_951640355.1 Cnephaeus nilssonii
AATCCACAGATGGTGGGAACACCCATCAGTAAGCCATATCATGAATAATAAAGTTGATTGGATTATTGGTTTTTGCACTGTGCCTCAAGGCCAAAATTGTTCATAGTCAATGCTCAGTAAGTGGTGACAGTCTTTCTTCATGATTAGTGGTGGCTCCGATGATTAAAGCCAGCAGAATGGGAAGAGACTGCCTAGACCAGCCGCAAGCTCCCGTGCCCAGAAGTCATGAAACTGAGGCGCCTCACCATCTGTTCCCTGGGTTCACTGCAGCAGGATTCCTAGGTCAGGTAGGGGGTTGGACATAATGTCCAAATTCTCTTCACTCTGAGAGCCTGTGGTCCATGTCCCAACTCCATAGAGTTTTACACATAGGTCAGACATTCACGAATGTTCTCAGAATTAGAAATTTGGACTTTGATAAATGTGCTTAGACGTTATTAGATCATGGATGGAGAGAAGGTGGCAAGTTAAGCCTTACTGCAGAGGAAAGGAAACATAAGCCTATGGGGGAGGGGACATTCTCCCCTTTTCCCTCTTGGTTCTTCGGGTTGGTGGAATAATTAAAATGACATAAAGCAGATTAACAGGGAAAAAAAATTTTTTTAAATTTTTGTTAATCCTCACCCAGGATATTTTTTCCATTGATTTTTAGAGAGAGTGAAGGGAGGGAGAGAGACAGAGAGAGAAACATCGATGTGAGAGAGACACATCAATTGGTTGCCTCCTGCACATGCCCCACCCAGGCCAGGATCAAGTCTGCAACCAAGGTACGTGCCCTTGACCGGAAATTGAACCTGTGACCCTTCAGTCCTCCAGGCCGACGTTCTATCCACTGAGCCAAAACAGCTAGGGCAAAAAACCAATTTTTAGTACATACACAGAAAATTCACATAAGCATGGATATTCCAAAGACGGTAAGACAAATGAAGTATATATGTCATTCTGGATTAAGGAGAGAAAGGTAGGGGTCTGGGACTTCAAAGGAGTCACAGGGAGATGAGAAAGAGCAAAAACTTGGTAAACAAATGTTTGCCCGGACCACCCCGAAACAATGAACACAGACAGGAGTCTAACAAACAGACTTGGCTAGATTCCTCTCTGTCTCACACATCTAGCCACATCCAGCTCCCTTCCTGGAACAGGTATTTCAGTCTGAATTCCTTTGGGGGAGGTGAAAAGTTCTGCTCTTCTTGAGTTTGTTGGGCTTTCACTGTTGTCAGCTCAAAATAATCTGCATGCTGGGTGACACGTTCTGGGAAGACTAGTTCTGAACCTCTACAAGCCCAACAGCCTGTTCACATCCTCACAGCCTCACCTCCACTGATACCAAACCAGAAGAGGCCGATCACTGATGGGCAGTCAAGCCAGGTGGGAGGATGCAGCTGTGGCTCAGCTGTTGGCGTCCTTCCCCTTAACTCTGGTCCTTTGTCTGAGCATGCACATCGGAACCACCCAGGCTACACTCCATCTGCATTTCTTTGAAAGTTTCCTCCATGTAGCCAGAGTTGAGCACCGGGCTTTGGCTCTGGTCCCACCGCCAAGACCTCCAGGAGCACACTCTTCCTCTCCCCAAGCCCAGAGCACTGCAGAGTCCCTGCTTACAAAGAACAATATACCTGCCCCTCAGGGAGGGAAACAGATAGTGGCCAGTCTCCAGAGCCTGACCCTCCACCGCACTGGCCAGGTACACATATAGATACTGAGTGGACCTGACCAGGTCCCACTCATGCGGTGAGAACAGCAGTGTGGTGGACCTGGATGATGGGAAGTGGAGGCAGGACATCACCAGAGAAGATTTCCCAGGGGATGGTCCCTGGAGGAGCCCTCAAAAGGAATCACACAGCAACCCTACCCCCAACTTCACTGTAGGAAAACGCTTTCCTAAAGGTGTGTTCAGGTAACCAGACAAGAGTGCAGGAGGAAGGAATGGGAGGACTTGGGGATCAGCTATAGCCCCTGTGCCCACCCCCACCCCCACCTTCCAGCTCCAAGCCTGGGCTGCTTGGCAATGGAGCTATTGTCCAGAGATCTGTTGTTCTGAATTTCCTGCCAGATCACCTGAGGACCAAGGTCGGAGTGGGGACAGGGACCCAAGGCCTTTATTCCCTCCTGATTTTATTCACCCACTCATTCATTCAGCTACTCATTTGCTTATCAGGTACTAGCCGGAAAAGTTTAAGGAGATAATTTTTGGTTATAAGTGGGAACCTCCTTTGGCCAAGGCAAAGTGTATCTTGAAGGGCTCTGTTGAAAAGTGACCATTAGGAGTCCTTAGTCATTAATTAAGCATATTGGTGACTGACTATATATATACTGGGCACAGCTGGAAAGGTTCTGTGGGAACTGGGTCCTGTATGTTGGGAGAGATAGACAAACACGTAATTCCACTCATTCTAATATTGTAATAATTATACTTATACTAGAGGTCCAGCGCACAAAATTTGTGGTACGGTCCCTAGGCCTGGCCTGTGATCAGGGCCATCTTCCCCGGCTGCCCGCAGCTGGCCCCGCGCCCCCACCCCCAGCTCCCCTTTCACCATAGGGTGATCAGTGCCTGATGGCCAGGGGAAGGGACTGAGAAGTCAACTGTTACCACGCGCTTGCCTGCCCTGCCCCTGCCATGAGTCGCCCGCTGTGTGTGGGGTGATTGGCAGGGTGGGGGCCTTGGCCTGGGGCCGCCTGCATTCCCCGCCACCCAGCCCCAGTTCCTCGTTCACCATCAGGCAATCGGAGCCTGCCAGCCGGGGAAAGGAACCCAGAGGTAGTCAGTGCGCCTCATAGTGACTGGTCCAGCGGTCATTCTGATTGTTCCACCTTTAGGGTCAATTTGCATATTACCGTCTTATTATATAGGATAGAGGCCTGGTGCACGGGTGGGGGCCAGCTGACCTGCCCTGATGGGGGCCCCGGATCTGGGTGGGGAGGGGCAAGGGGCCATGGGCAGTTTGCAGGCCAGCCATGCCCCCAATCAGGGTGGGGGTCCCAGCTGGGGGCGGGGCCGCCTGGGCGAAGGGCCACAGGGGGGTGGTTGGCCAGCCACCCCACCCTCAATCAGGGTGGGAGAGGCTGGTCAGGGTTGGGGTCGGCCAGGGGGAGGGGCTGGGTTCGCTAGCAGCAGTGGGCATAGCAACCAGTCATTTGGTTGTTATGGCATTACGGTTGCTGGCTTTTTATACATCTAGATAGTACAAAAATGCCTTACAAATATTAATTTAATTTTCATAAGAACACTATAAAGTAGGTGCCCTAGTCACTATTTTTGTCAGATGAGGTTAAAAACAAGCCCAAGGTCACACAGCAGTTGGCTCTTGCTCCAGGCTCCTAACTTCTATATCATACTTCCATTGTAATGATGGGGAGCAAGAGAAGGGGCCTGGTGGTTTAACAGCCCAGAGACTGTCCTAGATCAGCAAGCTGGGAGTAGCAGGGGCAGGACCTGAGAGGAGGGGACTGAGGACAGCACACTTTGATGGGCAGAGGAGCAGAGTGTCAGCACTGGGTCCAAGGATCCCCCAAGGAGGCAGAAGAACTGGTGGAATGGTGAAGGATGCTGAGGCAAGCGCTCTTACTTCTTTGTTGCCTGAAGGTGGTCTGTCTGGAACAAAAACTTCTGAGTCTCCATTTTTCAACCCCCAATCACAGCTCCTCAGAGAAATCTAGCACTCTGTTTATAAAGGGGAGCTCTTTGTAGTCTAAAAAAAACATCCCCTTAAAACCTATAGCATATGGGGTTGAACAAGAACCTTTGAGTGCCCTGGTACCTTGTACTTGCCAAGGAGCCCTAGGTTAGGACCCACTTTCACGAACTAGTCCAGATGCCCAACCAACCCCAGGTGAAGAGAAGTGACCCTTCCAGGCCTGGTACAGAAGAGAAAGCCACACAACCTGGATGGGGGCGGGGTATTGTGAAAACTCATGGGTAAGTCACAATCCTCTGGTCTCCATATCTTATCCCACCTCACCCAGGAAAATGGCCATTGCTTTAGGGCATTCTCAACTTTTTTCAAGGTCATGAGTCATAGCCTGCATGAAATGATCATTTGTGTATGGCAGGAAGGGTCTGCTTGGGGCCAGGTGTGCTCAGGCCAGGGGCTATGGATGCCCCAGGCCTCACTTAGATACTCAGAGGGCTGATGGGCCCAGTATATAGCATAGTTATAGCTCACTCTTGGCACAGCCAACATGACCAGGAACCCTGGCTGGGAAGTTCTGCTTGGGGAGACCAAGCTGTTTTTCTGAGGTGAGGAGCTGAGACAAGAACAAGAAGGAATGGGATGCAAACAGATAAAGGGCAGCCCGCATTGGAGAGAAGGCTCAGGGATCAAAGGCATCCATCAGAGCTGAAAGTCATAACCCCCATGTCCTCTACCCAGCCATAAATATGTAATCTGAGGTCAATCACCCACCATAAAGGAACCACAGCCCCTGGAAAGGCAGGACTGAGGAGGGGGGTGTCCTCAAAAGTGAGCTGCCCCAAGGCCAGCCCTGCCACCCCTTCTCTAGCTGCTGGAGTAGAAGGAAGTAATGACTCAATCTGGCTGAAATCTGGCTGCACCTCAACAAGTCACACCTGCCTGAGTCTCAGTTTCCTCCTCTGACATTAGGATTAATCAAAGCAGCTTCTGACATTTCTGACTCACCCACACTCCCACAAAACATCCCAAAAAAAGTGTTATGATTATTTATATCACCCAAGGATTCCAAGGAATTTGACTTCAGTCTAAAAACAATGAGGATTTTTCTCTGAAGGGTGGAAGCTAATGATAATATGCAAGTGTTTTGTGATCCTATAAATGCAAAGCTTGGCCCTTGCCCTCAGAACAAACAGGAGCCAAGTGCTCTACCAAAACAAATAACCTCTCCAACCTGTGCCCATGCAAGCTCAGCCTATGCCACCTCTGTCCCCACAGCACCTTCACAGGTAGTCAGTCACTCCCCCCCCCCCCTCTCTCTCTCCTTCTCTCTCTCTCTCTCTCTCTCTCTGTGTGTGTGTGTGTGTGTGTGTCCCACACACACAAGGCAAACTCACAGGAGTATGTGCCACCCTCACCTTGCCCATCCACCCATCACAGCCATGTACACACCACTCTTCAATGCACACCCCACATGCACCCATGCACACACAGCCATAACATCCAAACCCAAACACATGCACAATATTGCTCAGGACTCTTTTTTTTTTTAAATCTTTATTGTTGAAAGTATTACATAGGTCCTCCTTTGTCCCCCATTAATGCTCAGGACTTTTGATTGAAAGTGACTGAGACCCAACTCAAACAGGCTTAAGCATTTTAAAAAAATCACTTATTTGCTCACACAATGAGAAAGCTCAGGGGTGCATTTGGCTTTTGGCATAGCCAGATGAGGGGCTTGGTGATGGCATCAGGACCATCTTTCCTACATCTCTTGACTCTCTTTTCCGGTGTTAGCTGCCTTCCCTGGCAGACCATCTCCATGCTGTGGCAAGTGCCTCTTTCTCAATCCTTCCCACTGAAGTTCCAAAGCTGACTCTCATTGGGCTGACATAGGTCACATGCTCATTCCAGAACCAATCACTGTGGCCAGGGGACTAGAATACTGTGATTTTGACTGAACTGGATCATGTGCCCAGCCCCTAGAGAGGGGTGGTCAGCCCCACTCAAACTATATAGAAGGGGGCAAAAAGAGGTGATTTTCCAAATGACGAGGAAGAGATGTTGGACAGGTAAAAACAACAGATGTTCACTACCCACACTGACCCCAGTGTACACAAAGGAATATGTGGAAGCCTCGAGGGCTTCAGGGGTAGAAAGATATCGCTGTATACACTGAGCCCTTGTATAAATATAAATATTGCCTGGCCAAAGTCCACCTCTGCACTTTACCCACAAAGTATAGATTTCCAATGAGTGACTCAGACATATGCTATAGGACTTCAGATGAACAGGAAGAGCTATTTAAAATGGGTTCGGGCTTGACCAAGCTGAATTTAGGGGGAAAAAATAAGTTATGGGTGAAAAGATCTGGAAATGCAATACAAGATAGGACTTCCAAGGAACAGGAAGAGCTGTTTAAAATGGGTTCGGGCTTGACCACATTGAATTTAGAAAAAAAGTAAGATATGGGTGAAAAGATCTGGAAATGCAATCAGTCATTGAATGGGAAGTATTACAGAGGTCTTAAGGGGAAAGGTTTTAAGGGGATGTTTTTCAGACCACATGTTTATCCTGTAGGTCACAGAGGCCAATGAAAGTGTGGGGCAGGAAAGTGACATGGTTAAAGCAGTGTTTTAGGATGATTAAACAGACTGAGATATGTAGGTTAGATGGGAGGGGCAAAAACTGAAGGCAAGAGACTAGAAAGGGGACTATTGCCGAATGAAATTGAGGAGGCTTGTGGTGTATTAGGAGCAGTGGGATCAGAACACAGGGATGGAATCCAGCAATGGTAAGAAGGAAGAACCAACAGATGTGGCCGTTGATTGCATGGCTGAGGCCAAGGCGAAGGGAATGGAGAGGGGAACTCAGATGCATTTCTGGTAGCTCCCTGCTGAACCCTAGCACCTTCTACTCCAGCCAGACTAGTGCACACACTCGCCATGAGCCACTCGACCTACCCCTGCCATCCCATTCATCCCTTTGGTGTCAGACCACAGCTCCCGACAGACAGAGCAGGGTCCTCTAGTGTCTGGTTCCTAGCTCTGTGCCAGCCTCTTCCTGGCAGGGTTCTGGCCCAGAGTAGATGCCGCAAAGTGCATGTGTAGACCTCCCCCGAACATGCAGTTTTCACTTGCCTCCTTACCTTTATCACACACGCTTGCACCCACATGCAGCTGCCTTCACTTCGCCAACAACATGATGAGGCTGCCTAAATCCTCCGTGGTCCTCGGCAACAGAAGCAGGTGTGAGCAAGCGTGTTTTCTCCCCTCTGATTATGCCATGCCTGGAGAACAGTGTTTGGCTGTTGCCTGACTCTGAGGAGGCACTTGGACAAATGGAACAGGGAGAGAAATGGGAACCGCGTCCTGCAGAGATACAGCTGCGGAAGCTGGGAGGGTGAGCCCTGGAGAAAAAGAGGCATGGACCGCAGGAGAAAGAAGGGATGATCACCGGTGTGGCCCAGCAGGAAGAAACCCCCAGCAGGACTTCTGCTCGCTGTAAACTAAGACTCCCAAAACTTGGAGATTTGTACAAGTGGGATCTGCACCATCCTCTGGAAATTGTGGCTTTCCCTACATGAGGAAGGGTTCAAGCAGAAGGTCAAGGGGACTCGAGCATCCAGTGGGTTGTTGGAGCCTCAGAAACATGTCCTGAGGGCCTATGTGTGCTGCATACTTCACCTCATTTAGCCTCAGAAAGGCCCTGCCAGGCCCAGGGTGGGAAAGTGCCGGAGTTCACAGAGCTGTGAAGGGAAGAACGGAAGTTGAAACCCATGGACTCCTCACTGGTGGACTCCTCACTGACGTCTATTAACCCAGGTCCCAGCGCTCCCTCCCCTACAAGTGTACCTGAAAGCCTAGGGAGAGCGGATGCAGTCAGAGGAATTTGACTCCTAATTCTAAGAAGTTGGGCAAATGATTTAACCTTTCTGAGGTTCCTTTTCCTCCACTGAAAATACAGATAACTACCTAAGAGGACCGATGTGAGCATTAGATAAGGGAACAGAGCCTGACTTGTAGGTTCTCAGTCAATGTTAGCCTTGACTCTCACCACCCCTCCCTGCCTGTCCCTCTGCCTTTTCTAAAGACTTCCCCTGTGCAGCTTCCCCTACCCCCTCACCCCTCACCATCTTCAAGCATACTCATGAAGGAACTTGTGTCTGCACAGGCTTTAAAACAGTTGCCTCATGAGAATGTAAGTCCTGTTCCCCTTGCAGGATGGGACAATGTCTCATGAATCTTTGTGTCCTCTGTAGTGTCTGCCCAGCATGGGGTAGGTACTCAGATGGGAGACAGCACTGGCTCAGAAGGGTTAAGGGTAACTAGAAGGAGGTGGCAATTGGGGCTATAAGGAAAAGTCTATAGGATAGTAATAAAGGATTGCATGCAAAAATCTGCCACCATGCAAAACAGGAGCTTGTAAATGCAATTCTTAGGGAGCTGGCCATGCAAATTTAGCCCTGCCTATTGACAATCCCTTCCCTTCCCCAACTCTCAGCCAAGGGTTCTTTTCCCTGCTGACCATGACCATGGGGTGGGGGTGGGGAGTGGGGGGTGGGGGAAATGATGGTGATAATTTTGGCAACTCTCATTTATTGGGTTCCCACTGTGTCAAAATGTCAGAGATCTTACACATATTATTTGTAATCCTAAAGTAATCCATGAGGAAGGTAACATTAGTCCCCATTTTACAGATAAAGAAACTAAAAGTCCTTTAAGACTTGACCTCAAGTCAGGGAAGCCCAAAGCTTGAGCATGCTCTTTCCAGTGATGTTCTCTTATTGTCCATGTCCAGTTACCTCTGTCAAGGAAAGCAATAATGTGAATAACCCAAAAGAATGATCCATAAGCATTTTACTTATTTATTTAACAATCAAATATATATATTCAATTAGCATTTGTCAAACAGCTAAATTACCTCTCCAACCGTAGGAATTTGGACAGATTTAGGGAACCTCTCCCCACCAAAAGGAAATCTCCGTAAAGGCAGGGACCTTGACTGTCTTGGTAACTATCATAGCTATAGCATTAAAAAGTGCCTAGCAGGCATTCCACTCCATCAATATATAAGGAACAAATTCACAAACAACTGGCTCAGCCTGCACCATCGTGTGTGTGTGTGTGTGTGTGTGTGTGTGTGTGTGTGTGTAACAGAGAAAATAAGAGGGAGCGGGAGAATGCAGCTCAGGTCAAGGGAAAAAAGCCCTGCTTACCTACCACCCAATTATCAACCTTTCTCTAGAATTCCCTGGTCTCTAAGGGATTAAGATAACCCCAGAGGGGGACGGAGTGGCAGGTAAGATAATTCTTATGGCAGGTCTGGAGGGTGAGAATGGGCTGGGGCTGGGCCAGCCCAGGCCAGTTTAGCCTCAGGGAAGTGTCAGGCAAGCTCCCATGGCAACACGACTCAGTGTATGTTTGTACTTGTTCCCAACAGAATTCCACGCTGGGGCCATCCATTCCCCAAGGCCCCGCAGCCCCCTCTCCTTCCTTGCCTCCCCAGGTTCCCCAGGGTGTTATCTCAGGAACCTAAGAGAAGCTTGAACAATAAAAGAAGCCTCCAGAACATGGTGGGCAGAGGAGAGAAAGCCTCACCAGGGGAGAAGGCCATTTCCCTCCCAGATCAGAACTTCTGACTCAGAAGTGTCCAGCTGTAGAAGTCATACTCCTCCTCCTCCTAGACCATGGGCCCACGGTTCCCATGGCTCGCCCCCTACCAACCAGCCCTCCCCACACATGGCCTGCCCCTGTTGCATTTGGCAGCCAAGTCCCACACAAACTCTCTTCCTACCTGTGCAATTCACCAGACCAGAGACCCTCCTCTTCTCTCTCTGTCCCTCCAGCCTAACTCTTCCCCAAACACCTCTTTCAGGAAGCCCTCCCAGTCTTTCCCTCCCAGGCTTCTCCCTCCAGGCCCCCAGCCTGGACTCTGTTGGGTATCCCCAGCTCTGACCTGGTCTCCCAGAGTTGGCACCCCCAATGGCCCAGGAGTTCCCTTACGTGGTAATGACTACTTTTAATCCATTCAGAAAGTATGAAATAAACATTATCTCCATTTTAGAGCTGAGGAAATAGCCTCAAGGTTAAGAATAGCTTGTGCTCCAGCAGTTAGCAAATGGGAGAGGCAAAAGCGGACCCTGACTGCCTTCAAAGCTAGTGTTGCCTTCCTGCCTTACACCCCTCCCTCCCTATTTCTCCAAGATAGTGTCATAGGCCAGGCACTTCCTGTGCCATAGACTTTTATAACCCCATTTAATCCTCACAATTAAGCCTATGAAGAAAGTACAAACAGCCTCATTTACAGATTATGATAGGAAGCTCAGAAACATTTAATAGGTTTCCTAAGGTCAAATAGCACATAAGTGCCAGAATCAGAATTCAACCCAACTCTTCTAGCTCCTTAGGTTCCCCAGGCCCCCCCGGGCCTAGCCAGAGACAGGCTGGGAGATGCAGGAGGGAGGAATGTAGACAATCCAGGCCAGCCTGAAAGCTTTGACTCTGATCAGCCAGCACCTCTAATAAAGAAGATGCCTTTCAGGAGGCCTGCAGAAGTTGTCCCGCTGATCTGCGCAGGCCTAGGACAGACAGCTGAGCGCTGCTGGCTCGGTAGCTGACCCCTCAGCTCTCCACCCTTCCCACTCATCCTGTGAGCTGACACACCCTCAAGTCCTTTCACTTCTGCAAATTCCTACTACCACCTCCAAAGTGCTCCAGGATTTGTGAAGAAAATGAAATAAAATTAATTTTCATTTTGAGAATTATTCCATACCATTTTTGGAGCAATAGGGCATAGCAGGAAAATATTAATTTGGGACTCAAATACCCTGTGTTCTAGTCTTAACTCAGTCTACAAATCACTCCTCGCTCTGGGCTACAGTTGTCTCATCTGTATAATGAAAGAGCAGTACCATTTATTTCTAAAATTCCTTGCCATTATGTTTGATTATTAATTACACTTAAATTAACTTGGTTTTTAGAACTTTGAATTTTACAAAGTGATTACAATGTAACGGGGAAGACACTAAACTAGAAATCATACTTGATTTGGCTGTCAGCTTTCGTTCTGTCGCATATAAAATAAATTCTATGATGAGATTTGTGAGATTCTTGGCCCCCCCTTGTAAAGTGCCAGTATAGGACTCCTACTGTGATGGGAGAAAACTTCAAACTCTTCTCCAAGAATTCTCCCTTCCTGCCGTTTCCCCCACCCACCTCAGTTCAAGGGCTCCTGTAATGAAGCACACCCTCCCCTGCACTCTGCTGTCTCCTTATCCCTCCCGCTGCAGTGACAGCCTCTGAGCACAACACAACATGCTAAACATTGACAGGGAGCAAAAGGATAGACCGAAGGAAGGACTGACTAACCCGAGGAGTAGTCCGTGTAGAAATGAGGGGCCCGGGAAGGGGGGATGCTTTGAAAAAGGAGCTGTGCTGGGTCTCTTCTCCCTCAGACCTAGACCTGGTCAGGCCTGCCCAGAAGCCAAGAAACAGATGAGAGTGGGGGCAGCAGGCCTCAGTGGCGCAGGAGCAGTACAAGGCCAAGATGGTGAGGAGATAGCCTTCGGGGGAGGAGGTGTGGAGCAGGTTTCTTCAAACTGTGCTCTCAAGTGGTCTGCAATTCCCGGAAAAGACTGAGTAAGGCTGGGTCAGGCCTGGGAGGAATGCAGTTGGAAGGTATGTGTGCACAACAGACACCACCCAGAGAATGAGCCTGTGGGAGCCATAAACCTGACTCCCCACCTTGGGAGAGCCAGGATAGCTATCTCTGGAGCTCAGTCTGAGTCAGGCCTAAGGGTGGGAGGCCTGTGGGTCTGGCAGCATATGTGAGTCACTCCAGGGTGTGGGGTCCATCCAGAAATGAGAGGGAGTAACGGGAGAGATGGGTCAGGCTGATTGGTGCCAACAAAGGCTAAAGTCACATTTCTACCGGTCAGTCCCACACCAGACATTCCCCTCCCAGGAAAGTTAGGTCCCGGGGATGGACAGCACTGTCATCTTCATTGGCCTCTGTTACTGAGCTCTGGGGTTCATGCATGGCCCTTGGGTTCATGCCCAGCCTAATGGGTTCTCACTCTCTCTGTCACTATTAACCACCTCTCTAGCTTTAAGAACGACAGTTGACTCACGCTGTCTCTTAGAGGACAGGCACAGGACTCAGAAAACCAAGTCCTCGCTCCAGTCCTGTCCTCCTCTTCCCCTCCCATGGGGTTACTCTGAGCTGGGCCCTGGGTCCTGTGGAGGGAGGAGGAGAAAGGAGGCCGTGTTCCTTTGCTCTTTGTGTCCCTGAAAAATTCTCCACCTCCCTGTGATGTTCCCTCCTCCTTGCAGGCAGGTGAGACCTGGCCCTGGAGACGTGAGAGCAGCCTCTGCCTAGTGGAGGGGGAGATGACATCATGGTCTGCCCTGAGGCTCCTAGACACGTACACACTCTCACACTCCCTCTGCCCCTCCGTCCCTGTCCCCCTCCCCGTCCTCCACTCGCTTTGCTCCAAGATGTCTTCTCCCGGTGCCCAGCCAGACTACTCTATAAACACCACTTTAATCCTGTAATGCCCCAGCTCAGAGCTTCCCGTTGCCTTCAGAATAAAGGTCAAACTCATCTGGAGGCTGAGCTGAGCCTTCCCTGCCTGGCACTAGCTGCCTCCCTGCCCCCGCCCCAGGGCTGTGCCCTTCCCTCCCACCACACCTCCCTTCACCTGCACCTGCTGAAACCTTACCCCTCCTGCAGGCCTGGCTCCAGCACACCCCATTCATTCTGCAAACATTTACTGAATGAAAATCACACACCAGCCACCTCCCCAGGCAGCCTGCCCCAGTCACCACTGCCGGAAGCGGCCGCACCCACAGAGACCCCAAAAAAGGGCCTTTGTTACACCCCTGGGCTCAGTAACACTTACCTGAGTGCCCCTCCCTAATAGTAAACCTGATCCTCAGGCATATAACATGCACTGAACATTGGCTAATGGGGCAGTCTTTCATATTTGTCTCATGTGATCCTCACAATGACCTTGAGACTTCAGTATCATTATTCTTACTTACAGATGAGGAACCCAGGTCTCAGAGAAATAATTTTTCCAGCAGTAGTAGTCAGACTCAAACCAGAGTCCCCAGATTCCAAATCCAAGGCCCTTTTACACCAGCACTGTCACTTCCCTCACCTCAAAAGCAGTCATGTTTTATACATGTTTCTGTTTCCCTCAGCACCCAACACAGGAACTTGTTTGATTCACTGAATGAATGAATGAATGAGTGAGTGAATGAATGAATGAATGAATGGTTCTATTATTCTATTTTCTCCAGATGAGACCTCTTCTCCCCTGGGGTCCCTATTTTCTCTCCCCCACATTTCTCTTTTCCTATCTTCTCCTCTCCTTCACCTTGGGCCCCAAGGATCCAGAAGACAAGTTATTGAGCTCACTGATACCTGGGGTTGGATAGGCTTCAGAGCCTCCACTGACCAGAAACAGCCCAAAGGATGTAATCCCAGGACAGGAAGGCCCCTCCCTACACCCCACTACCCCATTTGATAGACCATGTGAATCCTAGTCCTTTCTTCCAACCCTCCCCAGTTCCAGTAGGACATAGGTGGGGCAGGAGGGAGCAGCAGAGCCACAGAGAACAGTGAGGGGGTGGAAAGGGGACTACAAACAGTGACTCACCATCCTCATACTTCCCCTGCAGTGAGGGTAGAGGGGCACCTGAACACTTGAAATCCCAGCCCATGCCTGGCGAGACACTTGGGTGTCAGTAACCTGGACATGAGGAGGTGGAGGAGGAGGAAGAGCTCTGTTTATACCAAAACTAAGAGGCAGCCATGGCAACGGAGGCCAGGGCTATCAGGGCAGGGATCAAAGGTCCTGGGCCAGAATGAGGGCCCTGCTGTCAGCCAGCCAACTGAGCCTGTTGCCCAGATAATACCAGCCAGTCCTTCTCTGGCGGAGCACCCTCTTGTGGGCAGAGCCCATCCTGAGAGCTGAAGAGGGGCAAATCTGAGGAAGAAGCCACCCATTTTACAAAAACCTCTGTGTTCCCATCCCCTCCATGTCCTTCCTGTGAACTTTCTCTTTAGAGACTAGACACAGACAGACAGACAGACACTGAACCAGAAGGAGCTCTTGGCCTCTGTGCTGGGACAAAAAAGGAATGGGGAGCTGAGCCAGCAGCTGGAAAGGGCCAGTGTGGATGTGTCAGTCAGGGAAGGCTTCCTGGAGGAGGAGAAGGCAGAAGATAAGGAGGAGGGTGTCCCAGGATAACAAAAAGACATTGAAGTCTTCAGAGCAGAAGAGGGTATCTCCTCAGCTGGTGTGAGAGACCAGAGATGCACCATCGCTTCTTCCCCTCTGCTAGTTACCAAAGTCATAAACTCTTGGTGCCCGAAGGGGCCCCATGGCTGCCAATACCCTCTTTAGCAACGCATCCCTCACTTGTTATCTGTGTCCATCCCCACCCTTCCCTCCTCTTGGAGGTGGAGTTGGCACTCCCTGTGCTCAGGGGCAGACCTTCCGCCTGTGATGTGAACTCCACGCCCTCGGAAACTTGCTCCATCAAGTAGCTTCTCCCTCTGGCCCTGGTATTCCCACCCTCATCCCAGGATGGATTTCACCCCTCTACCTGTATCCAGGAACAAGTCCCTTCATCCTTAAAAAAAAAAAAAAAGTAAGAAAGGAAAGAAAGAGGGCAGGGAAGAAGGGAGGGAAACCATCCTTGACCGTGGATTCCTCTCTCTCCTTGCTTCCATAGCCACGCTTCCCAAAAGAAGAGGCCATATTCATTGTCATTTCACACCTCACCCTACCTACGATCATCCCAGTTACCATCCACAGAAATTATTACATTCTTCAATGATCAATTTATAGCCAAATTTGCTGGGCTCTTTTCAAGTTGTCTCTTAGCTGGCCTCCAAAGGATATTGCAATGGGCATCACTGACCACTCCCTATTTCTAGAAAGACTATCCATACTATATGTATACAAAACAAGACATCTTGGCCTCCTGACAGCTACTGAATTTCTTGCTATGTCCCTGACCACTCCTTTCCAACCTTCATTCCTGAATCTTCTTTATCTATCCACCACTTATATCTGCAGTCCTTTATCTTTTTGGTGGGCCATACATCCCTTTGAGACTCTAAGGCAGAATCACAAATTGCCAGCATTTCCCATATAACTCAAGGGACTCATGTGCTCAGGAAACTCATCTACAGAGGCCAGACCAAGAGCTTCTGTTACACCTCTTTTCTCCTGGCCAATTCTATTCACTCCCACGATAATGGCTCCTGGATTGCCATCTCCAGACTCTCAAGAGAGCTGCAGACCTATGCTTCCAGTCATCACCTAGATGTCTCACAAACTGAAGTCATGATCTAAGGCCACCCTTTTGGTCTCACTTCCTCTCATCATCTTTGTCTGCTGATCACTATTGCTCCCTCCAAAGCAAGAAACCTGGGAATTACCTAAAGTCCCAGGGATGGTACTAAAACCTGCCTCATGTGGTTGTTACAGAGCTAAATAAAATGTGCTGTGTGTAAAGCATGTATAATCATGCCTGGTGCATCATAGGTGCTCAATAATTGTTAGTTATTATTGTTGCTATTCTTCTTGCCCCCTACATCCAATTAGAAGCCAAGAGCTGCCAACTCTTACTTCTAAATTTCCCTTGACTCTGTTCTCATCCCTATATTTCCACTGTGTCTCCCTTAGTTCAGGCATTCATTATCACTTGCCTAAATGATTGCAGTAATCTGCAGTCTTGTTCCTTCATATCTTCCTAGGACATACAGCTGGAATGGTCTTGCCAAATGCAATTCTGATCATGACACTTCCCTGCTTCAAGTTTCAATGTCTCCTCAGCTCCTGAAACATTAGCCCTCAGCCTTTGGTGCATCTCTAGATAGAGGCCCAGACCCTAACCCCAAAGAGTATGATTGTACAGGTGAAAGTGGTATCTGGGCACCTGCATTCATAACACGTTCCCCGGTGGATCTGTTGCAAAATCAAATTGAGAACCAAGGAAGTGCAAACTTCCCATGGCCTACAAGACCTCCTTGACCTGGTCCTCACTCAATCTTTTTCCCATTTCATTTCGGCCTCTTCCTTTTCTCTGCTACCCACTGACTCATCATATATTTAACAAACATTTATTGAGCACCTAGTAAGTTCAAGCACTAAGCACACAATAATGAGAAAAATAGACATGGCCCATGGAGCTTACAATCTAGTTGTAAAAAGATAGTAACCTAGTAACCACATTAATAAAGATATAAATATAAATTTCTATATATTTTTTAATGAGACAAACATGATCCTATAAGAGTATATTACAAAGGAAGCTGGCCTAAATGTGAAAGAGTTAGGAAAAGTTCCCTGGGAAAGCTATGTGTATTTGAACTGAGATATAAATTATACATTAATAGAAAAGGCTGCCGTGAGGGGAAGAGAATGATCGAGACACGGGGAATTCCATGTGCAAAGGCCCTGGGTAAGTAGGAGTACAACATGGTCCAGACACAGAAAGATGGGCAATGTAGCCATATTAAAAGGGAGACAAGGCCTGGCTGATGTGGCTCAGTGGTTGAGCAACGATATATGAACCAGGAGGTCACAATTCTATTCTGGGTCAGGGCACATGCCCAGGTTGCAGGCTCAATCCCTAGTAGGGGGCATGCAGGAGGCAACTGATCAATGATTCTCTCTCATCATTGATGTGTCTATCTCTCTCCCCCTCTTCTTTCCTCTCTGAAATCAATAAAAATATATATATTTAAAAAAATAAAAGGGAGCAAAGTACAGGAGGAAACTGGAGAGTTAGAGGGCCAGACCATGCAGAGCCTTGTCAGCTGCCTTAAGGTTTGGGGCCTTTACCCTAAGAAAAATAGGACCTAATTAGATCTAATTAGATTTAGAGGGGTGATTTTATTTGTGTGTTTTTAACAAATCCTACCCTCTTGTGGTGTGGAAATAGATTAGGCCAGAGCTGATTCAAAGAGATCAGTTAGTAAAGTAGAGTAGGCCAAGCAAGAAATAATACATCAGGAAGATATACAATTCATCAGGAAGATATACAATCCTAGATGTGTATGCTCCCAACAACAGAGTCTTTAAAAACATAAAACATAAATTAATAGAACTGAAAGTAAAAAAATAGACAAATTCAAAATTATATTTGGAGACTTCAATACTCCTTTCTCTGTAATTGATAAGACAAATAAACAGAAAATCAGTAAAAAGTAGAAGACTTGAACAACACCATCACCCAATGTGATCTAATGGATATATATAAAATTTCACCCAACAGCAGAATACACATTCTTTTCAACTGTGCATGGAACATTCATTAAAATAGACCATATTCTTGTCCAAAAACAATTTTCAACAAATTTAAAATAAATGAAATCATACAATCTATTTTCTCTGCTCATAAGAGGCTTAAACTAAAATTCAATAATAAAATGATATCTGGAAAATCTCCAAATATTTGGAGAGTAAGCCACAATCTTCTAAATAACTCATGGATAAAAGAAGAAGTCACAAGGGAATTTAGAAAATATATTAAATTAATTAAACATTTTGAAAAACAGATAGAGCAGTGCACAGAGGGAAACTTATAGCATTAAATATTATTTTTTAAAGGCAGCTTTGAAATAAAAATCTAAGCTTACAAGTTAAAAAACTGGAAAAAAGAAAGACAAAGTGAAACCAAAGCAAGAAGCAAGCAAAAGGCAGGAAATAATAAGAATAAGAGCACCATTTCTGATAGAGTTGCTAAAATCTCCAACTCTAATGACTTGTTAACGATTTTTTAATGATTTATTAATTTAATGTAACAATAAACAAATATTAATCATTGACTTTCAGTGCTAGTCAATTTGGGAAAGATAGGAAGCATACTAGGATGTGAAGGTGGGGTTGGTAGGAATCAGTTCTCATTAAGTGTGTTGGATTGAGCACATCAACATGTATGCTTGTTCTCTTCCTGAACCTCACTAACATGACAGAACTAAATCAGAGGATATATCCTACAAGGACAAAAAGAGGAGTCCACACAGACAAAAGTCATCAACTCAATGGTGTTGTCCCTAGATATATCCACATGGCTAACTCCCTCCCTCCTTCAGGTCTTCACTCAAACGTCACCTTTTAAATACAGCCCACTCTTTCACCCTATTTAAAATCACAACTTGACATTCTCCCACACTTGATTACCTTTCATGCTCTAATATCGCACATAACATACTTACTAAGCCTGATGCTTGTTTTGTTCATTGATATATTCCAAGCACTTAGAAAAGTATTTATCATATTGCAAGTACTCAATAAATTATTTGTCGAATGAATAAATGATGAGCGTGGTCAATGGAAAGTTGACATGCGAATGGAAACTGACTTAGCAGAGCAGAGAAATCCAGAGATGCCTATGATAGAAGGACTAACAAAAAAACCTGTCCAGTAAAACCCAGGAGTTGGAGGTACCAAGCATCTCTATAGGTGGGGCCATAAATCAGGGGTTGTTAACAGATTATAGAATCCTTTCCCCACCCTGGCAACCAGGTAACTGCTTCTTTCCCACATTTACCTCCAACTCTAGCAGAGCATCAGAGAGAAAGATCTCTCTTTTTGGAAATTAACTGGCCCAAGACGAAGACCCACGGACATTGACTTTGTAGGATTAGTAAGCAATGTCTAAAGGTGAAAAATCAGGAAAAGAGCAGGATATGTTTTTTAGAACTGTCTGATATTTAAACCATGTACACATATCATCTTGACTAAAATAAAATTAGACTGAAAAAAGAAACAACTTGGGGATACTAATTTTGTTTGGCATCATCAAACAATTAACTTTATTTCCCAGATAACTGAAAATTTTCTCTGAAAGCCATACTTTTTCCTTCACTTTTTATTATTGAAATATTTGAGTGTACATAAAAGAGAAGAATATAGAGAATCCCCAAGTAGCAATCATATAGTTTTACATTATTTTTTTAATTTCTAATATTGTTTCTTTGTTGTACTAGAGATTTTAAAACAAATTCCATATATCATGCAATTTCTCCCCAAAATACTTCATATATATCTTAACAAATAAAAAATTTTAAAAAAAGAATAAGAGCAGATCCTAAGAAACCTGAAACACTCATCAGAAAGAATATATGCACCCCTATATTTATAGCAACACAATTTACAGTAGCTAAGACTTGGAAACAGCCTAACTGCCCATCAGTAGATGAGTGGGTAAAAAAACTATGGTACATTCACACAGTGGAATACTATGCAGCAATAATAAAGAAAGAACTCTTAACAGTTGCAACAGCATGGATGGGCCTGGAGAGTATTATGCTGAGCGAAATAAGCCAGTCATAGAAAGACAAGTATCACATGATCTCACTTGTAGGTAGAATCTAATGAACCAAATAAACTGATGATCAAAAATAGACCCAAAGTCACAGAAGCATGAACAGACCATTGAACCTCAGAGGGAAGGCTGGGGATGGTGGGTGGGAAGAGATCAACCAATGAACTTGTATGCAGAACCTGTGGACACAAACAATGGGGTGGTGAGGGCCTGGGACTAGGGGTGGGATGAAGGACAGGAGCGGGGTTGGGAGAGTTTCAAGGGGAGAAAAGGAGAACCTTTGTAATACTTTCAACAATAAAGATTTTTTTCAAAAGAAGAATAAGAGCATAAATCAATAACCTTCAAAACAGAAAAACAGTAGAAGAAACCAATGAAACCAAAAGCTAATTCTTTGAAAAGATAAAAAATAAATTCCAGGGAAAAAAGAGACGGAGAGAGAAGATACAAACCACCTATATCATCAACAAAAGAGGGATATCATTACAGATCCTATAGACATTAAAAGGATAAGGACTGCCCTAGCTGGTTTGGCTCAGTGGATGAAGCGTGGACCTGCGGACTAAAGGGTTCTGGGTTAGATTCCAGTCAAGGGCACATGCCCAGGTTGTGAGCTTGATCCCCAGTAGGGGGTGTGCAGGAGGGAGCAGATTCTCTCTCATCATTGTTTTTATCTCTCTCTCTCCCTCTCCTTTCCTCTCTGAAATCAATAAAAATATTTTAAATAAATATAAAATAAAAGGATAAGTAAGGGCTACCAGGTGTCCTGGCTCATGGTTAAGCATTGACCTATGAACCAGGAAGTTGAAGTTCGATTCTGTCTCCATCTTCAGTAGGGGGTATGCAGGAAGCAGCCAATCAATGATTCTCTCTCATCATTGATGTTTCTATCTCTCTCTCCCTCTCCCTTCTGCTTTGAAATCAATAAAAAATACATTTTTAAAAAAGGATAAGGGACTATTATGAACAACTTGCTATCTATAAATTAGACAACTTAGATGAAATGGACAAATTCTTTAAAAACCCCTAACTACCAAAGCTCATCAAAAAATAATTAGGTAACCTAAATTGTTCTATATCTATTTTAAAAATTGAATTCTTAGTTTAAAAACTTTCAACAAAGAAAATTTCAGATCCAGATTGCTTCATTGGTGGATTCTACCAAACACTTAAGGAAGAAATAATATCAAATCTACATAAATTCTTTCAGAATATAGAAGAGGAGAAAACAGTTTATAAGTCATTTTATAAGGTCAGCATTATCCTGATACAGCTGGGAGATAAAATCAATACAAGAAAAAATATTATAGACTAATATCCTCCATGAATATCAATGCAAAATCCTTACCAAAACATTAACAAATCAAATCCAGCAATAAATAAGAAAATACATCATAATTAAATGAGGTTTCTCCCAGGAATACAAGATCAGTTCAATATTTGAAATCAATTAATATAATTCATTTTATTAATAGGCTAAAAAAGAAAAATCATGTTCATCTCAATGGATGTAGAAAAACTATTGACATAGTAATTCAATATCCATTCATGATTAAGAACTCTCAGAAAACTATAAATAGAAAGGAATTTCCTTGATATAATGAATAGCATCTATTAAAAACATATAACTAGCAACAACAGAAAACTATAGCTAACATCATTTTTAATAGTGAAAGAAAGAATGCCTTCCCCTCAAGATTAAGAACAATACAAACATATTTGATCTTACCACTTCTATTCAACACTGTATTGATGGTGTTAGCCAGTGCAATAAGTCAAGACAAATAAATAAAAGGCATACAGATTGAAAAAGAAGAAATAAGCTGTCTTTATTTACAAATAAAATTATATTCTATATAGAATTCCCAAAGAATCAACAAAACAGCTACCATAAAATAAGAGAGTTTAGCGCAATTGCAGGATAAAATGATCAATATACAAAAATAAATTATATTTCTACTAGCAATGAAAAATTATAAATTGAAGTTGAATACACAATATCATTTACAATCAGATTTAAAACATAAAATACCATACAATCAAGCAAAATATGTACAAGATTTGTGTACTAAAAACCACAAAACAGTAATGAGAGAAATTAAAGAAGATATGAATGGAGAGATATATTAAGTTCATGGATTGGGTAATTCAATATTATTAAGATGATAATTTTCTCTCTAACTTGATCTATAAATTAAATTCTGTCCCAGTCAAAATCCCTGTAAGCTTTTTCTTAGAAATTGAGAAACTGATTCTAAAAATTTATATGAAAAAGGGCCTAGAATAGTCAAAACAACTTTGAAAAAGAGGAAAGTTGGGCTCATACTATCTGGTTTTATAAAATTACAGTAATCAAGACAGTGAGGTATCAACATAAGGATAGATATATACGTTCAGAAATAAACTCACATGCCAACACAGACCATTGAAGAAAGAATAGGCTTTTTAACAAATAGTGCTGCAACATTTGGAATCTTCATTAAAAAAAAATTAATCTCAGTCCATACTTCAAATCATAGACAAAACCAACTCAAAATGTAAAACTTAAAACTATACAACTTCTAGAGGAAAACAGCGAAAAAAAAATCTTATTGATCTTGGGTTAGATAAAGATTACTTAGATTGAACAAAAAAAACAGAAAACTTATAGAGAAAAATTGATGCCCCGGCTGCATGGCTCTGTTGGTTGGAGGATCGTTCAGTACACAGAAAGGTCACAGGTTCAATTCCCAGTCAGGACACATACACAGGTTGCAATAACCGATCAATGTTTCTCTCTCACAACAACATTCTCTCTCTCTCTCTCTCTCTCTCTCTCTCTCTCTCTCTCTCTCTCTCTCTCTCTCTCTCTTTCTTTCTCTCTCTCCATCTCCTTCCCTATCCCTTCCTCTCTCTCAGGAAATCAATAAAAAGAAGAAAAAAAACATATCCTCAGGTGAGGGTTAAAAAATGATATGGAATTTTTTCAAATTTTAAAACTTCACCTCTTCTAATGACATTGTTAAGAAAATACAAAGATAAGCCACAGATGGGGAGAAAATATTTGCCAAACACATTAACTCAAATGAGTCATAGGCCAAAATATAAAGCCTAAAACCATACAATTTCTAGAAGAAAATACACAAAAAATCTTTATGACTTTCAGATTAGGAGACTTCTTAAATACTGCACCAAAGCATGATCCATAAAATAAAAACTTGATAAATTGAACTTCTTCAGAAATAATAACCTCTCTTCAAGAGACACTGTTTAGAGAATGGAAAGACAACCAGAGACTGGTAGAAAATAGTTATAAATCACATATGTAATGAACTTAAATCTAGACGCATAAAAACTCTAAATGTTTAATATTTTTTAAAAAAATGTATTTTTGCCCTGGCCTGTGGCTCAGTTGGTTAGATCATGTCTCATACACTGAAAGGTCACAGGTTCAAATCCCGGTCAGGGCACATACCTAGGTTGCAGATTCAATTCCCTGTCGGGGCATATATGGAAGGCAACCCTTGGCTGTTTCTCTCTCTCTCTCTCTCTCTCAAATCATCTTCGGGTAAAGATTTTTTTTAAACCAAAACCAATGTTTTTAAATGAGCAAAAGATTTGGATACTTCATCGAAGAGGTACAGATGGCAACAAAAGCACATGAAAAGATGCTCAACATCATTAGTCATTAGGAAAGTATAAATTAAAACCACAATGAAATACTACTACATATCGCCAGAAAAGCCATTTAAAAAAAAAAATAGACAGACAATACAAAGTTCTGGTGAGAATGCAGAGCAACTGGAACTCTCTCATACATACTGGTGGAAATGCAAAACGGTACAGCTACTTTAAAAACACATTGGCAGTTTCTTACAAAGTTAAACATAACAGGGACCGATCAGTGGTCATCAGAGCTGGGAGTATGTGAGGGAGATTGACTATAAAGGAACACAAGAAACTTTTGAGGTGATTAAGATGTTTTATATCTTGATTTATAGGAGCAGTTCTACAATTGTATCCATTTATCAAAACCTATCGAACTGTATAACTAAAAAGGGGGAATGTTACCGTATGCCAATTGTAGCACAAAATCTGAGTTTTTAAGAAGCAGGAAAAAAAAAATAAAGGAAGATCATACATTCAGCCTTAGATTTTTTAAAAATATATTTTTACTGATTTCAGAGAGGACGGGAGAGGGAGAGAGAGATAAAAACAATGATGAGAAAGAATCGGCTGCCCTCTGCACACCGCCTACTGGGGATCGAACCCACAACCCGGGCATGTGCCCTGACTGGAATCAAACCCAGAACCCTTCAATCCGCAGGCCAACACTGAGCCACCAGCAAGATTTGATAAATGTATGATTTCTTTGACTCCTCCAATTGGGAATAATACCCCGTGACCAGCAGGAGATACAGGTCTGAAACTCAGAGGAGAGACTCTGTTGGAGGCTGTAACAGGTCCCAATGCTGATCATTTTATCTGGTAAGCCTTCTCCTTGACCCCCTTGCCTCCCTAGTAAGTTCTTATTCGTTTTTTTGAAGCTCCGCCCAAGCATTCCCTCCTCCATGAGGTTCTCCATGATCCCAATCCTTCAACACCTAGAATATGAACTCCATGAGGGCAAGTTACTTTATCTGGCTTTTCTTTATATCTCCAGAGCCTAGAACACGTCTGGCATATGGTAGGTGTTTTACAAATAGTGAATGAGTGGGTGAATTATTCCCTCCTTTTCATAGCACCTATACACTTTATTTTGTTGGCCCAATTATCTATCCCTTCTAATGATCATCTATTTCATTATTAATTTTTAAGTGTATCTTTGTATTTCCCAGCTCACTGTGAACTGAACCAAACTGAGAGACTCAAGCCTCCAGGCTGATGGTTCTTCCAGAAGGAGGCAGGTGAGGACTCTGGAACACGCCTGCGGTGCTCCAAGCCCTGTCATGCACATTTAATTCCTGTAAAAACAGATAAGGAAGCTGAAACTCACCAACTTGGTCACCTGAATTGACCAAGGTCACTCAGCAAGCAAACAGCAAAGTTCAGATACAAACTCAGATCTTTCGAACTCCAAAAAAGTCTATGCTCTTGTCCCATCCTCTCTTCCTTGAATCTTTAATGCCATGATTTTCAGCACCTTCAGCCACCCTCAGATGACATCATCTGCTCTGATCCCAAAGTCTGATAATCCTTCTCTGTGCCCTATACAGCTGCTGTCATCCATCTTGTCAATTCCCAATTCCCAAACTCTTTTTCACTGATGTCTTCTGGTTTCCTTTGCTCTCCACTCAACCATCTCAAGAGTCTGTCATTTCAGTAATGTTTTAAGCCTGGGTTCCTTTGCTCCTGAGTTTCCACCACTCCTATCCTCTCATCTCTCAGTGAGAGATGCCCCAAGATACAGAGTTTCTTGTGTGGTTGGTCTCATCATAGAACCATGCTGTGTAACCTCCCCTGGGACCTCAAAATCACTCACTTATCCTTTCATGCTTCGTGGTAGACCATGTATCTCAGCACGTATGCGGCCATCTCCCCCGCCTCTGTTCCACTCTTCCCACTGGTAGAGAGAGTTGTACCTGAAGAGAGACCAAGAGGACCAGGGTCAGAAGGGGAAGAGGTCATAAGATTAGGAGAGGCTGCCCCTGCTGGGAGAGCTGGCTTTGCCAGAGGAGGATACAGGGGGTTTGGGGGGAAGGTGACAGGGAGTAGAGGAGGCTCCTAGAAGAGCCAGATTTGGAGGAATCCTCTCTGAGCTTTAGCACTGAAGATTCCTGGGCAGCCACATGCTCCTCAGCACTGATCTTTTCTTCCTTTTTCCCGGGGGAATAACGCTTGGGTGCAAACCCAATTGAAAGTGCTATAGCCTTCTTTGACCTTCCCAACCTGGCCTGAGCCCTCAGAACCCTTCTCCCACTCAACACTGGACAGTCCTCCCCAGGGCCTCCAAATGAGGCAGGAGCACCTACAGATAAATTCCCCAAGTCTTGAGAGATTCAGACTTGGTCCTGCACCCAACCCAACTGCAACCCACATCATCACACCTGCCTCCCCCGGCCCCACCCAGTACTCCCTTTACATTAATTGTTTGACTCAAAATCATTCCCACTAGCCCTTAGGGTCCTTCTGTGGGAGGCCCACTGGCATGTGCTGGGCTCTCCACTGAGGGTGCCGGGGGAGCCTCCCAGGCCACCCTCTCACCCACCTGGCTGCCTCCAACCCTCCCCAATGTAGGGTTTCCAACACATCTTTGGAGAAAAGGATGGGAACCAGCCCCTTCCAGTTTCAGCTCTAAACCCCTCCCTACCCTCTTACCTCAGTTGCTATTCTAAACTATTCTCCCTCAGTTTTTGTTCTCTCTCCTCAAGGTTGAGCAAGACATTTCCAGTCTAAATGATAAAGCAAAAATCCTGAAGGTCTCTAGGCCTCATGATTCTGCCTAATCCCCTAATCTCCCAGCATCTAGTTTCCACAGAACTCTGGCTCCTGCCCTCTAAGGGAGAATGTGGGGAGGGGGAGGAATGAGCTGACCCACCCTTATCAGGATCATCTGTGAGTTTACTCAGTAGTTAAACCTGCCTCTCAGGTTCCCCACTGTCCCTGAGCAGGACTTCGGTATGCGGAATGCGGGGCGGATGGAGGTGGGGAAACCATCCCCCACCCCTTTCCTTCAGATCTCCCCTCTGCTGGGTCTCTTTAAGTGCCTTTTAACTTTGTCCTGGGAACCTCTCACCAGGGCCCCTCCTGCTCCACCTTCTCCCTGGACCAGCCTCCCAATCACCTCTTCCCCCTTCACTGTGCCTCCCACCCCCCCGCACTCTGTCTGAGAGCCCCAGTGCTGGGAATCTGGGGACCGAAACTCCTCCCTAATGCCCCCCTCCCCAGCTGTCTGTCAGAATGACAAAGACCTGAACCACGGAGGAATCTGGAAGTGGTGGAAAAGGGCAGGCTGGTGCTGGAACCTGAGGCTGGTATTTGCCCATGCTGCAAGAGGTCAGGAATGCAGCCACTGACATCAGCTGTGAGAGATAAGATCCACTGGCAGCTCTCCCCCTCCGGCCCCTGGACTGAGCCTCCACAGACCCCAAAAGGTCCTGAGCCGTTGGAGTGAAGAATAAGAGAAGGACCTGGGCCGGGGCCGGTTTGGCTCAGTGGATAGAGCGTCGGCCTGCGGACTCAAGGGTCCCAGGTTCGATTCCGGTCAGGGGCATGTGCCTTGGTTGCGGGCACGTCCCCAGTGGGGGGTGTGCAGGAGGCGGCTGATCGATGTTTCTCTCTCATCGATGTTTCTGACTCTCTGTCCCTCTCTCTTCCTCTCTGTGAAGGAATCAATAAAATATATTAAAAAAAAAAAAAAAAAGAGAGAGAGAGAAGGACCTGGAATAGAGCTTGGATAAGAATCCTGGACTCTGGGTCTGATCCCCAGTGGAATTCAAAGTCCCCCAGGGGTCCTAAGTGACCTAGAGAGAGCCTTACATTGTTGAGCCATCTTTACAATTAAACTGATCCCCTGCTTCTGCCCTCCAGGATGTGTGGAGACTTACTCTGCAATAAGTAATTAGTATTTGTTTCATAAATGAGAGAGTGATAATTAACATTTACACCCACTGCCATCCAAAGAGATAGGCTTTATTATTCCCACTTTACAAGTGAAGAAACAGAAGTTCAGAGTTGTGACTTCCCCAAGGTCACACAGCGAGCAAAGCACCCAAATTGGCTGACTTCAAACAGCAAAAAACAGCAAAGGCAATCAACCACTTTCTGTAATATATACACTTTACTGTGCAATTCTGCACAACTTGACAATTCTGGAGCCTGGAGGTGACAGCAGGAGAAACTCCTTTGACTGGCTGGTACCTCCAATCTCCCAGAAACCTTCCATGCAAAATGAGTGGCATTCATTTGTATACTATTCTGCATTCCATTTGCCTTTTGGCCTTCAGCAGGCCCTGACCCTCCCCTGGCCAGCTCCCACCCTCATCTGCCCCTGGCCAGCTCAGCTCCCATTGAGTATTACGGGGCTTTCTCCACTAGAAGGTGGCAGGACTGGGACAATCCAGGGCCAAGCCCCCACATGTGAGATGCCTTACCCCCATCTACGGGCCCAGCTACTCCCAGGCCCCTTTCCCTTCCAGGCCTACATTCCTCCCAGCTCCCACCTCTTCGGGTCAGCTGGCAGCTCAATAAGAATCAATAGGCGCACTCCAGAGCAAAGAGCACAAACAAGTGTGTAATGCCAGGCCCTGTCGGACAAACAAGCTGCCGGTGGTGACAGACTTGAAGGCCCAGAACCTCAGGATTCCCCCGATCACTCAGCAGGGGCTGGCCATGTAGTCAGAGGTATAGGAAGCAGTGGGAACTTCCCTACTCCATCCTTTTCACCCATAGCCTGACCTAAGCTTCCTGGAGGAGTCAGCCCCCTGGGGACAGACTTGGGCTCCGGAGAGCCTTTTGAGGAGAGGCAAAGGAAGGAGGAGGCCTGCAGAAAAGTCCTAGTAATGGGGGGTGAGGGGGGGGGCGGCTGGCCACCAGGCTGAGTCTCAACTAGACTGTCTCTAGGTGTGTGCGAATGTGTCCTCTTAGGCCCCATACCATGTGAGATACATTACAATCTTCATGAGGGAGTTTCGTCTGTTACTCACTGCTGTTCTCCCGGCAACTAGAACAGGGCCTGATGCACAGTAAGTGCCCCAAAACTATTTGTGGAACTGTAAGCGTTCAGGAAGTATTTGTTTACCCAAGGGTGTAGGCAAGGCTGATTCGAAAGTGTGCGGAAGTGCCCACGTGTCCCCTGTTCCAATCGCAAAGTATTCCACGGGCCCAGGCCTCCACGGGAGTGAGTTGAGGGGAGAGGGAGTGGGTCAGGGAGTGAGGATGTCTTCAGGAGTCTGAACACACTCAGTGAGTGACATACACGTGTGTGATCTGCGCAGGAGTGTGTGCTAGTGAACATGTGCAGGTGGGCGTGTTTGGGACCCAAGTGTGGTGGGAGTCGAGTGTGTAAACCAGTACATTTGAGGCTCTAGATTGAGTCTCTCTTCCTCTTCCTCAGCCCCCACCTTTTCTTCCCCAGGACTTCTGGGGGCTCCAGGACACCCCCTCACCCCCAAGATCTCATCAGCGGGCGGGGCTTGGGCCCAGAACATCCATGGGGACTCACACCCCACTCCACTCGCTCCTTCCCCCAAACTCCCAAATTCTCAACGGGTCAGGAGCTCCTCTACCTGGGAAGGGGTATAATTGCGTCATTTCCTGCCCTTAAATCACAGCTGCAGGGCCAACACCACCTTGTCCTTCCCGGTTGTCACCTCCTTTCTAGGGGATCGCGGGTGGCCTTGGCAGGGCTTGCTGGGGGAGGCAGGGTCTGAAGCCGATGAGCTGTGTGTCCCCCGCGACGGACCACCTGTGGCTGGCGCGCAGCGGCTCCGGGCAGGGGCGGGGCCCCGGCCAGTCCCCACCTCCTCCCTGGGCCATAAAACTTGAGTCGCGGACCTGGCACTCACTGCCGCTGGAACGTGACTCTCGGCTTCTCGCCTTTCTCCCGGGACAACATGAGCTTCAGCACCCGCTCCAGCTTCTCCTCCAACTATCGGACCCTGGGCTCCGTGCAAGCGCCCAGCTACCGGGTCCGGCCGACCAGCAGCGCGGCCAGCGTCTATGCAGGTGCGGGGGGCTCAGGCTCCCGGATCTCCGTGTCCCACTCCACCAGTGTACGGAGTGGCTGGGGGTCCGGGGGCCTGGCTGCGGGGATGGCCGGGGGTCTGGCGGGCATAGCGGGTATCCAGAGCGAGAAGGAGACGATGCAATGCCTGAATGACCGCCTGGCCTCCTACCTGGAGAGGGTGAGAAGCCTGGAGGCTGATAACCGGAGACTGGAGATCAAAATCCGGGAACACCTGGAGAAGAAGGGACCCCAGGTCAGAGACTGGGGGCATTACTTCAAGACCATCGAGGACCTGAGGGCTCAGGTAAGGGTGCATGGAGGGAGCAGCCCAACGCCCAGCCATGTTTGTCCTCCACTTAGTACTCTACTTCCTCCCTGCTCTCCCAAGGATAGGAATTTTAATTCCCCCTTTCTGTTTCCACCCAGCCTCCTATTGTCCAGCGAGGGTGGTAGGAATGCCCTGGATTTCCATACACACCCCTAGCCACAGGGCCCCCAAGGGTGGTAATTGCATGGGTGGGTCCTTTCCCTGGAGATTGTGGGAAGGGGAGGCCAGAGTTTGAGAAGTGAACAGCATCAAGGGAGGTGAGACTAGGCCCATACGGAGGACCCAGACACTGGCTGCTGGCTGAGTGGGGACAGTTGGAGGGTTAAGCGGATGTGGTTAAGGCTGAGTCATCTTAAGAGTAAACTGGAGGCCTACCTGGGGGAGTGGAGGGGGGGCAGGCCACAGGGGGTAGAGCAGGTACAGTAGGGAAAAAAAATGCCAGCAGAGGGCTAGAGGACTTGTAGCTGCTCACTTCAAGCAAGCCAGCCATCAGAGGCCCCAAAGGAGGAGTAGCAGGAGGCTGGTGGGAGCCCTGGGATTCGAGACTCGAGGAAAGAAGAAAACAGTGTGAAGGGCACAGGTGGAGGGGGGTAGTCTCTGGCTATTCTTGGGACCAGGAAGTTTTCACTGAAACATGTAACACACTCAGCCCAGCCCATCATTGACTCCCCATTCATGGAGCAATCTCTCTCATCAATCCCCAGATCTTTGCAACTTCTGTGGACAATGCCCGCATCGTTCTACAGATTGACAATGCCCGTCTTGCTGCTGATGACTTCAGAGTCAAGTAAGGCTGGGGGGACTAGGGAGCTAGGGCGGGAGCTGGGAATGGTCTGCTTCCTGATCTGGGTCAGCGAGGGGCTCACAGTGGGATCTTGTTCAACTGTGGGTGGAACTGGGTGGATGAAAGTTAGGTCCCATCAATTTATTCATTCATGTAACCCAGTTTAAGAACACTGTCCCCCAAGGGCCAGGAATGGCACTCAGAGGATTACCATCTGATTCCTGACTCAGTTTCTGGTGTGCAGTGGGCACGATGCTGCTCTTGGGAGGTGGCGTGGGTTGAGAAGTTTCTGGATCTGATCACCTGCACTCCCACAGGTATGAGACAGAGCTAGCCATGCGCCAGTCTGTGGAGAGTGACATCAATGGGCTCCGAAAGGTCATTGATGACACCAATATCACTCGGCTGCAGCTGGAGACAGAGATCGAGGCTCTCAAGGAGGAGCTGATCTTCATGAAGAAGAACCACGAGGAGGCAAGCAGGGGCCACCGGCCAGGCCAGGAACCAGGGGTCAAAACGAGTCTGGGGGAGTGATGGGGCAGGCTGCCTGCCAGTAGCCATGCAGGGAAGTTTAGAACTACCAGCCTGGGCTCTTCTAAATCAGACTATTTCCATCTGAGTTACAACATGATGAGGTCAAGAGGCCATGGGTGAGAGAATGAGAGGAGGATAAAGGCAGAAGCAGCTAGCACCAGGAGTGAGGGGTGATGGAGGAGTGAGAGCAGGTGGGGCTGGAAGGGCTTCCCATAGAAAGTATAAAGATCAAGTTTGTAGAAGGACCGTAGATGGAGGGAGAGAGTGAAGTGAGGAGAGAGAAATCACTTGTGAGTGCATGGGCAGGGAGTGAGTGGCATTTTACCCATCCAGCGTAGAAAGCCAGGAGTGCAAAGCTGAGAGCTTCCCTTTTCTCTTCTCCAACTGATCCTGTCAGCCTGGAAGAGGCAGTCACAGCTGAAGAGCCTTACTAGAACGAAACCCTGAGGCCCTCCTCACTTTTTCTCTCTCTCCCCTAGGAAGTAAATGGTCTACAAAACCAGATTGCCAACTCTGGGTTGACTGTGGAGTTGGATGCCCCCAAATCTCAGGACCTCAGCAAGATCATGGCGGACATCCGGGCCCAGTATGACGAGCTGGCTCGGAAGAACAGAGAGGAGCTAGACAAGTACTGGTCCCAACAGGTACAAGAGGGAAACGGGTGGATGCCAGCTGGGCACAGAGGCCCAAGGGGTGGGAGGGAGGCAGACAGAGAACGAAGGACCTGAGGATCATCCCCACCCTGCAGATTGAGGAGAGCACCACAGTAGTCACCTCGCAGTCCGCTGAGGTACGAGATGCTGAGACGGCCCTCACAGAGCTGAGACGTACAGTCCAGTCCTTGGAGATCGACCTGGACTCCATGAAAAATCTGGTAAGACCCCTCACTTCACCTGCCCCAACTCCTCCTGGCCCGACCTCTGTCTGCCTCAGACCAATCCTGTCTTAGCTCAAATCCTACCCCTTCCATCATGAATTCATTTTGCTCAGAAAGAGTTGCTACCAAAAAAAAAAAAAAAAGAGTTGTTACTCTTTGCATTTCCCATTGTTCCTAACCCCCACCCTAAAACCCGCCACAAAGTGGGTGCTCAAAAAAGTTGCAAAGAGTGAAGTCCTGAGTTCTGAACTGCTCTGTGGAAAGTTGTAGACACTCCCCCCACTGTACCTCAAGGCTGACCCAACCCTTTCCCCCGGGGCCCCTGCAGAGGGCCAGCCTGGAGAACAGCCTGCAGGAGGTGGAGACGCGCTACGCCATGCAGATGGAGCAGCTCAACGGGATCCTGCTGCACCTGGAGTCCGAGCTGGCCCAGGCCCGGGCTGAAGGGCAGCGCCAGACCCAGGAGTACGAGACCCTGCTGAACATCAAGGTCAAGCTAGAAGCTGAGATCGCCACCTACCGCCGCCTGCTGGAAGAAGGGGAGGACTTCAGGTAAGTGGGGCTCTCCTCCCACCCACACAACTTAGGGTCAAGATAACACTTCTCCCCAGATCCTGAGCCTTTGAAAGCCCCACTGAGCACTGAGCTGGTGCTCTGTGAGTGCCCCTCTGTCTGCAAAGGAGTAACAGTTACAGAGGTTCCCTCCTAGAGAAGAGAATGGACTAAGTATTGCTCCTAGCCATACTTAGAGTACAAATGGAATTTGACCTTGGGTGTCCCTTTTATGGAGGAAGTGACCCAGGGGAATTTTAAGATAAAGGCACAGGGGTAGGAGGGTTTTTCCCTCCACTTTCCTTGTCTCCCTTCTCTGCGGGGCTGTTTATAACTGGGGTTTGGTCTTCTGTTACAGCCTTAGTGATGCCCTGGACAGCAGCCTCTCCATGCAATCCATCCAAAAGACCACCACTCGCAAAATTGTGGACGGCCGAGTAGTGTCTGAGGTCAACGACACCAAAGTTCTAAGGCGTTAAAGGCAGCAGAAGTGGGGTGCCCCTTGGGGAGGGGCAGGAGGCCAATAAAAAGTTCAGAGATCATTGAACATTACTTTGTGTCTTCCTTAGCTATTTTCATACTGTGTGCCGATCCCCTTATCCAATAGTCCTATCTCTGAGGCAGGAATCACCTCTGACTCCAGGCGTTTTATACAGGTAGGGGAGTGGGCAGAGGAAGGGTGTGGGTTATTGGAAACACCTTCTCAGCGTAAGAGGGGGAAATGGGCCAATAGAATTGTGGAATCTTAGCCTCGAAGAGACCTGGTCATCATAAGGCCCCTGCTGTTAGGTGCTCCTTAGCAGAAATCAGCCAGAGAAGAAAGTGGAGTTAAGGACTAAGAGCAAAGGAAAGGGAAAGACAGGATCAGAGCACACAGCTGGGTCTCCCCACCCTTGCCACTCTGCCTCCTTGACCCCCTGCCCTAGCTCCCTAGTCCCCCCAGCCTTACTTGACTCTGAAGTCATCAGCAGCAAGACGGGCATTGTCAATCTGTAGAACGATGCGGGCATTGTCCACATTGAGTCTAAGAAGGGTAGGTGAAGCTGCTTCCCACCCACAGCTTCACCTACCCTTCTTAGACTCAGCCCCCAAACCTACCATCTTCTATGTTCTGCTCCTTCTGGTGTGTGACTTTTAGCCCACTAGAGGCCTAGCTAGAACAGGAGTAAATGCAATCATTTCAGGTGAAAGAATATTCCAGTGGTCCCCATCTAGGTAGGTAGTGCCCCTAAGTAAGCACCCACTTAGGTAATAAAAAGCACCTCAAAGCTAACTGGAATGTCACAGCTCTGCTTTTCATTGGAAGTGTCATCTACTATGAAACCAATGGATGTTTAAAACTAATCACATGCTTTGATTGGGATGATTATTTACCTTTTTAAATTAGCATACTATATAGAAAAGTAGCATACCAAATCCAGAGGAAAGGGGATTAAATACTTCCCATCCCACTCCCCAGAGGTAACCATTGTAAACTAGTTTCTTAAACTGGACACACAAACACATTTTACTATATACTTGCGGGGTCACACTGTTCGGCGCCTAGATGTCTTAAACTCGGCTTTCCTCATTTCACAAAATATCTTGGACGCCTTTCTGAAACAGTATGTGTAGACGTACCTTTTTTTTTTTAACCCAAATTATTAGTCCAATATTGGGGGCGGGAGGGGAATGTGGAATTGCAGTGATTACGCATTCGGTGTTTTGGTGGCATTTTTGATGACTTTTTTCCTACCCATTGTCCAGTTGAATGTTTATATCACACAAATATGCTCTCAATCTGCAATAAAGAATAATTACTATGTTCCAAATTCTTTCCTAAGTCAGGACCGTGATCAATTAATGTCCAATCACGGTCACCAAACCAATTTGACAGGTGATATCTAGGTCTTTCTTGACCGTTGCCTTAGTAATTTGTCATCCATCTAGTTTGAGAGACATCAGACAAAATCTAACATCATTTTACATGAAACTTATTATTGCATCTGCACAGTAATGATGTTGTGGTCATTATTTTAGAAGGACCCTCAGAATAATTTTCTCTCAGGTATCAGCAACCAAAATTTGGTGGTAAAGGGTCCATTATATTTAATCTCCTGTACATCATACACCTTTTTTTTTTATTGCTGCCTAGGACTCCTGTGTGTAGAGTATAGATGTGCTTAACCCAGGTCTTCTAGTGATGGGTGTCTTGGTCTTCAGTAGTTTTCGTTTGTGCAAAAATGCTGCAATTAATGTTAAATAATATGCAATTAATATTTGTGATTAACAGGTATGTTATCTGAGCATACCCATAGGATAAATTCCTAGAAATGGTATGCTGGCCTACCATATTAACAAATATTTATGAAGTGCCTATATTGTGCCAAGCACTGTGCTAGGCATTTGAGTGTGCAGGTGGTAAGCAAAATGGGTATTAAAAAGAGATTAACAGGGAAAAAAAATGGGTATTGTCCCTACCTCATGGAGCTCACAACCTAACAGCCCAAAAGTTATGTACATTTTTATTGTCTTCAACAAATGCTGGCTGAGGACCATGTACCAGCCAGTCTTCTAGGCGGAGTACATCAGTGAACAAAGCAGACAAAACCCTTCTCCTCGTGAAGCTTGTATTATGGCGGCAGGAGATAGATAATAAACAATAAGAATAATATAGCATGCTAGCAGGTAGCAAGTGTTATAGGCCTGGACAGAGCAGGCAAAGAGGGTTGTAGAGGGGAGGGGCAGGAAAATAAAAGGGGGATGCATGATGATCCAAGGTAATGAATTTTTTTACTAAAATGGAAATCTCAGTGTTTACTGAGAAATACAGTGTGCTTACTCTGCGGTCTCTAACAATATGGGGGTCCTTGGTGGAGAAAAGTAAAGACTGTTTGAGGCCCAGAGGACAATGCCAGGGCAGGCAGCTCCTATGAGTGGCCGGGAAGCCCCAGAGGGACAGGTAGGAATCTTTATTACTGTAGGGCCCTGAGAGAAGATGTGTCGGGAGAGCCTGCGAAGTGAACAGAGCAAGGGCCGCTCTTCCTGAGGGAGGGCTGAGCGTGAGTTACATAAGAGATTATCTGGAACTTCTGTGGGCAGGGACCCCTGTGGCCTCTGGGTGCCTGGCTTCTACCACCTGGAGGAAATCATTCCAGCCAAAAGCACGGTGCCCTGGTTAAGTATTGCTCGCCCTTCTGGAAACATAACCACCTGCCTCACTCGCTTCTGTTCCCTCTCCAACCCCTACATTCTCCACCCCGCACTCCAATCTTTGCAGGAATCTACAGGAGATGAGTCTGGGGCAGACGGTTGAGCTTCACTTTCTGAGATTTGTTTTAGGAAAGCCTGGAGTTTTCCTGCCCTGCCCACCCCTCCGTTTTCCAAATGTGTAAGTATAACATAGAATGTGCTTGCTCAGACACACAGAGGTCTGCTGAGCACCCCCAAAGGGTTGCACCGGCCTGGCTGGCCATAGCTGTAATTTAGTCAGGGGGAATCCAGCCTTTCTCGGGGCCCCTAAAAAGAAGAAACTGATGTCTCAGCAGCCAGATGTGGGACAGGGAGCACACAGGCCCGAGAATAGACTGATCCCAGCAAAGGTGATGGGATAAGGACCTGTCTAAGGGTGAAGAAGAAAGTCCCTGGCAGAGCCTGAGCAGGGCTTGCAGCTGAGTCAGGCTGATTGAAGAAACCTGAGACAACACACCTGACATAACTATCCCTCCCTCAGACAATGTCCCACAATTCCCAGGGCGCTTATACATTTGATCCTCATTACAATCCTGTGAGGTATGCAGGGCAGTGGGTATTATTGGCTCGGGCTCAGAGGTAGGCACTGAGATTCACAGAGATCATGTGACTTGTCTGAGGCTGCTGCACTAGAAGCTTAAAGCAGGAAACCATATCCCCAGATTCCCAGTCCCAAGCTCTGTCCTCCATGTATTATAACTTAACCCAGGGTTTCTCAGCCGTGGCTGCAATTCAAGTCACCAGAGTTTTATAAATAATACCAAGGCCCACACCTCATCTCCAGAGATTCTGATTGAATTGTTCTGGGGTGGGGGTCCAGGCTCCAAGCCATTGTTAAAAGAGTTCTCTACTTGGTTCCGATAGGCTGACAAGGTTGAGAGTCAGACTCAAGCTGTACCTCAAGTCAACACCATGGTCTGCTCTCCTGATGCAGGCCATGGACATGCCCGTGTTTGTTTTGTTTTGTTTTGTTTTGTTGTGGATTTTTTTGTTTTGTTTTGTTTTTTAATATATTTTTATTGATTTCAAAGAGGGAGAGAGAGATAGAAACATCAATGATGAGAGAGAATCATTGATTGGCTGCCTTCTGCACACCCCACAGTGGGGATGGAGCCCACAACCCAGGCATATGCCCTGACCAGGAATCGAACCATGACCCCTCTGGTTCATAGGTCGGCGCTCAACCACTGAACCGCACTGGCTGGGTGACACCCCTGTTTTTTGTTTTTTGTTTGTTTGTTTGTTTTAATATATATTTTATTGACTTTTTACAGAGAGGAAAGGAGAGGGACAGAGAGCTAGAAACATCGATGAGAGAGAAACATCGGCCAGCTGCCTCTTGCACACCCCCTACCGGGGATGTGCCCGCAACCAATGTACATGCCCTTGACCGGAATTGAACCTGGGACCTTTCAGTCCGCAGACCGACGCTCTATCCACTGAGCCAAACCGGTTTCGGCGACACCCCTGTTTTAAACAGCATACTGCCCAATGCCTTTGGGCAGTCTTCCTCATCCCTGTGGGAGGTAACCCATTTTGTCCCCCAAATGCCAAATGGGAAAATTAGCAATTCCAAGGTTATAACATGGAATTATCTGTCCCCTTTCACTCATCTCCTGTCTAGGTACAATCCAGACCAGATACTAAGTTAATAAATGGTATGGAAGAGGCAGAATGGCTCATTTACTGCCATTTGTGTGTGGGGGAGGGGTTAAGGCAAAAACAACAAGTACATAAATAATATATATAATATACACTGAGTGGCCAGATTATTATGATCTCTGAACGCATAATAATCTGGCCACTCAGTGTATATCCTATATAATAAAAGGCTAATATGCAAATTGTCCCCTCGACCAGGAGTTCAATCAGCAAGCAGGCCGGCCAACCGCCCATGTCCCCTCCCCCTGGCCAGGCTGGCCGGACCCCACCCATGCACGAATTCATGCACCAGGCCTCTAATACACACACACACACACACACACACACACACACACACACACACACACACTGAGTGGCCAGATTATTATGCGTTCAGAGATCATAATAAGCTGGCCACTCAGTATATATGCACATACCTATATATCTAGATAATATTCATTTGTATATATTCTTGTATATGCAAAGATCTCTGGAAAGATACACAGGAAATTGGAAATAATGGTTGTCTCTGAAGAGAGAAGCTGGTGTAGGGAAATCAAGATGGGAGGAAGACTTACTTTCCCTTGCATATTCTTTGCACCTTTTGAACCACACACTGCTGATTCAAATACAAAAAGATTTTGTTAACTTTTATAATGGTACAGGAACCTACAGCCCCCAGGGAAGAATTGTTGCCCCCATCTTTGTTTCTGTCCTACTCCATTCATTCAATGAGTCATTCAACAAATATTTTTTAAGCAGCTACTATGTGTCAAGAACTGTTCTAGGAGCTGGGGATACAGGAATAAACAAAACAGGCCATCCTTGCTCTTGCAGAGCTTACATTCTAGCAGAGGGAGACAGACAATAAATGATAAATATCATGAGTAAATTATATAATTGCTAGAAGAGGTATTATGGGGGAAAATAGAACAGGAATGGGGAATCAGAAGTTGGGGGATGTATTAGTTGCTGAAACAAATGACCATAAACTCAGTGGCTTAAAACAACACATTTGCTACCCTAAGTTCGGGAGTTCTGAAATCCTAAAATCAGTGTGTGGGCAGGACAAAAGCTCTAGGGGAGAATCGGTTTCCCTTGCTTGTCCAATTTCTAGAGGCCATCTGCATTCCTTAACTTCTGCTCCACCTGTTATCTTCAAACTCAACTGCATAACTTCTTCAAGTCTCTTTCTTTCTCCGACATCTGCTTCCATGCCATCACGTCTTCTTCTCTGACTCAGACTCCCGTTCCCTCTTATAAGAATGCCCTTTGAATTACATCAGGTCCACCCAGACAATTCATGATGACCTCCCATCTCAAGATCCTTACCGTAATCATGGCTGCAAGGTCCCTTTGCCATATAAGGTAAAATATTCACAGGCTCTGAGGGTTAGGCGTGGACATTTTTGAAAGAGGGGTAATTCCAGCAGGCAACAATATGATTCAGCCCCGCTGAATATAGAAGCCCATCCAGCAGGTAATTGTTTTGCCTGTTATAAGAGGGGAGAGGCAGGTTGCAATTTTAAGTTGGGCGGTCTGGAAGAAGGTGGCATTTGAGTCAAAACGGAAGGAGATGATGGAATTAGCCTTGCATAACTGGGGAAGCAGGACCCTTGACCCTCACATTTAGTTTCCACTTGTGTGTGCCTTTAGGTTCCCTTGGAACCCAGAAGGGATTGGAAAAGGGTGGCCTGTCAACTACCTCACCCCAAAGTTCTCTCCACTTCCCTCTTGCACACCACACTAAAGCCCCTCAGAGGCCACCAGTCCAAATCCAACTGCTTCCTCTACCTGCTCATCTTTTCAGCCCGTGGCACTTGACCCTGAGGCCTGTTGCTTTTGGAATCCATGCCACTGTACTCCCCTGGTCTTGTCTCTGCCTATCTGCATCCCTTTAAAAAAAATTTTTTTTTATTGAAGAGAGAGATAGAAACATCAATGATGAGAGAGAATCATTGATCGGCTGCCTCCTGCACACCCCACACTGGGGATGGAGCCCGCAACCCAGGCATGTGCCCTGACCGGGAATCGAATCATGACCTCCAGGTTCATAGGTCGACACTCAACCACTGAGCCACGCTGACTGGGCTGCCTGTCTGCATCCTTGGCTGGCCCTCTGACATAGACATCTCAGCTGTCCTCAGCCCTTCCTCTCCCTGAGCAATCTTATTTTTATTCCTTGACTCTACTGTCATCTCTGAGCTGATAGCTCAATATTTATCTCCAGCCCTAGTCTCTCTGGAGCTTCAGAACTGTATTTTCCAACTGCCTCTGTTTTATTTTGCCTCATAGCATACTTAGCTATTTATTTCTCACCTCCTTCATGAGATTGTAAATTCCTTGAAGGCAGGTACCCTGTTTTATTCAACTTTGTTTCATCCTGAATGAATTATAACAGAACTGGCAATTTTAATAACAATAACTAACATTGACTGTTTTTATGTGTCAGGCTCTATGCTAAGTACTTTACACATATTAATTTAATTCATTTTAACAACCACCTTATGTGATGAGTAGTATTATAAGCCTCATTTTACAGATGAAAAAACTGAGGCTCAGAATTCAAACCCAGGCAATCTGGCTGCAAAGTCCAAATGCAGGGGACAGGATGGATTGTCACTCAGTTTCATTCCAAATCCATGCCTTTCTGCTCCAGAGGTCATAAAGCTAAAACGTACAATTCTCAGACACCCTTGCAGCTAGGATGTGAGTTGTGTTCTACTCGTTAGATGAAATTCAATCACATTTGGAAGGTGTAAGTGAGACAAAGACTCTCTCCTGCTGCTCTGGTTGTTTCTGCTGGCAAGCGTGGTCATGGGGTTGTTGGCTTTGTCTGGAGCAGTGTCCAGTGTCCAGTCATTTGCTTTGTGAGTACCAAGAGGCAGCTGTATCAGGAGAAAGTAGTAGCTTTCTGGCATGGGTCACACAGCAGGAGTATGTCTATAGGGTCGGACTACGCTAGAGTGCTTTCTGTTTCCTGCAACTAGAGTCAGGTGTGAGACCTTCAAGAAGGAGATCTGGGAGTAGTTATCTGATTTGACTGGGTTTGAAGGCAGTGAAGTCCCAGTTACCACATGTAATGGCAAAACCAGTAGCTTCCTTTACCACCTGGGGCTACCTGGAAGACAAGGCTTTGGCAGACTACGCAGCTGTTACAATAGACCATAATGGCAAGGAAAAGGAAATTGAGGCTCTGCTGTGGTCTGGCAGCTTTGGCTGCACTGGTGAGCTCAAAGAAAGAAAATGGAAAGCTCAAAGTTTTACATTCTTGGCTCAAGATGACCAGGCTGTTTCTAAGACTTCCTAAATGGATTTTCAACTCCTGCAGTCACAGGCAGATGTTCTGGAAACCGGACGCTGCAGGTTGTTGAACTACATCACAAGTTGAAATCACAAGCACGTCTTACATAAAAGCCAAGGCCTTGAGGAGGATCCTAAGAATGGGCAAAGGGGCTTTGGGATATACGTATTTCAAGATGCTAACTACCCAGGCCTCGCTAAATCTCACTGGCTGGTAAAGGCAGCCTCTCCTTCTCTGTCTAATGAGGCTGGTCCTGTCTTGCTTGAAGACTGTACGGGCCTCACCTGTGGTAACTAATGTGCAATGGATGTCTTGGGTGCATAGGCAGGGGAAGAAGCACAAAATCTGACTCTAGAGGAGAAGACACACAAACCAAAAGATTTTGCTAATTTATGTAGACACAAACTTGAGGAATATGTGTGGGGTTGGATCCTAAGGGTGCTAAACCAGAGAGGAAGAAACACAGTTTTACTGGTAAATTGGACTGAATTTATTGATAGGGTTTATTTATGTGGGTTCAAAGATTCCAAACTCCGTGTTCTGACTCCAGCAACTTGGACTGATTTGACCTCTTTCTTTCATTGACTGTCTAAAACCTGGACTCAGTAGAGGCATACAATAAATGAAGCTGAGTTACCAGAAGTCTGACAGCATGATTCAGAGGAAGGAATCCAAAGAATGAGGGAGAGGGATATGTTGCAGCATATTTATCACATTCAATCCACTCACTTGCTCCTAAATAATTTCTCTAAGAGTCCCTAGGGAATGTTCCCTTCACTGCAATATTGAGAAATACACGTGTAAGAGATGTTTTCTTAGTTGTTGTTTTTCTTTGATTTTTGGTTTTTTAATCCTTACTGGAGGATATGTTTTTATTATTATCATCACTATTGATTTTGAGAGAGAGAGAGAGAGATATCAACGTGAGAGAAACATTGATGTGAGAGAAACATTGATCGGTTGCCTCATGTATGTGCCCCAACCAGGGATCAAACCCACAACCTAGATATGTGCTCTGACCAGGAATCGAAGTTGCAACCTTTTCTTTTCTTTTTTTAAATCCTCACCAGAGGAGTGAGGATATTTTTTCATTGGTTTTAGACAGAGGGGAAGGGAGGGAGAAGGGGAGAAGGAGAGAGAGAGAAATATCAATTGCTTTGCTTCCACACACAAACTGACCAGGGGTGGGGATCAGATCTGCAACCTAGATACATGGCCTTGACTGGGAATCAAAACTGAGACCCTCCGGGGCACAGGCCAACACTCTGGGCCACCTGGCCAGGGCTTTTATCCTTTTGTTTTGTTTTTGTTTGCACACTCTAAAGGATAATTTTAGTAGAATACATTCATTTCTATTCACTCAACATTGCAAAGATAAAGCAACATAAAATATAAGGCAAAGGGAAGCTGGTCTTCAAGAAATTGTGTCTTGGAGTTTTTACTGATATAACAACCTTTCAAGCCTAGAACTACTCAAAGATGAATCATGAAGATAAAAGGGGGGGAAAACTTTATTTCAAACAGGTTAGGTGGTATGTGTGCTACAGCAAAAGCTGGTTGTAGCAAATAGTTTTATTTCAAACCTGCCTTGATATATATATTAGACATCATTGGAGGATGATTAATTTCTGGTAGACTAAATCCAATATTATGCCAATGTTTGCATTTATTATAGATCTTATTTTAGTACTAGAATTTAAATTTTCCTCACCAAAAAAATGAGAATAACAACTACTACTAAGGTTATGAGCTGTGAAATCCATTCCCCAGTATTGCTTTGAAAATACACCTGTAGATTATTAAGGGAAAATCTGCCTTTATCCAAATGTATTATTTCACTGAAATTCTTCAGTCATTGTCTACTGTTGGCTTGATTATTTCCCCACTTCTTATTTTTTACCCCAACCAATTAAACACCCGTATTCCTCAACTCTTCAGCTAATCACAATTTTTTCTCCTACTTCTGTGCCCACAGGATTCACCAAAATTATTTTGCCCAATCAGTTTTTACTGCACTAACTCTTCCTCCAGTAGCCAGGGATCCTTTGTTCACCAGGGGCACTTCATTCTTAGATAACATTTGCACCTTTTCTGCTTTCTTCTCTCCTTCAGTGCATACACCTAGAAGCCATCTAAGCAGGAAATAGGAGATTGCCAATTCTGTGAAGACCTCAGGTAAAGTTCCAACTGCACCATGGACCTGCCCCACCATTCTATCAACCCCTCACAAAGTGGGGTCAATTTTTGTTCCAACTCCAATAAGACCTACTGAAGGAGCATACTGAAGATCATTATGTTCCACAAACAGTGATACGATTTTGGAAAATATCAGTTTACATATGAGTTCTCTTTCCTTCTCTATCTTTGGAAATAATACCAGGTCTGACTTCTATCTCCTGGCCCACCTTTGACACTCCTTTTAGAATACTGCCACCAGCCACACACTCCTCAAGGTCATCAACTTCACAGCCAGGTTTGTTGACTTCTAAGGATCTGATAACAATAAGTCGGGGTAGCCCTAACCAATTTGGCTCAGTGGATAGAGCATCGGCCTTCGGACTAAAGAGTCCCAGGTTTGATTCTGGTCCAGGGGGCATGTACCTTGGTTGCGGGCACGTCCCCAGTAGGGGGCATGCAGGAGGCAGCTGATCGATGTTTCTCTCTCATCGATGTTTCTGACTCTCCCTCTCCCTTCCTCTCTGTAGAAAATTAATAAAATATTTTTTTAAAAAAACCACAATAAGTCAGGGTTCTGAAATAAAGACTCTTGGGGGTACTAGAGTTTCTTTACTGTGTACTCACAGACAACTTCAATATTATATTTCAGCTGAGCAGAAATTGGAATAACAGGAGCTCCTTCTGCTACTGTACCTTGTATAAATGCAAGGATCTGTTCATACTGTTCTTTAGCTTGGCTTTCTTTTACCACATCAATTTTATTCTATAGAATTCAAATATGCTTCATTTCATGATTTCTATAGCAACCAGGTGTTCAGAAGTCTGAGGCTTAGGGACAAGACTCATTTCTAATTATCAGTAGAAGAGATGCAGCCATCACTGCTGCACCATTCAGCATCGTAGCCATCAAAATACCATGGCCAGGACAGTCAACAAATGAGACATGTCTGAATAATTTGAAGTTTCCTTTGGTCTCTGGAATGTCTGTAGGAAACTCATTGGGTGCACTACTTCCAGAGGATCTATAACGTTCTGGATGAGGACAACTTGAGTCATCAAGTGTGTAAATCTTAGCATTAGCATATCCAAGCTTGATTGTAATATTTCTTTCTAGTTCATTTTTGAACCTGACAATATGAACTCCAGAAATAGCTTTTACAACTGTGGATTTCCCATGAGCTCAATGACCAGTTGTACCTAGATTAATTGTGGCTTGTCTGTGGATAACTTTGTGTGAAAGTGGTGTCAATCCAAGGTGGCCAGATCCTGACAAGAAAGATGTGGCCTTGCCCAAAGAGAGACATTTTCTTGAAAGGTGCTATGCTGATTTTTATTTGCATGCTCAGGGAGGAAGATGGAAGTACTACCATAGAAATGGGTTTTAATAGCAATGATGGGATCCCAGCATGGCAGGGGCCAGGTGGCAGCAAGTAACCACCAGAGGCAAGATAGGTATGGTCACTTTAAAAGGCAACAGGGTCAGAGAAATCATCAGAATGGCCTGGCCCACAGCAATCTTTGGCAGCAATTACTTGATCATAGTGTTCTAGTTCTGAAATAAGTGGGAAATCTATTAAAGTGATCTTTTCTTTTTCTCTTATAAATTTTCTCTTAGAAAATTTTAAACTTTCTTTGTTAACTTACATAGAGTAAAATTCACTCTTTTGGTGTACAGTTCTATGGGTATTGACAAATGCATAGTCAACACAGACAAGATACAGATCGGCTCCTTCACCCTGACCCTTGAGTATCAAACGTTTCTCCCACTCTTATCTCCTGGCAACCACTCATATGTTCTCTGTCTCTATAGTTTTTCCTTGTCCAGAATGTCATGTAAAAGAAATGCCACCAGATGTAGCCTTTTGAGGCCGGCTTCTCTCACATAGTATATGTATTTGAGATTTATTCATGTTGTTGCATTAACAGTAGTTCTTTCCTTTTTTACTGCTGATTAATATTCCACTATATGGATGTACTATTCACCAGTTAAAGAACATTTAAATTATTTCCAGTTTGGGGTATTTATGAATAAAGCAGCTATAAAAACTCACATAGATTTTTGAGTTTTCATTTCATTTCATTTGGGTTGTTTTCATTTATTTTCGGTATCTAGGAGAGAGGTTGTTGAATCATATGAGTATTGTTAACTTTATTAAAAACTGTTCAACCATCTTCCAAAATAGTTGTACCATTTTATATTTCCACCAGCAATGTCTGAGTATTTTGTTCCTCTACGTCCAAGAAAACTTAGAACATCAGGAAGGAAGGAAGAACAATAGAAAGAGTAAAAATATGAATAAATACATTTTCCTTCTTTTGAGTTTTCTAAATTATGTTTGATGTTTGAAGAAAAACTTATAACACTGTCTAAATGTATGTAGAAAAAATAAGGCCAACTCACCAAAAGGCAGGAAAAAGACAGAAATGAAAAACAGAAAAAGCACTTAACAAAAGGAAGATAACCCAATCAAAAAATGGGTAAAGGACCTAAATAGACAGTTTTTGAAAGAGGACATACAGAAGGCTTAGAAACATATGAAAACATTCTCAAAGTCACTAATCATCCAAGAGATGCAAATCAAAATGACAATGAGGTACCATCTCACACCTGTCAGAATGGCTGTCATCAACAAATCAATAAATGACAAGTGCTGGGGAGGATGCAGAGAAAAAGGAATCCTTGTGCACTGCTGGTGGGAATGCAGACTGGTGCAGCCACTGTGGAAAACAGTATGGAGTTTCCTCAAAAAAATTAAAAATGGAGCTCCCATTTGACCCAGTGATCTCACTTCTAGGAATAAGAAACTAGAAACATGAATCAGAAAGGATATATGCACCCCTATGTTCATAGCAGCACAATTTACAATAGCTAAGATTTGGAAACAGCCTAAGTGCCCATCAGAAGATGAGTGGATTAAAAAACAGTAGTACATCTATACAATGGAATACTATGCTACTGTAAAAAAGAAGGAACTCTTACCATTTGCAACAGCATGGATGGACCTGGAGAGCATTATGCTAAGCGAAATAAGCCAGTCAAAGAAGAATAAATATCACATGATCTCACTCACTTGTGGAATATAATGAACCAAATAGAGCCAGAGAAAAAAAAATATTTTAGAATATAATAGAAGTAAACCTGTTATTTGCAGATTTTTAATATTTCCTATAACTTTTGTGATTTTATACTATGTTAATAAAGTTTGGGGAATATTATTATATTTAAAATCTTTTTCTTGAAATGTTAATATTTATTGCATGTAACATTATTATATTTAAAAGTTTTTCTTGAAATATTAATGTTTATTGCATGTAACATTATTATACTTAAAATAATTTTTATTAAAAATAATAATAATAATAACATTAAAAAAAGAGAATAAAAACCCTGCTAATTCCATTTCCCTCTCCAAAGGCAAAAAACAAACAAATAAAACAAAACAAAACCAGAAAGAGCAAATAGAGGACAAAAAGTAAAATGGCAAACTTAAGCCCTAAGATATCAATAATTACATTAAACTAGAGGCCTGGTGCACAAAATTGATGCACAGGGAGTGAGGGGTCCCTCAGCCAAGCCTGCACCCTCTCCAATCTGGGACCCCTCAGGGGATGTCTGACTGCCAGCAGTTGGACATCCCTCTCTCAACCTGGGACCACTGGCTCCTAACCACTCACCTGCCTGCCTGCCTGCCTGATCATCCCTAACCCCTCTGCCTGCCTGCCTGATCACCCCTAACCCTCTGCCTGCCTGCCCGATTGCCCCTAACTGCCTCTGCCTGCCAGCCTGATTGCTCCTAACTGCCTCTGACTCCGCCCCCAGTCTAAACTGCAGTCTGGCCTCCCTCTGCAGGAGGCAACCTGGGGGATCAGGGGAAGGCGCCGCCCCCACTACTGCTGCCACTGCTGGCCTGAGCTTGGGCCCTTCACAGCCACCCATGGCTGCCTGAGCCTCAGCCCTCGCAGCTGCTACAGCTTTGTCCAGAAGGATGTCCAGAAGACATCCACCCTAATTAGCATATTACCCTTTTATTAGTAGAAATGGTATAAATACATCAATTAAAAGACAGATATTGGCAGAGTGGATTAAAAAACATGATCTAACTGTACACTCTTTACAAAAAATTCACTTCAAGTACAATGATGTAAGCAGGTTGAAAGTAAAAGAAGAACATCAATCAAGAGAAAGCAGAAGTGACATTATTAATATTAAATAAAGTAGACTTCAGGTGGGGGGGGAGCCAGAGATGAAAAATGACATTATATAATGACAAAAAAAGTCAATCCACCAAGAAGACATAGACCAGTGATTCTCAACCTTCCTAATGCCACGACCCTTTAATACAGTTCCTCATGTTGAGAACCGTTGCTGTAGATCCTAAGACCATCGGAAAACACAGATATTAACATTACGATTCATAACAGTAGCAAAATTACAGTTATGAAGTAGCAACGAAAATAATTTTATGGTTGGGGGTCACCACAACATGAGGAACTGTATTAAAGGGTCGCGGCATTAGAAAGGTTGAGAACCACTGACTTAGACAAATCAACAATTACAGTCTAGGATTTCAGTATCCCTCTCTTAACAATTGATAGAACATCTAGACAGAAAATCAGCAGAAATATATAGGAAGTCAAAAACACCATCAACCAACAGAATCTAATTGACATTTATAAAACACTATACCAATAATAACAGAATACACATTCTTTTCAAGTGCCCACTGAACAAATACCCAGATAGACCATACCTTGGACCATAAAACAAACCTCAAAAAATTGAAATTTTAAACCATACAAAATACATTTTATGACCCCAATAGAACCAAACTAGAAATCAACAACAGAAAGAAAACAGGTAACTCTTCAAACACTTGGAAACCAAACAGCACACTTCTAAGTAATCCATGGATATGGATATGGATATGCTTCGGCAAGACGCTACGGATGTTCCGGACGTACATGATCTTCCCCTGGTGCCGCACGGTGCCCACCGTGATGGAGTCTTTGCACTCATCCGAGGTGATATAAGGATCCGCCTGAAGGCCCAAATCCTTCAGCACCAAAAGCCCTGTAGCAATTCCATCAAATAGAGACAGCACCCAGATGGGCTTCCTCTTCTCAGCTGGGACAGGTGGGAAACCCTCCTGAGGGTCAAATTCCTGGTTGTAGTTATTGGCGAAGAACATCTGCAGCTGAGAGCACCAGTGGTCCTGTCATTTTAGCAGCAGCCCCCATAGGTGCCCTTGTGCCTGCACATGTAGCAGTTCCAAGGGTCTTCCTTAATGGCTGCCTGGGCAGCCCCTAGTCCCACCAGGAGATCCACACACTCCACGCAAGAGCACCTGCAGAAGTTGTTCCTGCACATGAGCGCCTCGCGCCCCCCACAGCAGATGGTGCAGTAGGACTGATAGCTGTCCTCATCGTACTGGTGGGCACATCCAGGAAGCAGTTCTTGCAGTTTTGGAATATTCCTCTGATGAAGAGAGGGTGTCCCACAAGAGATGCAAAAAGTCTTTAATGTCCCAGCACTTCCACCACACCTCCTACACCAGCTGCTCTCTTGTGCGTTGGTCAACAATCTCCTTGATTTTGGGCTTCTCAGCTGTGCTCTTTCTGGGCTTTTTGGCTGATGGGGGTGGTGCACATAGGCAGCTGCCTCAGTTTCAACCCACACGTCTGAGTAAACTTTGTAGGGGGTTCTTCTCCTCTTCTGGTGGCTCCAGGCCCTTGGGGCCAGAGGGTTGGAACCCTTCAAGGACCCATTCCATTATCTGTTTGTTCTGCACCTTCGGGGCCTTGGCAGTGTCACTCTCATGGTCGTCATGGCACGTTGGGAACAGCTTCCCCACACAGCTACTGGCCACCCGCAGGACTTCATAGATGGCTTTGCAGCACATGGGCTGCTTGTTGTAGGTGTCCTGTGGGAAGCCCTGCAGAAGGAGCTCAGCGGCATCTGCTCCTCCACCCACACCACTGAGAACTTGCCATCTCTGAACCACCAGAGGTGACCCCGCAGGTGCCTTCAGCTACTCCGTCCCTGCCTGTCATCCACCAAGACACAATGTGGCCTGGCCACCAGGAGAAGTCATGCAGTTTCCCCCATCCCAGCTCCCCAGTGCCAAAGCTTCAGCCATCCTCATACTCCAGTTTGTCATCAGCTGCTTTGGTGGTGTTCCTGTCCCCAGCGTCAGCCCTCACAGGCTCAGACATGGTGGCCACAGTGGGGGACTTAGGGTCAATGGGCTGCTGCACTGCAGGAGGGCTGGCCACCTCCACCTTCTGAGACTCCCCAGACCCTTGGTTTTCTTCCACAAAGTTCATTACTGCAATCACCTTGGCTTTCTCCTCAGCCCATAAGGCCAGCTGCAGCCCCTCTGTGGTCTGGCTCATGTTGGCAGTTCCTTAAAAATCTAAACATGCAATCCATAAATTGCACTCCTAGGCATTTATCCTAAATTATTTATTTATTTTTTAAAAATGTTCACACAAAACATTTTCCTGTAGAAGAAAATCAACTTTATTTTTTAATATTATTTTATTGATTTCAGAGAGGAAAGGAGAGGGAGAGAGAGATAGAAACATCAAGGATGGGAGAGAATCTTTTATTGGCCACCTCCTGCAGGTCCCACACTGGGGATTGAGCCCGCAACCTGGGCAGGTGCCCTGACTGGGAATCGAACCATGACTTCCTGGTTCATAGGTCAACACTCAACCACTGAGCCATGCCAGCTGGGCTCAACTTTATTCTTAATAGCTAAAAACTAGAAACAAACCAGATATGCTTCAACAAGTGAATACTTAAATTGGGGTACACCCATGCAGTGGAATACTACTCAGAAATACAAAGGAATGAACTATTGATACATGTAACAGCCTGAATGAATCTCCAGGGAATTATGCTAAGTGAGAAAAGCCAGGCCCAAAAGATTACATACCATATGATTCCATTTATTTACTAGAGGCCTGGTGCATGAAATTTGTGCACAGGTGGGGTCCCTAGGCCTGGCCGGTAATCAGGGCCAATCAGGGCCAGGCCAATTGGAGCTGGGCCAATCAGGGCCTGCTGGCTGGGAGGGGGGGTCTGAGGGGTAGGGACCATGGGAGGTTGGACGCCAGCCCCAGGAGGGAGCCAGCCCTCAGCCCCCCTGGGAAAGGGGCTGCATCTGCCACCACCCATCCCTGGTTTCCCGTCCCAGCCTGGGGCCTGCTGGCTGTGGGGAGGAACTGCGGGAGGTTGGCCAGGGGGAGGAGATTGGCTGTGAGAGTGCACTGACCACCAGGGGGCAGCTCCTGCATTGAGTGTCTGCCGCCTGCTGGTCAGTGTGCGTCATAGCGACTGGTTGTTCCGGTCATTCCGGTCATTTGGTCATAACGGTCGCTTAGACTTTTATATATATATAGATATAGCATTCTTGAAATGACAGTTATTGAAATGGAAAACAATTTAGTGATTGCCCAGGGGTTAAAGAGAAGATAGGGCCAGAGGTAGTGCTATAGTTTTGTAAGATGTCAGCTTTGGAGAAAACTGAGAAAAGGGTACGTGAAGTTCTCTCTGTGCTGTTTCTTACAAATGCAAGTCTATGATTCTCTCAAAAAAGTTTAATTTTTTTAAATGGCTTTGTAAAATGTTTTGCATTTATTTTTTAAAATAAATTCATGGTGTGTTTTTTGGGTTTTTTATATTCAACTCTTACCCTAAACACACACACCCCAAAATTTTTCCTCCTGGGTATTAATTATAGGAAAGAACTCCCCTTCTTATTTTAGGAGACTGGAAGGAGGTTGCAGGTGCCGGAGACTCACACTGTTCTCCAGGAGTCCCAGGGCAAACTGGAAACCAGGATACTTTTCCAGCTGGTGGGATGCGGGTGTAGGGGAGGCAGGAGGCGTGGCCCCAGGAGGCCACTGGAAGAGGGGTAAGGCCCTGGGCCCGCAGGGCTGGGGACACTCAAGCGCCACCTGCCGACTCCTCGTGGGCGCAGATGGTTGCACCTTCGGGTGCATTGTCAGCGCCGAGGGTGTAAATACGCCGAGGAGAGAAAGTGGGGAGCTGGCAAGAATTCAGCTTCCCCACGCGGTTGGCTCAGGAAATGAGCTGAGACGGCGGACAGCGCAGAGCCGGGAGCAGCTTCTCCAACTCCAAAGGTTTCTGTAAGGAGAATTTGGGGGATCCAGGGTCCCGCTTCCTGCCCGTCCCCGCTCTGGCTGAACCAACCTAGCCCTATGCGCCCCGCGCTCCAGGACTTTGGCGCCTTTTCTGGATTCCTCCCCTCGCCCTTCTGATTCCCACCTTGGCTGTGGCTTTCAGGGGATTCCCACCCCAACACAAAGCTTCTTTTTGTTCTTGCAGTTCCTCTTCGCCCCTCAGCCCCGCCCACGAGGAATGCGGCCTTGGACCAGGCCTTGGACGTGATCAGGTTGGAGGGGGGTGCAGCAGATGCCAGGGCAGCGGGCTGGCCAGGTGCCCGCTGCGAGGAGATGGAGAGGGGGGGGGGGGGCTCCACACCCAGGAGTGGCGGAGGCCAGCGCCTCTGAGAGGCAGACCTCGACCTAGACTGCCTGGGCTCAAACCCCTGGTGGGCCACTCGCTAGCTGAGCGACTGAGGGCAGGCTCTTTATCTGTCAGTGCCTTCCTTTCCTTGTTCCTAAAATAGAGCTAAAAATAGCGCATGCTTCCAGGGTTGTTGGGAGGATTAAATGAATTAACATATGCAAAGCTTTTAGGAGCCTGTCTAATCCACACTAAATGCTGTATAAGGCTTGCTATCATTGTAAGTACTTAAGCACCAGAATTCAGTGTCCTCTTCCCAGGTTCCATTCTGCCTCTTTCTCCTTGCCTCTCTGGAAGTCCTGTCACAATCTGGTTATGCTCACTGGTCCACAGGAATGAGATACCAGTCCCCTCACCCTGGCCCAGGTGCCTCTCCCCTCTCCCAACCCTTTGCTCTCCTTGGTGACAGGAAGTAAGCAGAGGGATGTTCTGGCCTCACCTGGTCTGAGTCACACACCAGAGTGAGCAAAGCTGGGCAGCTCTAAAATCTGAGTCCTTGCCCCAGCCCTGTCCCTACCTTCATGACCCTGAGTCAGCCACCCTCTGAGCCTATTTCACCCCCCCGCCCCCCATGAGTGAAATAAAGATTTTCCTTTCTTGAGCATACACTTATAGATAAAAGACACTGGCCTGGCCTGCCCTATTTTAAAGGTTGTGACAATCAACCTGAAAAAAAAAAATGCAGTTGGAAATGAGTCATGAAGTTCCATAAAGTTCCACACATTCTCTAATCCTGGAATTGTGGGAGGGCTTCCAACTCACTCGGCGCTTATCTTGCTGCTCTCCCGCCCACCACCCAGGTCAGATCCGGGAGATTAGGGGCTTTTGTCTGTTTGTACTCATATGTGACCCCAGCACCTAGCACAGTGTATATAATAGGTGTTCAATAAATATGTGTGGAATGAATGAATGGTTCCAATTTGGTCTCTCGAGATAGGAATTTTATTTATAGCCTTCTTGATGTCAGGGCCCTGTGTGAAGACTTTAAGATAAGTTTTAAGTGACTTTAGATAGTGTCAATTGGGCACTCTAGTTATTAGAATGTTATTTCTCCTACTGGGTGAAAATCCGCCGCCTTCTAACCTTCTAAACTCAGCTCTGCCCACTAGAGTTACACAGAACCCCTCCTCCGTAAGATTTCATACGTGAGTGGTTATTCTAATCTGTGTAGAGGGAGCCCCAAGCAAAATCTGTGTAGGATTTGCTCCCCTGCTGGCCCTACCTGCCTGGGGATGAGCTGGTAAAGAATTTTTTTACACAGGAACATCTCAAGGAATTCGAATCACAGTGATCCTAGGGGGCTAGGAGTCTGTTTCTCCCAAAGGCCCTGGTCAGAACATGATGAAATGGATCTTCCACTCTTTCTCCATTTATAGGCAATATGGAAAGAATGTCTAGAACCTGGAGACTGGAGCCACAGGAGAAAGGGGCTGTACCTGAATGGCCATATGGAACAGAGCCCTCCTCCCAGCACTAACCATGAGAAAATGAAAATGTACGGTTGAGCCAAAGGCTTAAAATGGAAATGAAGATAGAAGTACTCTTAAACAACAAATACTGAAGATGTATGCCATTTTACAGCCGAGTGTTCCTCTTATGGGTGTGTTTTCTTTAAATAATGTAACAATATTACACAGCAGTGGAAAAGAATAAAATATAGCTACACATATCAAGTTGGATGCATCTCAGAAAATAATATTGAGTGAAAAATTCAAGTTGCTGAAGAATTCAGTGATTTCACTTATATTAACTCAAAACTAAAGTACAGATTAAAGATAGCAATATATGTGACAAACTACAAGGAAAAGGAGGGGAATGATAACCCAAAATTTAGGGTAGAGGTTTCCTCCAGGAAGGAGCAATATGACATCATGGAATGGCACCTGGAAGATCTCAAAAATGTTCAAAACACTGTTTCTTATCCTGGGTGGTGGCCGGGTGGTTGTCAATTTTACTGTAGTTCATCAGACCTTATACACATGGTATAATTACTCTTTTGTACCCATTCAGTTTTTTGATAAAAACAATTAAAAATAAGTCGAGAAAAGGCATATCTTGATATATAGTAAAAATTTTTCCTGTAGCCCTGGCCTGTTGCTCAGTGGTTAGAGCATCAGCCCCTAGACCGAAGGGCTCAGGTTCGATACCCATTCAAGGGCAGGTACCTTGGTTGCAGGTTCCCAGGGGTGCATGTGGGAGGCAACCGATCAGTGTGTGTCTCTCACGTCAATGTTTCTTTCCTCCCCCTCTCCCCCTCCCCCCGCCTCACCTTCTACTCTCTCTAGAAATCAATGGAAAAAATATCTTTGGGTGAAGATTTAAAATAATTTTTTTCTGTAAAAAAATGATGAAATGACTGTAGCAGGAGGAATTTAAGGTAAACTTCTGGGGATTCTAAGGCATTATAATGCTTGAGCCTAAAGCACACAGAATTCTTCCCAGACCCCACCCCAGACAGCAGGGTCTAATTGGCTGACCTTTCTCCATCACTCCCTCCTCAGCTATCTGAAGACATTCATTTACATTGTTGAGCTTCCTTAAGGCCGTTCCCACACATGCCTGTGTTTGAGTCCTGCTTATTTCTACTGCTAGAGCTAATGATTTACATTCAAGGCCAGATAAAACAGTTGGGGAGCCAACGGTGAGAGGAATGGGGGAGGCACCCAGGGGTGGAGAGTGAATTTCAGTCCCTTGTGGCCCATGACCTCCCCCCAAGTTAGTTCCCTTTGCCAGACTTACAGCTGTTCCTTTCCCTCTTTTCCTTCCAAAAGCCACTGCAATTTCTTCTAGGAAGCCTCTCTCACCTCATCACTCTTCTATTCTCTACCCCCATCAGTATGCCCCACCCCACTAATATCTAAGCAGCATTTTTCAAACTGAGGGGTATGAGCAGAAAGAGCTGACTAACCAGCATATAAATATTTATTAATAAATAAAGGAGGGTAGAACAAACTAAACTATACTGCCTCCCATGTGGTAAGGGTGAATACTACTATTACACTGTTTCATGAAACTCTTGATAGAAATAGATGATAGATAGATAGATAGATAGATAGATAGATAGATAGATAGATAGATATGACTGCAGACTTTCATCAGAAAAGTTTATGTAAAAGCCACAGCCTCAAGCACTTGGCTCTCTCATTTTGAAGGTCTAGTCTGAGTCTGCACATATGACCCATTTGCCTTGTCTGTTCCTCTTCCTCCTTCTCCTGCTTCTACACAGTATCCAATAGAACAATGGAACTTCCTGCAGTGATGGAATGTATACTATATCTGTACTATCCATTATGGTAGCCACTAATCACAAGTGGCTATTGAGCACTTAAAATATGGCTAGCATGCCTGAGGAAATGAATTTTTTTTTACTACTAGAAGCCCGGTGCACGAAATTCGTGCACGGCAGGGGATTGTCCCTCAGCCCAGCCTGTACCCTCTCCAATCTGGGACCCCTCAAGGGATGTCCGACTGCCCGTTTAGGCACGATCCTGGTGGGATCGGGCCTAAACAGGCAGTCGGACATCCCTCTCACAACCCAGGACTGCTGGCTCCCAGCTGCTTGCCTGCCTGCCTTCCTGATTGCCCCTAACCGCTTATGCCTGCCAGCCTGATCACCCCCTAACCACTCTGCTGCCAGCCTGGTTGATGCTTAACTGCTCCCCTGCCAGCCTGTTTGCCCCCAACTTCCCTCCTCTGCCAGCCTGGTCACCCCTAACTGCCCTCTCCTGCAGGGTTGATCACCTCCAACTGCCCTCCCTTGCAGGCCTGGTCCCTCACAACTGCCCTCCCTTGCAGGCCGGGTGCCTCCCAACTACCCTCTCCTGCTGGCCATCTTGTGGTGGCCATCTTGTGTCCACATGGGGGCAGGATCTTTGACCACATGGGGGCAGCTATATTGTGTGTTGCAGTGATGATCAATCTGTATATTATTCTTTTATTAGATAGGATAGAGGCCTGGTGCACGGGTGGGGGCCAGCTGGTTTGCCCTGAAGGGTGTCACAGATAAGGGTGGGGGTTCCCTTGGGGTGTGGAGCGGCTTGAGCGAGGGGCCTGTGGTGGTTTGCAGGCTGGCCACGCCCCCTGGCAACCCAAGGGGAGGCCCTGGTATCTGGAATTTATTTTCCTTCTACAATTGAAACTTTGTAGCCTGGAGCGGAGCCAAGCCTGGGGCTCCGGCAGCCATTTCTGTGGCAGTTAATTCACCTTCTACAATTGAAACTTTGTAGCCTGGGGCGGCAGCCATTTCTGGGGCGGCAGCCATTTCTGTGGCAGTTAATTCACCTTCTACAATTGAAACTTTGTTGCCTTAAGCGGGTGGGCCCAGCCAGGGTGTGCGGAATGCTTTGCTTCCCCTGTTGCCGGTGGCAACCCTGGCCTGCTCTCTCAAGCTCCATTCTGCCGCCATTTGTTTGAATTTGTTTACCTTCTATAACTGAAACTTTGTAGCTTGAGTGGAGGCTTAGGCCTGCAACGGCTATGGAAAGCTTGGCTTCCTCTGTTACCTGGGAAACCTTGCTCTCTGTGGCTGTAGCCATCTTGGATTGGTGTTAATTTGCATACTCGCCCTGATTGGCTGGTGGGCGTGGCTTGGCTGGTGGGCGTGGCTTGTGTAGCGGAGTGATGGTTAATTTGCATATTACCATTTTATTAGAGAGGATATTTAATTCATTTAATTTACATTTAAGTAGCCACAGTAGTGGCAAGTGGCTAATGGTTACCATACTGGACAATGCAGTGCTAAACTGTAAGTTCCCTGTGGGCAGAAACTAGGCTATATTGCTCACTGTTGTACACCTAGGACTTAGCAGTTTCAGCATATGTTAAATCACCATCAAACAGTAGGGGAACTGTTTTTGAGAATAAATGAAGTCTCCCTGATCTACAGCATTTGCCAATTTTCATGGTGTAAATACTCCCACTGTGGTCAATTTCAAGCTATTAGTGATTTAATTCTGGCAAGAAAAATTCCTGAATTTAACAATCAGCTCTCACTAGCTTTAAAATGAATGAGTGAATGAATGAATGAATGAATGAATACATAGATGAGCAAATAACCTACCAGGATGGGGCTCTATATGTGGCACACCTAAGGGAAGGAGGGAGAAAGAGAGTAGAAGGATCTTTTTTTTTTTTTTAAGATTTTTTTATTGATTTTTTTTGAGAAAGAGCAAGGGAGAGGGAGAGAGGGAAATATCTATGTGAGAGCAAAACAAGGATCAGCTGACTCCTGCATACCGGGGATTGAGCTAGAAATGCAGGCATGTGCCCTGAGTGGAAATAGAACCTGCAACCTTTCATTGCATGAGGCAATACCCAAGCAACTGAGTCATACCAGCCATGACCTACAGGGTTCTTTTACAATGTCGATAGGAATCTTTCTTTGTAAAGCCTCTTTGTACCAAGAAATAGAACCTAGTGGGAGAATGGCTGAACTTCCTTGGTGTTTGGCCCCACTTCACACCCCTCACAACTTTAAGAAATTCCAGGGGCTTTCCAACAGACCCTATATGTCATTCCAGCCAGAGGAAAAACCTGTATGTTACAAAAGCTATTGAATGAATATTAAAGCATGTAGAACAGATACTAAGCTCATGTAAGAGAGTCGCTACCATTTTTTCTTTTTAAAATATTTTTTATTGATTTCAGAGAGGAAGGAAGAAGGAGAGAAATATAGAAATATGAGTGATGAGAGAGAATCATTGATCGGCTATCTCCTGCACGCCCCCTACTGGGGATCAAGCCCACAACCCTGGAATGTGCCCTGACTGTGACTCAAACCGTGACCTCCTGCTTCATAGGTCAATGCTCAACCACTGAGCCATGCCCACTGGCTGGGCATCACTACCTTGTATTTTTTTTAAATGTCCCAGGCACAGAAATTACTGAAGCCTCCCTTAGTCACTTAAACAGCCTTTGTAATGGGAAGGTGCTAAACTATAAATCTTGCTGTCCTTTAAGAATGCTCAGGGCAAATGTTTAAAGGTCCCAGGCACCATTTTTACCTCACCTTTAATGGGGTCATCCCTGCATTCCACACATGTTCAAGGAAGGAGGGGCAGGTTAGCCCTAACTGATTCAAAACGCAGAATGTTCAAATAAAAATTCAAGTAACAAAACGCAGAATGTTCAAATAAAAATTCAAGCCATAAAACATAAGATGAGGACATAAGAAAGGTCACAAGGTGAATTTAGAGTCAACGAATAGCACAGCAGTCAATGCTATAGGTGTTCAAAGGAAGGAGGTGATTGACGGGGTCTCTCTTTTCCGCGTCCAGCACGGAAAGAGAGATGATCCAGTTCTTCAAGTAGAGGGGCTGGGGATTGAGAAATAAAAGAAAGAGACAAGACACAAAATGGAAGGAAAAAGCTGGGAACGGGGTGGGACCGCTGCCTCTTCTGCTGAAGAGACAGTGACCCAGAGCCGATACATCGCATTTATTTTATACCCCCAAATACCAGGAAGTTTCATCAAAAGTCAAGACAAAGGAGATTATTTGCATTCTTGAGTAGGCCCCAGCATTCCTGGTGCTTGACTGGATTTACATATCAAAAACCCACTACCCAACACCTGGGCTGAAATGAAGGTCAAGCTGATAACACCCTTGCCTTTTTGGCAAAGCATGTTCCCAGGGCGTGGCTTTGCCAGCGCCACTGGGTTCAGCTGACAATAATTAAAGAATGCCCATGTGTCTTCCCAGGCACTGTCTACAGTGATCATGATTCGAGTGGCACCTGGGGCATGCTGGACTTGTGCAGTGAGAGAAGTATGCATTGCACTTGAGTGAATAATGAGAACAAAGTCCCTAAGGCTCAACTGTAGCACATAGTAGGTACTCAATAAATACTTGTTCATTGAGTGACTAGGGCCCCAGAAAATCTGAGTTTGCTCTTGGCGGTAGTAGTGACAAGAAAGAATGAGTGGGCAAATGGCAAGCCTCAGGCAGTACATCACCATGGAGATAACCTTGAGCTGGCAGGAGTAGCAGGGGCATAGGTGGGGCTAAGCTGGGCCAAAAACAATAACTAATGGTCGGTCCCTGCTGCTACTCCAGGATGCCAACCCTCCAGCTGCCCCAAGGCCCAGGCCTAAAAAGAAGGTGACATTCTGCCCACAGAACATGGTTCTGCCCAGCCAGGGTCTCAAAGGCCTGCTGCCTGCTGCCTGACTTGGCACTGCCTTGAGTCCTGTCTGGCACCAGGCCCAGCCACACTCTCCTCCTCAGAGCTATCAGGTCCCTGTGTTGGCAGGGCTAAGGGTAGCTGGACAGTCACCACCCTGGTTCAATCAAAGCCTTCCTGGGGTTCCCTGGAGCTGTCTCTCATGTGCCACCCACTTCCAGGACTCTATCACCCCATCCTAGCCCTTCCCAGCAAGCTCTCTGGCTTATTCAAGCTTCCATCAAGTAATACACAACTCAACCTTAAAAGGCAGTATTGCCCAGCCAGTGTGGCTCAGTGGTTGAGGGTCAATTCCCAGTCAGGGCACATGCCTGGGTTGCAGGCTCAATCTCCAGTGTGAGGCATGCAAGAGGCAGACATTCAATGATTCTCTCTCATCATTGATGTTTCTATCTCTCTCTCTCCCTCTCCCTTCCTCTCTGAAATCAATGAATATATATATACTGAGTGGCTAGATTATTATGATCTCTGAACGCATAATAATCTGGCCACTCAGTGTATATCCTACATAATAAAAGGCTAATATGCAAATTGTCCCCTCGACCAGGAGTTCGACCAGCAGGCAGGCCAGCCAACCAACCATGTCCCCTCCCCCTGGCCAGGCTGGCCGGACCCCACCCATGCACGAATTCATGCACCGGGCCTCTAATATATACACACACACACATATATATACACACACACACATATATATACACACACATATATATATATATATATACACACATATATATATATATATACACACACATATATATATATACTGAGTGGCCAGATTATTATGCATTCAGAGATCATAATAATCTGGTCACTCAGTATATATGTATACATTTGGCATGCTTCCAAATGTGGGCCAGGGGGAGGTATTTTCATGATTAAATCAGTGTTGCCACTTCTGTGATCCCTAGGTCCCCTCCAAAAATGGCTCCTGTTTTACTTCTGGAAGGAGAGTATTCATGGACCAAGGCAGGTGACTCTCCAAGACCTTACTCATGGTGCTCCCATCACCACTCCTGCCCATCCTCTGCCCTCTACATTCCACTCATCCTTACCTATCAACATGTGCCCACCACCTCCAGGAAGGCCCTTCCTCTGCCTGTCCTCCTCTGTAACCCTCAGTTCACCTCTCCTCTCTGGCAACAAAGCAGAGCAGACTTTGCAGGACCTTAGCGCCCCCCCCAGTTTCCTGTAGATGGGTCAGCCCACTTTATACTCCTCAAGGACAGCAGCTGCATTCCCCCTCCACTCCAGAGGGGAGTGAGGTCTCAAACTACTCCATTGACCCTTGCCAGCCCTTGTCACTACTAAACTCCCACTGATTATATTCTGCTCTTTGGTATGCAATTTGCATTTTATGTTTTATGTGCACAAATGACTATAAGTTCCCCTCCCTTAACATCCAGGCACCCAGGAGAATATTTCTGCTCTTCACCCAGGGTCCTGGGCCCCAACACCTCCTTAAAGACTGGGAGTTCCTGCCTTGTTGTCCTCTAGACCTGTCCCAGGGATGCAATTAGATGAAATTGTCACTTGGGAAGCTGGCAAATGCTCTACAAATACCAGGCCTCTCTGGAGGCCCAGCTTATGGAATTCCAGATCCTTTGAATGGGCAAAGACCGCATGGCCATCTGCTCTGACTCCCTGCCCAGTACCCAAACCTGGGACTGCCTCTCTGGGATGAGGATGAGGCAGGCAGCCCTCCTGACTGTAGGACAACATTTTAGAAAGTCCTTCACTTGAGCAGAAATCTGCCTCCCACAGCTTCCACACTTTGGTCTGGTTGTACCCCTGGGAGTCACAGAGATTAGGTCTGATTTCTCTTCTCCTAGATGAGAGTCCTTCAGATATTTGGCATCACAGAGAGTGGAAAGGAACTGAGAGTAGGTTGAAGGCTAAGTCTACATTTTGTTGATGAGGAAGACTGGGACCAGAGAGGAAAGGACAGTGTTATGGTTGCAGAGTGAGTCAGTCTGACCTGGCGTAGGTCGCCTAACACCACCCAGGCCACGTTTCTTACCCAACAAGCTTTCTTTTCTCAAGGCCAAACTCTCCCCCTCTGAAATCTGACTTTAATCTACTCAGTCCAATTTGCTTCTAATTGCAAATGCACATTGTCTTCCTGCTTGAGTTCACCCTGTAATTTAAGCATTGTCTTGCCCCCCAGGGGCGTAGATAGTACAAAGTGGTCAAGAAACACTGGATGAAGGAACAATCAAAGTAGCCGCTACCCACTGAGTTCCTTAAGTGTGCTACACGCTGCACTTCTTTCATCCCCAACCAGAGCTTCATTTAAATGTTGAAGGAAACAGGTGAGGAGATGAGAATGTAGTCTGGCCCCTGGAAGAGGTGAAGCCCTATCTCCTGGGCAGCTGGCATACCCCTGCACTGCTCTTGTTAAAGCATTGAAACACTACACTGTGTCCCAGTTAGTAGATAGACACTGCCCGAGCTTTCCAAATCCCCCCACTTCATCTTGTTTTCCTGGGAGCCCTCCCTGCCAGCAGCTCTAAGGAGCAGGCATTCAAGCTTGAAACCCTTTTGCTGTAAAACTTAAGCCTGGATTTTGCTGTCAGTCCACAATTGCTTCACTTAACCGGTGGGTCCGGATGACTCTTGGGATTCAGAATCTTTTAGGTTTCAGAAAGGACGCGTAGTGCATATACTGTGTAAGGGAAACCACAGTGGGGCTTGAGGTGGCACCTGGAACCATGGAATCAGACATTAATATTTCTGCAATGAAATGTATCAACATTCACAATAAGTGGAATATGTGAAAACAATAAATCGCTTCATGGAAGTGAATTACAAATAACTTTTGGTCTTTAGAGTCTTCTGGAGTTTGGAATTGTGGGATAAAAGACTGAACAATATGATATTGCCTTTTAATTTATTTTTTCTTTTCTATAAAACAAAAATTGCATTTTGTTATGTATTTATTAAAGGCTATCATTTATAGTTTATTAAAAAATATTGCCCTGATATACACAAAAATTTCCTAATAATGGTAATTAAAAACAGCTACTCCCACCCCCCTTGTGTCCACAACAATATTCAATCTAGATTGGTTTAATCTTGAAGTGTAATCCAATAAGACTAAAGACCAAACACTTCAGGTCCTGGACAAGATAATAAAATATTCGTAAGCTTTCTGGGTCTTTGGATTGATTGGCATCAACAAGGGACCCACTTTTTAATGCTGTGAAAGAAATGTGTTCATCTCCAATGATGATTTCAAGCTCCTGCCGGCTCACTCAATCAGGGGGAGGCCACAAAGCATCATCCTCTTTGGTAATTTCACTATCATCAATTATTCTCTTCAGTTCCTCCATCACACCCTTATGTACATAGCCTCTTTTCTGATCATGACATCATTTTTGTAATTGCTGTTGTTGGCATATCTCAATTCCCCACCCGGTCAGAACTCAAATTCCAGACATTTGTGGCCGAACTTGCCCTTGTGATGCAGATAAAAGTCACTCTCCATGGCTATGATATTGCCTAAAAAATATATATGTATATATCTGTATATATCTATAAATATATAGATATATATCTCCTATATAATAAGAGAGGAATATGCTAATTATCCGTTACGCCCTGAGGTGTAATGACCAACCGAGTAACGACCAGATCACGGATCTGCAGGAGGGTGGGGCAGCAAGCTACAAGTGGGCGGCAGAGACCTACAGGAGGGGGCAGGGCAGCAAGCTATGAGGGGAGGAAGGGAGAGGAGGGCAGGGAGAGCTACAGGAGGGCAGCAGCGACCTACTGGCACATGGATTCGTGCACAGGGCTACTAATATATATATATGTATATATGTATGTATGTATATATATATGTATATATGTATGTATGTGTATATATATGTATATATGTATGTATGTATATATATATGTATATATGTATGTGTATATATATATATATATATATATATACACACACACACACACACACACACACACATATACATATATATATATTAGGTGCACCGGTTATTAATAGCAGATTTTGTAATCAAAGAAAATACAATAATTTCAAGAGAAACATCAAAAGTGCTTTATTCAAAGTAATGTCCACCGCTAGCTAAATATTTCCCCATCTTTCAGGTAATTTGTGGATACCGTCCCAATAGAACTTTACTTGTTTTGAGGCAAACCATTCAGAGACCCAATTTTCCACTTCTTCGTATGCTTTGAAGTGCTGCTCAGAAAGTGCGTGTGCCATGGATCGGAACAAGTGGTAATCTGAAGGAGCAAGGTCTGGTGAATACAGTGGGTGGGTTAATACTTCCCAGGCAAGAGCTTTTAACGTGTCTTTAACTGGTTTTGAAGTGTGTGATGGTGCATCATCATGAAGCAAAATTACTTTGCCGTGTCTTCTGGAACATTCTGGTCGTTTCATTATCAAAGCGTGGTTCAAATTAATTATTTGTTGTCGGTAGTGATCAATATTAATGGTTTCACCTGGTTTTAGAAGCTCATAATACACCACACCTTCCTGATCCCACCAAATGTAGAACATTGTCTTCTTTCTGAAGCGATTTGGCCTTGCAGTCAATGTTGATGGTTGACCTGGATCAACCCATGATTTTGTGCATTTGGGATTCTCAAAATAAATCCACTTTTCATCGCCAGTCACAATTCGATGCAAAAAAGACTCTTTCGTGCCGTTGAAGCAACATTTTACTGATGACTTTTTGGTTTTCCATTTGTCTTTCGTTCAGTTGATGTGGCACCCATTTTCCTTCCTTTAAAATCTTTCCCATTGCTTATAAATGATCGGAAATTGTTTGCTGAACAACGTTTAATCTTTCTGCAAGTTGTTTTTGAGTTTGACACGCATCTTCATCCAATAATGCTTGTAATGTTTGTCTTCAAACTTTTTCAGTTGACCTGGACGTTCTTTGTCTTTCACATCGAAATCATCACTTTTAAAGCATTTAAACAAGCGTTCACAAGTATCTTAAGATGGAGCATGTTCACCATAAGCTTCCCGAAGTATTCAGCAGCACTTTTCTTCAAAATAATGAATTATAACTTCCCGCAAATGCTCTTTTTTTGGCATGAAATTCGACATTTTTTAAAAATATATTTTATTGATTTTTCACAGAGAGGAAGGGAGAGGGATAGAGTTAGAAACATCGATCAGCTGCCTCCTGCACACCCCCTACTGGGGATGTGCCCGCAACCAAGGTACATGCCCTTGACCGGAATCGAACCTGGGACCTTTCAGTCCGCAGGCCTACGCTCTATCCACTGAGCCAAACCGGTTTCGGCAAAATTCAACATTTTTAAGCGTAAAAGTATCTATGATGTTAACACCTTCAGAAAATTAGACGTATAAAGTTTGAAGCTTGCCGAAACCGGTTTGGCTCAGTGGATAGAGTGTCAGCCTGGGGACTGAAAGGTCCCGGGTTCGATTCTGGTCAAGGGCATGTACCTTGGTTGCGGGCACATCCCCAGTAGGGGGTGTGCAGGAGGCAGCTGATCGATGTTTCTCTCTCATCGATGTTTCTAACTCTCTATCCCTCTCTCTTCCTCTCTGTAAAAAGTCAATAAAATATATTTTTTTAAAAAATTAAAGTTTGAAGCTTGCTGTCAATACAACAAAATAGCATGCATATCAAATCGCATATATATCAACATATGTGTAACTCCATCTATTGAAAAAAATCCACATTATTAACCAATATACCTAGTAATATACTATATATATATATATATATATATATATATATATATATACACACACACACACACCCCTCTGGTTCCTGAGCCACACAGAGGCCTGATTGCACCTCTGCCCCAGCTGAAGGGCCTGCAGACAGCACTCTTGCACCAAGCTCAGAGCTGAGGCTGGCATCCACCACCTTCCCAGCCCTGTCCTGAAGGAGAAGTGGGATGGGTCGGGGGAGCAGGACGTGAAGAAAGACAAGTGGGACACAGGAGGGTGGGGATGAAGACTCAAAGGTCTGGAATCCCAGCACTCCTGTTAAATGTTATCTCCCTTCCAATAATAGCAGCTACAAATGGTCCAGTCCCAGATTCCCAGAGAGATATCCCTGGATAGAAGTAAATCAAAAAGCTCAGCCAACACCCTTCAAGAAAAGTCATTGTCTCCATCCCCCCTCCTCAGAGGCACTCTCTCAGACCCAGGAATCAGTGTGGGTCTGCATCCCAGTGGACTCTTCCCCATCCCCACCCTGGCTTCTGGAGCAGGAGAGGAAGAAAGGGGAGGGATGGAGGTCTGGGGGTCACAAAGAGAGAAAGGAGACATTCAGGGGAGCCTCTTGAGTGAGCTGAACCTCTAGGATCTCCCCACAGATCCAATGAGCTCATTCTAAACCATCTCCTTTGCTTTTGAATTTCTGCCCTCAGCTCCTCCATTCCCCACTCCCATCTTCCTGGGCTGAGCCAAGGTGAAAACGTGGAGAAGGCAGGTAGCACGCAGTTAACATCCCATCTTCTGCTACCTGGGAGGCAGGGAAGGCTTTGAGGTCTAAGTTCCACTGTGGACAAAATCGCTGGCCAGGTGTAGACACAAGGTCTGAGAATCCCAGACGGGAGATGAGGAACAGTGTCTCCTTCCTGGCCTGATGAGACAGTGGCAACAGCTGAGGGTAAAGAGTGGGGGAAATAAGAGAGCATGGGACCCTTACTTCTCTACAGTCCACACTTTGCTCCCAGAATTATCTTTAAATCTGCATCTGTCCCCTCTCAACGCTCACCTGCCTTCATTGTAAACACTTTTGATGGCTTCCCATTGTTGAAAGTATAAAATTTGATCTCCTTGCCCCTACATTCCATCTCTCCCTATATTTGTCTCCCTACCTAATCTCCAATCCCCTCCTTCTCTAAACCCTCTGCTCCACCTGAACTGACCCCAAACATGTTTTCTAAACTGCCTCCTGCCACTTCCTCTATTTACTGATGCTCCTCTATTTCCTACATCCCACACTTCCCTCAAGGCTTTGCAAGAATGACACCTCCTCCCTGAAGCCTGACCTCTAGCACTGCTGCTGGTGTCCTCTCCTTCTCTGGACACCTCAAATTAGCACCACATATTGAAGTTGTTTTTGTAGTACTTGGGGTGCCTGGCCCCCTATGTGGGTGGCATTGATTATTTAAATGGACATTTTATTGGTCCAATCATGGCACCTGCTCTAGAAGAGACAGGATAGAGAAGCCCATAGCAGGGGTCAATAACCTGTAGCCTGAACCAAGAGATGTCTATGTAATGATTAAAATGAAAGGTCTCACTTGTTGTAGAATTGTGCACCTGAAACCTGTATAGTTTTGTTTTGTTTTTTAAACTGGTATCAACCCAGTAAATTCAATTAAGAAAAAAGTCTCCCTCCAGATTCAGAAGCACAGGCCCTGTACACGCCAAAGGAGCCATAGGAGAGACTCAAAGCTATGAGGGACATAGAAAGATTATGGGAGGCAAGTGCTTCCCATGGAAGAAGATAAACTTCAGGGACTAAAGAAGACAGAAACTAGTTCCTGGGAAAGAATGTGATACTCCTTCTAGAAGGAAAAAAAAAATAGAAGCTCTGGAAAGGAAGGGTCCTGATCTTATCTGATATTTACATTCCAGAGGCTCCAGCTGCTTCTTCTCCTCTTAATTAGAAAATACCTCCAAATAACTCCTATAGCCAAAATGTCACTGAGATCTGAAATATCAAATTCGTGCATTTTCTGCTTTGTCTGTTTTGCCAATTGCTCTCTGAACTTTGGCAGATTTCAACAATTAAGTCAAGTTGATGGCTTCCTTGTATTTCTGATTCCAGTCCTATTAATTTTAATAGATGAAGATGTTATTGTAAAGATGAAAAAAATTATTTTCAGTATGCTTGTGCAAATAATTTCCACTTATTGCTTTGTGTAATTTTATTAAAAGTAAAATAAAAATTAAACTAAGATTTTTCTGGGATAGTCATAAAAAAAAAAAAAAAAGAGGAAATACCTGAGGATCCCAGCTACGTGCTGGGAGAAAGGAATTCAGATGCCTCTCCTGACCTCCACCCCAGTCCTGCTCCCTCACCTCTGACCTCTGGGCTTTCTGTGAGGATAGACTGCTGATGAGAGCAGGGGCTCTGTCTGCATTTCTGTTTCTTTGTCTACATTGGGTTTATCCTTTAAGCTAGTTTTTTGGGGGCAGATAACGTAAGAGGATCTGGAAACTTCCAGGGCTCCACTCCTGCAGGGAAAGAAAAAGAGAAATAGCCTCTAAGAGAACTAGCAGCTTCTCTCATTCAGTCTGACACACACACACACCACCCCGCCCCCATCGTTCTTACTCTACCGCTGTGATGTCCACCAGGCTATTTTATCCACTCCCTTGTCCAGCTGTCCATTCAAAACCACTTATTAGGATCTACTATACATGAGTCAGACACAGTGCTGGAGTACAGACACTTCTGTGGGAGTCTCCGTTCTCACTAACATATGATAAAAGCTAGAATCCAGCTATAAACACGCTGTGGGTGGATGGAGACAAAGTTTTGTCTTGTAGACGTCCCAGAAGCGGTCACATCTGAGCTGGTCCTTGAAGGATTCATGCCAGGTGAGCACCTCAGGCAGAGGGAAAGGCAGGAACAAAGAACTGGACACCATCAGTTGACCTTCCTCCTCTTTCTCCTACATCAGATTTCTCTCTCACTCCACCCATTAGCATTCAAACCTGTTCTAGAGCTGCCCTCCATACAACAAGTTTTATGGACCACCTTCCCAGCAGCTCCTTCTCCAGCAATCTGTCCCTTTTCACAGGCTTGCCCCTTCCTTACCCCTGTTCACTCCCCCACTCCAGGCTGGCCTGGGCTCCTATCACCCCGGGAAACTGCATTAGCTAAGGTTCCCAGAGACTCCACATTGTTAAAATCACCGGACACTTGACATTCCTTATATTCCTAGACCCCTTGGCTTTCAGCAGCTGAATGCTCCCTCCTTGAAACACTGTCTCTTCCTGGCCTTTTTGACACCTCACCTCAGGTTTTCCTCCAGGTATACCTTCTCAGTCTCTTCCCCAGCTCACTTCCTTTATCTGATCTATAAACATCGATGTTCCTCGTAAGCATTTATGTTCCTCCCGCTAGGTCCTAGACCCTCTTCTCTTATTACTGTGTACTACTTCTTTGAGTAATCTCATCCATTGCCATGGCTTTAATTGTATTTTTTATACACCAAAGACTTCCAGACCTTCCTTCTGAACTCCTGAACAGTCTATGGAATTTTCAATTTGATGCCTCCTTTCAGATGTCTCTTAGGCATCTCAAATTTAACCTGTTCAATACTGAATTATTGAGCTCTGGCCAGGTGGCTCAGTTGGTTGGAGTGTCATCCGGTACAGCAAAAGGTTGTGCACATACCTAGGTTGCGGGTTCAATCCCTGGTTGGAGCGTGTATGGGAGGCAACTGATCCATGTTTCTCTCTCACATCAATGTTTCTCTCTCTCTTTCTCTCTCTTCCTCTCTCTCTAAAAATAAATTTAAAAACATATCCTCAGATGAGGATTAAAAAAAAAAACAACTGAATTATTGACCTTAGTCTCCCCACCAGCTGCTTCTTAATTATTGCTCATACCCAAAACCTGGGGATCATATTTGACCCCTCCATCTCTCTTACCCCACCACTTGCATCTAATTAATTATAAAGTGAAGTCTAGTTCCAAGATATATCCATACCTATTCCCTTCTTCTCATCTACACACCTTGTCCAGGCTGCAGCCATCTTTCCTCTGTACTACAACACCTCCCTAATGGAAGGTCTTCTTGTGGTCACCAGCAACCCCTCAACCATCCTCCACATCCAGCACGGTCTTCTCACCTACTTAGAATCCTTCCATGGTCTCAGAAATGCCCTAACTATACCGTCAGGCCCCTGATTCTCCCCAGCCCCAGCTTTTTCATTCTCCCCCTTGTTGACCAATCTTCAGCCCCACTGGGCTTCACCTGGCTCTTCTAACCAGCCACACCTTTCAGCACCAGGACTTCGGAGTGCGGTCCTCTTTGCCAGTCACACTTGATACACCCACTCCACACACACACATTGCCCCTCACTTAGCTCCTTCCCACCTCATCCACAGGGATCTTTCCCTTACCTTCCCAGGTTCTAGCTAAAAGCTTTGATATTCAGTGAATATGGGAGAAGGAAGGACAGAGGGAGAGAAGGGAAAGACATGGTAAGAGGGCGGGGCTTAGAGCAAGCAGGGGAGGGCTGAGGGATGAGCCTGGAGAGGTACTTTGAGCTGTACCTTTAAGCGTTTAGTTTCAAGATCTGCACCTGTTTGACTTATTCTGTTTTGTCCCTGGCACTTCATTGTTACCATGTTCCGTTTCATTGAATGGCAGCTGATGGCATTGTTGACTGGTAACTCCAGCTGGCCTTGGGGAAGCAGCAAGACTCTTAATCTTCCTCTGCCCCCTGGTGGCCTTCCTGGTGCAGATGGCTGTTCCTGTCTAACCCAGCACTATTATGCAGTACTTTGACTTTCTGCCTTACAGCACCACCATCTGGCCAAATAGCTGCTAATAGTTGGCTTCTCCACCCGCATTCACCTCCAATTTCTTTTCAATATTCCCATTGGGCAGAGTTCTTAAGAGTCATGACCTCTTGGAGTGCATGCGACATTAGCGGACTGAAGTCCCACCCAGAGCTTTATCCCAGGCTTGAAGTTCATTCTAGAGAGCCATGCTAGAGATGTGGATAGAGTGGCAAATGATCATGGGCCAGCAGTCAAGGAAATGGCAATTCCAAACAAGATAAAATGCCCCATGAGAACATCTTTTGTTGGTATAAGTTATAAACAATTGCTGTAATTCCTGTTGAGTTTTAATAATAAATGGGTAAGCTTCAAATTAACATACTTTCATTATTTACCTTTTAATAAACATAGTATTCTATATGGAGTGAATACTCAATGTTTTCCACCATACCCATTCTTTTTTTTTTTAAACTATTAGAATTGTAATCTCAAATCTGTTTGAGATTTTTTTTTAATTTCTTTATTGATTAAGGTGTCACATATTTGTCCTCATCCCCCCATTCCCATCCCACACCCCTCCCGATGGATGCCCCAACCCTCTGTTGAACTTAAGCATTGGTTAGGCTCATATGCATGCACACAAGACCTTTGGTTGATCTCTCCCCCCTCCCCCCACCCTCCCCTATCCTCCCTCTGAGGCCCGATAGTCCGATCGATGCCTCCTTGTTTCTGGTTCTGTTCTTGTTCATCAGTCTATGTTGTTCATCATTTCCCCTAGATGAGCGAAATCATGTGTCACTAGAGATATACTTATAAGAATTGAATGTGCGACGAGCAATAATAGTTATGCTGACAGGCAAATGAATCAGTCTGTAGTGAGTTTCTTTCTGGACCAACAGTTCTTTTGAGACCCAATATCAATGTCCACCAGTTCCTTATGAGTACATGTCGGCACTGACCCCTCAGCTCTGCCCATTCATTTTTTTAAAAGTTTGTAACAGTTCAGAATTGTCCAAGCAGTCACCCAGCCAGCTTTTGTGATAATACATATTCCTGGATTTAAACAGTAGATGACAAATACACAACTACACACACAGTGATTGTAAAATTTAAAAAATTAAAAAAAAAAACTTGACTTGCTCCAATTCTGTCATTCTATGTGGACAGTTAGAACTTTCATTTGTGTTTGAAATTTAAAATAATGACAATGCAAACTGCAAGATATAATATTTTTGCTTGACAATGCAATCTTTACTTCATACATGAAATGTTTTACTGGATTTGAATAATATCTTTTGTTTCTTTTTTATATTTTAGAGAGGGAGAGAAGAAGAAGAAGAAGAAGAAGAGGAGGAGGTGGAGGAGGAGGAGGAGGAAACCATTGATGTGAGAGAGATACATCGATCAGTTGCCTCCCATATGCATCCCAACTAGGATCAAACCGGCAACCTCGGTATGTGCTCTGCACGGGACTATGGTCCAACCAACTGAGCCACACTGGCCAGGGCTAAATAATATCTTTTAAGTTAAGTAATATTTTTAAGTTGTTAATTGTTCTAGAGCCGAAAAGTGAATGAAAAAACTAATGATTCTTACTAAAAATAATTTTGGCCTTTAAAGGAAGAAGTGTCAAATACTCTAGGTATAACACTGGAGAAAGACATAATTTCATTTTTTAAAATATGATATTAATTAGAATTATTATGGATGAATCATTTATTTCTTGGTTGATTAGTATTGTTATTGAATGAATAATGTTTGCCCTATGATTACTGTGTCAGGGTTCTCCAGAGAAACAGAACCAATAAGATATAGAGAGAGATATATAAGACATTTATTACGGGAATTGACTCACACATTATAGAGGCTGAGAAGTCCCATGATCTGCCTTCTGCTAGATGAAGAACCAGGAAAGCCACTGTGGTATAATTCAGTCTAAGTCCAAAGGCCTGAAAATCAGGGCCTAATGATATAAGTCCTGGTCTGAATTCAAAGGCCCAAGAATCAGGAGTGCCAATGTCTGGGGGCAGGAGAAAATAGGTGTCTCAGCTCAAGCAGAGAGTAAATTTGTCCTCCTTTGCCTTTCTGTCATATGTGGGTCCTCAATAGAATGGATGATGCCCACCTTCCCTGGTGAGGATGGTCATTACTCAGTCCACTAATTCAAATGCCAATCTCTTCCATCAACAACTCACGGACACACCCAGAAGTAATGTTTTACCAGCTCCCTGGGTATCTCTTAGCCCAGACAAATTGATACATAAAATTAATCATCACAATTATAAAGTTGAATAGTACAAAAGATATACAATGAAAAGTAAGTCTTCCTCCTAGCTCAGGCACCCAGACCCATACCTCATTCCAGATACAACCATAATTTACAGGTTGGTTGGTTTGTTTTTTAATATTTTTTTATTTATTTCAGAGAGGGAGATGGAGAGAGAGATAGAAACATCAATGATGAGAGAGAATCATTGATCGGCTGCCTCCTGCAAAACTCACACTGGGGATCGAGCCCACACCTGGGCATATGCCCTGACCGGGAATCAAACGGTGACCTGGTTCATAGGTTGACACTCAACCACTGAGCCACACCGGCCGGGCATAATTTACAGGTTTTTTAATGTGTAGGTAGATATAATTTTAATCTCACTGAGGGTATTGAGACTTACAGAGGTTGTGTGCCTGACTAGCTGATGAAGCTAACAGACTGAACTAGATCTTGCCCTTGACACCACACTGCCACACTGGCATCATCCGAGTTCATATGTATGTCTATGGTATGCGTCCTGGACTGAGGATCCTTGGAGAAAAAAGCACATAGCACCTGCTTGGAGCAGTACCCAGCACTGGGCCCTGGGCACTATAGCAGGAGGCCTGGGATCTGGCCCACAATTAAGCCTCTGTGTGGTGCTGGACAAATCTCTTGATTTCCCCACCTGTCCTTACTTACTCACTGGGCTAGGTTGGCACTCAAACAAGCTAAGTAGAAAGATATCTGGAAAGTGAAAGTGTCATAGAGATTCAAGGAAGGGAGGAGAAAATATTAGGATAAGGTTAACTTTGTACTTTAATTTGAGCACATGTCCGTGTTCAGATGTAAACTTCCTGGAAGTGTATTACTTGTTCACTGCCTTTCTTCTTTTAAAGAGGGTTGGCTTCTACTTCTCTGAGTGCCCAGCCCAGTGTAGATAATGAGCTTGTCAAAGGGGCTACATGGGCACCTAGAAGGTTCAGGGCAAATCACATACCCAAGTAGTAGTGACACTTCCTTCCAGGAGTACCACAGGCTCCCAACCAGCTGGGTGCAGGACACCTGAGCTAGATAATTCAATGAGAAGGAGCAGCCTAACCGGTTTGGCTCAGTGGATAGAGTGTCGGCCTGCGGACTCAAGGGTCCCAGGTTCAATTCCAGTCAAGGGCATGTACCTTGACTGTGGGCACATCCCCAGTGGGAGGTGTGCAGGAGGCAGCTGATTGATGTTTCTAACTCTCTATCCTCCTTCCTTCCTCTCTGTAAAAAAATCAATAAAATACATGTTTTTAAAAATCAGGAGGAGCAGCCTATATTCTCAATGGAGAGCACTGGTCCCCCTCCCCTGGCTGACATTCTGTGACTGCACACAGTACTATATCAGATTAGCCGTCACTGCAAAACAAAACACTCCCAGACTCAGAGGCTTAAAACAATAACCATTTATTTACTCACAAATCTGCAATTTTTTGCTGGGCTCAGCCGGGCAGTTCTTCAGCTGGTCTCACTTGAAGTTGTTCAGGCACCTGGACCAGGATGGCCTCGTTCACATAAAAGCCGGTTGGCTGGGGCTGTCAGCCAGGATGGTTTGGTTCTCCTCCATGTTAGTCTCCAGCAAAATAGTCTACGTTTCTTATTTGGTAGCAGCAAGCCCCAAGAGAGTGAACATGGAAGCTGCAAGGTCTCTGGAAGTCTAGGCTCCAAAAGTCGCATGTCACTTTTGACATATTTATTGGCTAAAGCAAATCACAAAACATTTCCAGACTCAAGGAGTAAGAAAATAGACTCTACTTCTTGATGAAGAAGATGCAAAATACTTTGGTCATGGTTTTCAATCTAGCATACACTTTATAATCCACCATTCAATAATTCTCATCAATCAGTCAGCCCACACTGATTAAACACCTAATATGCACCAGATGTTGTGCTAGATGCTGAAGAATAAAAGAATTCTGTGCAGAAATTTTTTTGAAAGACCTTGAATTGAGCAAAAGATTCCTGAGTGGTTTTTCAATGGAACTGAATTCTGGGCTTTGTCCAGGGACCCTTCAGTGTTATTTTAATCTCTAGGGGCCTGTACCTTTGACTTTTTTTTTTTTTTTCATCAGAGATGCAATTCAGATGGGTTTTTTTAAAATTGGTATTTAGAGAGAGAGGAAGGGAGAGGGAGAGAAACATCGACATGAGATTGAAACATCAATCAGCTGCCTCCCACACATGCTTCAACCAGGGATCGAACCTGAAACCTGGGCATGTGCCCTGACAGGAATCCAACCGGCCACCTTTTGGTGCACGGGAGGACACCCAACCAACTGAGCCATACCGGCCAGGGCTTGACTTTTTTTAAGTTTATAAAAATGGTTTATTTTAAAGATTCCTAATTAGGACTTCAACATCTTATTTTCAGATATACCAAGAAGATAATCAATATGTTCAGTATAACCTTTGTTTTTTACTAAATTCATTTACAGCAGCGGTTCTCAACCTGTGGGTTGCGACCCCTTTGGGGGTCGAACGACCCTTTCACAGGGATTGCCTAAGACCATCGGAAAACACTGATTTACAGCTTTGTAAGTTGGAAAAAATGACTTTAATACAAATTATTTTGTCCAGAGAAATACAAATGAACTTTGTCCAGTTAGATAAAATTGGTTCCCGCCTAGTAGAAAAGATGATTCCAAATATTTCATTTTCATACCTGTAGGATATTAACCAGTTTTGTCCCTATTAAGCAAATTCATTTCAGCATTCCTAATAGCTTATAAAGTCTGCTCTTCAGATTCTTCTTTCAATTGTTTTTAACAAATTGTAGGTTCCCTCCTTAATTAGTGAGTTAAATAAAATCTTTGATGTGTGTTCACTTCACATTTGTATGAGAGTCATTAGAAAATTATCCTATAACATAGTTGCTTCAGCTATAAAATGGTAATAATAACAGTATCTCCCATGGGGTTGTTGGGTGGGTTAAGTTAAATAAAATATATAGACATATTAGCATAGCATCAAGCTCATAACAAATGCTTAATAAACATATCTGCTTTATTGTTATTTATAATATTCAAAGAACTTAGAATTTAGTTGGGAAATCACACAAAGCAGCGAAGAGTTTACATACATCATTAAGCTCTAAACTGTGGCAAAGGTTGCTAACCCTGGTATTCAAAACAGGGCAATAGAGTCTGGAGTCATCCAGGATGGCTTCCAGGAGGAGGAGTGGTCTTAGCTGATCCTTGAAGGACGAGTAGGATTTGGATAAGGAAAGAGAGGGGGAATGAGATCCCAAACATGGCAAGGTCAAGATGGGAAAGAGTATAACTTGACCAGGCTCTGTGATTATGTCATCCCTACCTCTGCCCCCTGTTGCATTTACCTTTGATTTGTCTGTTAGAGAGTATTTTACTATTCGTTTCTCATTTATCCACAGACATACAATAAAAATATTAATTAGTTGAATTATTTTCTTACCAATACCTGCCAAAAGCACACAATTAACTATACATTTGTAAACTCCTGAGGGGCCTTTAGTTGTTTCTCAAACATATTTCAGCATTAAAAAGTCTGAAATGGTAAGTGAAAGGGGAAAGAGAGAACTTGTCCCTGCTACTGTCAAACAAGCCTGTCCTAGTAAGCAACCCAAGGCTGCTCTCCTGCCTGGGTCCAGAGCTGGATTCAGGTTTGAAACACTACATGACAAATCTCTAGCCAAAGTCCTCCTTAGTTTCTCCTTTGACTAACAATCTCAAATCCCGGAAGTGGAAACTATGGCATCTTTGGTGATAGAGGTTGGATTTGGGCAAGAAAAATCCCATCTACACTCCTCAAGCAGAAATCCTCATCAAAAAGAACATTTATCCCAGCCAGTGTGGCTCAGCAGTTGAGCATTAACCTATGAACCAGGAGGTCACAGTTTGATTCCCGGTCAGGGCACATGCCCAGCTGCAGGCTAGATTCCCAGTAGAGGGTGTGCAGGAGGCAACGGATCAGTGATTCTCTATCATCATTGATGTTTCTATCTCTTCCTTCCTTTCTAATCAATAAAAATATATTTTTTTAAAGAACATTTTATAGCCCTGGCAGGTTAGAGTGCGGACCCAAGCATCAAAGCGTCGTGGGTTCCATTCCTGCTCAAGGGCACTACCTGGGTTGCAAGTTTGATCCCCAGCCCTGGTCAGGGCTCATGCAGGAAGCAACCAACAGATGTGTTCTGCTCACATCAATGTTTTTCTCTCTTCCTTTCCTCCTCCCTCACTCCCCTTCCACTCTCTCTTTTAAAAATCAGTGGAAAAAATATGCTCAGGTAAGGATTAACAAAACAAAACAAAAAAAGAACATTTACAAGGTAGAAGACCTTGGAGGAGAGAGAAAAAAATGTATAGAATACCTCCGGGGGTAGGGGGAAAACCCAGCTGGTGTGGCTCAGTTGGTTAGGTGTCATTCCATGCACCAAGAGATCACTGGTTCAATTCCCAGTCAGGGCACCATGCCGGGGTTTCTGGCTCAATCCCCAATAGGGGGTGTGCAGGATGCAGCCCATAGATGTTATCGATGTTTCTATCTATCTCTCTGTCTTTCTCTCTCCCTTCCTCCCTCTCTAAAAATCAATAAAAACGTATTTTTTTAAAAAATACCTCCTGGGAGGTCACAGTTGGATTCCCGGTCAGGGCTCATGCCCTGGTTGTGGGCTCGATCTCCAGTCAGGGGTGTGAAAGAAGCAGCTGATCAATGATTCTCTCTCATCATTAATGTTTCTATCTCTCTCTCCCTCTCCCTTCCTCTCTGCAATCAATAAAAATATATTTTTTATTCAAACACCTCCTGGGGTTATAATCTAATTAGGAGGATGGAATAAACCAAGTGCACAACTAAATAGGAGACGAGGCCAAGAAGATGACTTGGGGCAATGTGTTGGAATAGGTAGGATTTGGCAAAACTGAGAAGGTACAGCTATTCTAGGTGAAGAGAATAGTGAGTAACAGTGTCTGGGCAAGGCAAAAGTTGGGGGCAACAGATAAGGTTGGAGAAGCAAACTAAAGGCAAATTATGAAGTACTTTCAATGCTACGGAGTAGGGCCTTGGAAAGAGATGGAATGTGTACGTTAGTCAGAGTTCTCCAGAGAAATAGAACCAATAGGATATATAGAGAGATATAAGATAAGATTTAGTATAGGAATTGGCTCATGCAAGTATGGAAGCTGAGAAGTCCCATGATCTGCTGTCCCCAAGACCAGGAAAGCCAGTAGTATAATTCAGTCTGAATCAAAAGGCTGGAGAGCCAGAAGCACCGAAGTCCAAGGTCAAGAGAAGATAGATATCTCAGCACAGCAGAGACATTGAGTTCGCCCTTCCTCTGCCTTGTTCTCTTCAAGCCCTCATCCGACTGAATGATGCCCCTCCAAAACTGGTGAAGGCGATGATGCTTTATTCAGTCTACCAATTCAAAGGCTAATCTCTCCCAGAGATACCCTACAGAAACACCCAGAAATCATGTTTTACCAGCTATCTGGGCATCTCTTCCCAGTCAAGTTAACACTTAAAGTGAACCATCACAGAGCCCTGTTTTAGGAAATTTGATGCAGGCACTCACTGTGTGCTGGGTAGACTAAATGGAAATGAAGTGGGACAATTCCTGAAGCAGAGGGAAAAGGAGAGTCATAACTAGAGCAAAGACAGTGGGGGTGGTACAGAATGGAAGGATGGGAGAGGTGTTGGAACTTAACCCCAAAAATCCTTATTTCTGGGTGATCTTCTAAAAAGTGGAAGACCGACAACACTGAGCCCACATTTCACTTGATAGTAGGAGTCTGGACTGAGTCATGACCGCTGTCTTTAAAGAAGATGCATAGGGTAGGCTAAGCTACCATACCAAAATAGAAGGGTTTTAACACAATGCAGATTTGTGTGTTTTTGTGTGGGTTTTTTTGTTTGTTTTTTTAATATATTTTATTGATTTTTTACAGAGAGGAAGGGAGAGGGATAGAGAGTTAGAAACATCAATGAGAGAGAAACATCGATTAGCTGCCTTCTGTACATCCCCTACTGGGGATGTGCCCGCAACCAAGGTACATGCCCTTCACTGGAATCGAACTTGGGACCCTTCAGTCCGCAGGCCGACGCTCTATCCACTGAGCCAAACCGGTCAGGGCTTGTGTGTTTTTTTGTTCAAGCAAAGTCCAGGGTGAATCAGGCAACTTTCCTGGGCAACTTTCTTCCTAGCAGTGACTCAGGGATCCAGGCTACTTATACCTTATGGCTCTGTTTTGATTTGTGTTCTCCATAGTCACATAAGCCGAGAGCAAACGTATGTAAAGCTTCCGACTGGGCAGCACACACGTTACTTCCACTGACAGTCCATTTGCCAGAACTAGGCACATGCCCCGCAGCAAGAAGCTCATGGGTACTGAGTGAGCAGTAAATGTCTCTGCCACAGGGAGTATATGCTCTGCTTGCAGTATGGCCCAATGCCTCCCAGGGTACTTTAATCATTCACATAACCTGCTGGGTTCCTGGAGGCACTTTGCATTTGCAGCCTTGGGTACAAAAAGAGAGGAAGGCTGATGAGAGAACCCTGTGAAATGCTACCAGGGAGTAACTATCATAACAGAACCCTACACTGGCCAGATGTCTTCCTGCCCTTCCTCACCTCCCTAAGGAACCTGCTATAAGTGACAGACCCTGGGAGGTGACCTCGCCATACCTTTCCCACTGAGGGGATGCCTGCTTCTTCTCCAGAGATGAAGATTAAAAATGTTTTTGTGTCACAACCATTTGCATATTTCAAATTCCTCATAGTCAAAAAGACTCCTATATTCTATCCACTTTACTTCCCCATGCACTGTGCTTCCTCTGTTTACCCTTGTTCTGCAAAAAGAGCTGCAGCGAGAACCTGCATTAGTAAGCTCTGGACAGTACAGATCCCCATGGAAAATATTACTGAGGAAGACTCAAAGTATATGTTGTCCCTTTAAAGTGTTTGTTTTATATATCATTTCCCACACACACACACTCTGGTTTATTATTATTACTAGAGGCCTGATGCACGAAGATTCGTGCAAGAATGGGCCTTCCTTCCCCTGGCTGCCCGCACCACCTTTGCTCCGGCCAGAGCCACCTTCGCTCCAGCCCAGAGCCGCCTTTCTGCCTTCCCACGCTGCCCAGAGGCCGGGAGCTGCTAGGGCGGTGCGGAACGCCTGCATCGTCGCCATGGCAATGATGCAAGCGTCCCGTCCCACCCTGCCCCCGGCCGCTCAGAGCCTGTGTATGCAAATTAACCTTCCATCTTTGTTGTGTTAATTTGCATACTTGCTCCTGATTGGCTGGTGGGCGTTGCAAAGGTACAGTCAATTTGCATCTTTCTCTTTTATTAGTATAGATTATTATTATTATCTATTCCTTTGTTTCTGCCTTCTTTGGGATAATTTAAATAATTTTTGGAATTCCACATTAACATATTTGTTAGATTTTTAACTATTAATTCTTTGTATTATTTTTTAATGCTTGTTCTAAGATTTAGAATACAGCCTTAACGTTTCACAGCCTACTAAGATTAATATTTTATCTCTTCAGATAGAAGAACATCATCTTTATGCTATAATTGTAATACAGGGTGGGGCAAAAGTAGGTTTAAAGTTGTAAGTATGCAAAACACAGTTTATTCTTATATTATTATCTATTATTATATTATTTCCATACACACAACTGTAAACCTACTTTTGTCCACCCTGTATATGAATTACTAGTACATCTAAATACATTATATAGCCCACAAGACAATGTTCTAATATTTGCTTTTATTAGGCAAATGTATATTAAAGTCCATCATATTTACCCAGCAATTTACTATTTCTGATATTCTCCATTCTTTCCTGAAGATCTGAATTTCCCTCTGGTATCATCTCCCCTCAGCTTGAAGAACTTCCTTAGCTTTCATTGTAATGTAGGTCTACGCACAATGAACTCTTATTTTTCTTGAATCTAAAAATGTATTAATTTTGCCTTCATTTTTTTAACAACTTTAAAATGTAATTCACATATCAAATAATTCACCCACTTAAATTGCACACTCAGTGGATTTCAGTTAAGTTCATATAGTTGTGCAACCATCATCACAATTTTAGAGCACTTTCATCATCCCAAAAAGAAACACCACACCCTTTCGCAGTCATCCCTCATTCCTTCCATCCCCCAGTCTTAGGCAGCCACTGATACACTATCTTTTTTTCTTAATCCTCACTGAGGATATTTTTCTATTGATTTTTAGAGAGAGTGGAAGAGAGAGGGAAAGACAGAAACATCAATGTGAGAGAAACACATCGATTGGATGCCTCCTGCACACGCCCTGACCAGGGCCCGGGCCAGGGAGGAGCCTAAAACCAAGGTACCTGCCCTTGACTGGAATCAAATCCAGGACCCTTTGGTCCGCAGGCCGACACTCTATCCACTGAGCCAAACCGGCTAGGCCTGATATACTATCGTTACGGGTTTGACCATTCTGATCATTTCATATAAATGGAACTATGCAATATGTGGTCTTTTGTGACTGGCTTCTCTTACTTAGCAAAATGTTTTCAAGGTTCACCTGTGTTGTAGCATGTATCAATACTTCATTCTTTTTTATTACCAAATAGTATTTTCTCTGGATATAGAATTCCAGGGTGTTTATACATTAGAGCAATGCTTTCTTCTTCTAACACTTATAAATCTTGCTCCTCTGTCTTCTGGCCTCCATAGTTAGGAAGGCATTGCCAAGGGCAGTAAGTCTCTGTTCTAAGAAAGTGTGTGTGTGTGTGTGTGTGTGTGTGTGTGTGTGTGTGTGTGCGCGCGCGCGCGCGCGTGTGTGTGTATTGCGGGGAGGGGGGGAGATCCTGTAAAGAAGAGAGCTAGAGTTCTGCTGCAAACAGTTCAGCTAAAGAAAGAAAAAAGAAACAGATTTGAGCTACTGCAAGGGATGCAAGGCTGGTACAATATTCCCAAATCAATAAATGTAATACATCACATAAACAAATTGAAAGACAAAAATCACATAATCATATCAATAGACACAGAAAAAGCATTCAACCAAATCTAACACCCATTTTCAATAAAAATTCTAAGCAAAGTGGGAATAGAGGGGTCATACCTCAACATGATAAAGGCCATATATGGCAAACCTACAGCAAACATCATACTCAATGGGCAAAAACTAAAACCATTTCCCCTAAGAACAGGAACAAGACAGGGATGTCCTCTTTCACCACTTATTCAACACTAGTGGCCTGGTGCATGAAATTCATGCACATTAAAAGGGAATTAATTAGAGAAAATATTTTAATATTGCTATTTGCCCTTTCTCTATAATAGAAGTGTCAGAGATTAAAGAAAATTAGTAAAATGTATATGAAAATCTCCCTCCTGTCAGAGTCTGGGACACACCGCGGGAGCTAGAGTAAAGTCCCCGCCCACCACCCGCACATGCTTCAAAAACGCAGGAGACCCAGACCCAGCCGGCCCCACCCTCATCAAGCCCCTCCAGGCAGGGGGCGCAGCCTCAGGTCCCCCAGCCCGGCACTGGGTGGGAGGCACAGCCTCAGGTCCCCCGGCCCAGCGCCGGCTGAGGGGTGCAATCGCAGGTCCCCTGTCAAGCCCCCTGGGCAGGGGGTGCAGCCTCAGGTCCCTGGGTGCAGCCTCAGGTCCCCCAGCCTGGCACGGGGCAAGGGGCGTGGCCTCAGGTCCCCCATCAAGCCTCGCCAGCAGGGGGCGTGGCCTCAGGTACCCCAGCCTGTCCAGGTGCCTTGCAGCCTCAGGTCCCAATTTGCATATTCCTCTATTATTAGTATAAATAGTAGTGGAAGTGCTAGCCACAGTGATCAGACAAGAAGAAAACATAAAAGGCATGCAAATTGGAAAGGAGGACATAAAACTCTCATTATTCACAGATTACATGGTATTGTACATAGAAAACTAAAGACTCCACCAAAAACCTACTAGATTTAATAAATGAATTTGGCAATGTAGCAAGACATAAAATTAATGGCCAGGATTTTTATTGATTTCAGAGAGGAAAGGAGAGGGAGAAAGAGACAGAAACATCAATGGTGAGAGAGAATCATTGGTCAGTTGCCTCCTGCACCCCCAACACTGGGGATCAAGCCTGCAACCTGGGCATATGCCCTGACTGGGAATCAAACCTGACCTCCTGGTTCATAGGTCAATGCTCAAACACTAAGCCATGCCAGCCAGGCCAATGGCATTTTTATATACCAATAATGAATTCTCAGAAAGAGAAACTAAACAAAAATTCCATTTACCATGCAACAAAATAATTAAGATACTTAGGAATAAACGTAACCAAGGAGGTAAAAGACTTGTACTTGGAAAACTACAGCACATGGAAAAAAGAGATAGAGAAGGATATAAACAAGTGGAAGGATATACCATGTTCATGGGTTGGTAGAATTAACATCACTAAAATGTCCATATTACCCAAAGCAACCTACAGATTCAATGCAATCCCTATTAAAATACCAACGGCATATTTCATAGATCTAGAACAAATACTCTAAAAATATATATGGAACCAAAAAAGACCCAAATACCCACAGCAATCTTGAGAAAGAAGAACAAAGTTGGTGGGATCACAATACCAGATAACAAGTTATATTACAAAGCCACCGTAATCAAAATAGCCTGGTACTGGCACAAGAACAGGCATATCAATCAATGGAACAGAACAGAGACCCCAGAAATGGACCCAAGCCATTATGCTCAATTAATATTTGACAAAGAGACCAAAAAAACAATACAAAAGATCAACAAAACCAAGAGCTGATTCTTTGAAAGGATAAACAAGATTGATGAACCTCTAGCCAGTCTCACCAAGAAGCAAAGAGAGAAGACCCAAATAAGCAAAATCAGAAAGAGGAGAAATAACAACAGACCCCACAGAAATACAAAGGATTGCTAAAAAATACTATGAACAACTCTATTTCATCAAACTGGACACCCTGGAGGAAATGGACATATTCCTAGAAAAATACAACCTTCCAAAACTCAATCAGGAAGAATCTAAACATCTCAATAGGCCAATAACTATGGAAGAAATTGAAGCAGTCATCAAAAATCTTCCAGCAAACTAAAGCCCGGGGCCAGATGGCTTCACAGGGAAGTTTTACCAAACATTCAAGGAAGAACTAAAACCTATCCTCCTCAAACTATTCCAAAAAATTCAAGAGGAAGGAACACTTCCAAGCCCCTTCTCTGAAGCCAGCATCACCCTAATACCAAAACCAGATAAAAACAACACAATGAAAGAGAATTACAGGCCAATATCCCTCATGAACATAGATGCCAAAATCCTCAACAAAATTCTAGCAAATCGGATCCAGCAGTACATCAGAAAGATCATACACCATGACCAAGTAGGATTTATCCCAGGGATGCAAGGATGGTACAATATCCGCAAATCAATAAACGTGATACATTATATAAACAAACTGAGAGATAAAAATCAATAGTCATATCAATTAATGCAGAAAAAGCATTTGACAAAATCCAACACCCTTTCTTGATAAAAACTCTCAGCAAGGTGGGAATAGAAGGATCATACCTCAACATAATAAAAGCTATATATGGTAAATCCATAGCCAACATCATACTCAATGGGCAAAAACTAAAACCATTTCCCCTAAGAACAGGAACAAGACAGGGATGCCCACTCTCACCACTCCTGTTCGACATAGTACTGGAAGTATTATCCATTGCAATTAGACAAGAAGGAGAAATAAAAGGCATCCAAATTGGAAAAGAAGAAGTAAAGCTGTCCTTATTTGCAGATGACATGATATTATTGTACATAAAAAAACCGAAAGACTCCATCAAAAAACTATTCGACTTAATAAATGAATTCAGCAATGTAGCAGGATACAAAATTAATGCCAAGAAATCTATGGCATTTCTATACACCAATAGTGAACTTACAGAAAGAGAGACTAAAACAGCAATCCCATTTACCATCGCACCAAAAAAATCAAGATACCTAGGAATAAACTTAACTAAGGAGGTAAAAGACCTATACGCAGAAAACTACAGGACACTGAAAAAAAGAGATAGAGGAAGACATAAACAGATGGAAGAACATACCATGTTCATGGATTGGTAGAATCAACATCATTAAAATGTCCATACTACCCAAAGCAATCTATAGATTCAATGCACTCCCCATTAAAATACCAACGGCATATTTCACAGACCTAGAAAGAATTCTCCAAAAATTCATCTGGACTAAAAAGACCCCGAATAGCCACAGCAATCCTGCGAAAGAAGAACAACGTAGGTGGGATCTCAATATCAGATTTCAAGCTGTATTACAAAGCCACTGTTCTCAAAACAGCCTGGTACTGGCACAAGAACAGACATGTAGACAAATGGAATAGAATAGAGAACCCAGATATTGACCCAAACCACTATGCTCAATTAATATTTGACAAAGGAGGCATGAACATACAATGGAGTCAAGACAGTCTCTTCAATAAATGGTGTTGGGAAAATTGGACAGATACATGCAAAAAAATGAAACTAGATCACCAACTTAAACCATACCCAAAATAAACTCAAAATGGATAAAGGACTTAAACATAAGATGGGAAACCATAAAAATACTAGAGGAATCCACAGGAAGAGAAATCTCAGACATATGCCGAAGCAATTTCTTCACTGATACCGCTCCTAGGGCAATGGAAACTAAAGAGAACATAAACAAATGGGACTACATCAAAATAAAAAGCTTTTGCACAGCAAAAGAAACCATCAACAAAACAACAAGAAAGCCCACTGTATGGGAGAACATATTTGCAAATGTTATCACTGATAAAGGTTTAATCAACATCTACAGGAAACTTATACAACTTAATAAAAGGAAGATAAATGATCCCATAAAAAAATGGGCAATGGACCTAAATAGAATCTTTTCAAAAGAAGACAGAAGGAAGGCCAAGAGACATATGAAAACATGCTCAGAGTCACTAATTATCTGAGAGATGCAAATCGAAACGACAATGAGGTACCATCTCACACCTGTCAGAATGGCAATCATTAACAAATCAACAGACAACAAGTGCTGGAGAGGATGCGGAGAAAAAGGAACCCTCTTGCACTGCTGGTGGGAATGCAGACTGGTATAGCCACTGTGGAGGACAGTATGGAGTTTCCTCAAAAAACTAAAAATGGAACTCCCATTTGACCCAGTAATCCCACTTCTAGGAATATATCCCAAGAAACTAGAAACATCATTCAAAAAGAATGTATGCACCCCTATGTTCATAGCAGCACAATTTACAATAGCTAAGATTTGGAAACAGCCTAAGTGCCCATCAGCAGATGAGTGGATTAAAAAACAGTGGTACATCTATACAATGGAATACTACGATGCTATAAAAAAGAAGGAATTCTTACGATTTGCAGCAGCATGGATGGACCTGGAGAGCATTATGTTAAGTGAAATAAGCCAGGCAATGAAAGAAAAATACCACATGATCTCACTCATTTATGGAAAATAAAGAACATTATAACCTGATGAACAAAAAGATAGATACCGAGGCAGTAAAGCACCGAACAGACTGTCAAATTACAGCAGGAAGGCTGTGGAGTGTTGGGGAGGGGGGGTGGGGAAGAGATCAACCAAAGGACTTGTATGCATGCATATAAGCACAACCAATGGACACAAGACACTGTAGGGGTGGGATGAGGGCATGCGACAGGGGGTAGGGGAGGCTGGGGGAAGGTCAATAGGGGGGAAAAAAGGAAATATATGTACTACTATATATAATACTTTAAATAATAAAAAAAGTAAAAAAAAGATTTTTTAAATAGAACCCCTATATAATACTGATATATATTTAAAATTAACCTTACACATTCAAAACTCAGTGATAAAAAGACTTACTTTAGATAAATACATGTTGCTAAAGTAGTAATAAATTTTGCTTGGCTTGTGCGGTCATAAAGCAGAAAACAATAAAAAAAACAACCTCAACTACATTAATAAATTTTAGTTATATAGCCCTAGCTGGTTTGGCCTGTGGACTGAAGGGTCCTTGATTTGAAAATTTATTATTTCAGCTATACAAGCTGAACAAAATGGAAGTAACTGGCATATGAACCATATCCTCTAATTAATGGACTAGAGGCCCAATGCACAAAATTTGTGCAAGAGTAGACCTTCCTTCCCCGACTACTGGCACCGGCTTCCCCCTGGCACCCGGGACCCAGGCTTCCCTCGAAGCCCTGCCTTCGTCTGGAAGGTAGCCTGGTCTAATTAGCATATTATGTTTTTATTATTATAGATTAGCTTAGTCCTGGTTATCTGAAGAATGTCTTTGCCAGTTTTACCAGAAGGAAGATCATAATATCCACAATTAGCATCACCAATTCATAAAATGACAAAAAAGATCTTTGAAATCATCTAGTTAAATGCCCTCCTTTTACAGATTAGAATTCTAAGGCTCAGAGAGGGACAGGGAATGCTTTATATAACTAAAATATTTTTAATATATATTTATTGGTTTCAGAGAGGAAGGGAAAGGGAGAGAGATAGAAACATCAATGATGAGAATCATTGATGGGCTGCCTCCTTCATGCCCCCTACTAGGGATTGAGCCTGCAACACAGGCATGTGCCCTTGACTGGAATCAAATCCAGGACCCTTCAGTCCACAGGCCAACACTCTATCCACAGAGCCAAACCAGCTAGGGCTATATAACTAAAATTTATTAATGTAGTTGAGGTTGTTGTTTTTATAGGAAGGGAACATTTTTTTATTTTTGGTTTTGGTTTTATTTTTGTTTTTTTAGAGGGAGGAAGGGAGAAAGATGTGAGAGAAATATTGATCGGTTGCCTCCCTCACGTGCCTTGACTGACCAGGGATCCAACAAAAACCTAGGTATGTGCTCTGACCAAGAATCAAACCATTCCCTGCCGAGGCCGGTTTGGCTCAGTGGATGGAGCGTCGGCCTGTGGACTCGAGGGTCCCCGGTTCGGTTCCGGTCGGGGGCATGTGCCTTGGTTGCGGGCGCGTCCCCAGTGGGGGGTGTGCAGGAGGCGGCTGATCGATGTTTCTCTCTCATCGATGTTTCTGGCTCTCTGTCCCTCTCTCTTCCTCTCTGTGAAGAATCAATAAAATATATTTAAAAAAAAAAAAAAAAAGAATCAAACCAGCCATCTTTTGGTGTACAGGACGACACTCCAACCAACAGAGCTACACGGGCCAAGGCTGTAGTTGAGATTTTTATTTTTTTTTTAATTTCTTTATTGATTAAGGTATCACATATTTGACCTCATCCCCCCATTCCCATCCCAAACCCCTCCCCACGCATGCCCCCACCCCTCTGTTGTCCGTGACCACTGGTTAGGCTTATATGCATGCATACAAGTCCTTTGGTTGATCTCTCCCCCTTACCCCCACCCTCCCCTACCTTCCCTCTGAGGTTTGACAGTCTGACCAATGCTTCCCTGTCTCCGGGTCTGTTTTTGTTCATGTTGTTCATTATTTCCCCCAGTTGCGTGAGATCATGTGATACTAGAAATACACTTATAAGAACCGAAAATGAGACAAGCAATAATGGTTATGCTGAGAGGCAAATGAATCAGTCTGTAGTGAGTTTCTTTCTGGGCCAACAGTTCTTTTGAGTGTAGTTGAGATTTTTTTAACTGCCATGTATAATTATTTGCTGTTTATATATATTTTTATTTGTGTGTGTTGTGTGTGTATATATAACAGGATGGTTTTCAAAAGAAAATCTGGACAATTTCAACCAAGTTATTGTAAAAACCTCAAATATTAAGTTAAGTCAATTAGCTTAGTAAATTCAGACTCTAGAAAATAAACATATGCATTTGCTTCTTTGCTTTATTTTAACCTAGTTTCCAAACATTTTTCAGTTTGAAAAAGTCCAAAAGAGGAAACCTTTTTTGCTCTTTTCCTGTGGAAGAAATCATTGGTTTTAAGGGCTACATTTTCCAGTTTGATGAACACTAAATGAATCCAGATATATAAATCAATGTGTGCTATGATAGCCTCATTGAGTATAATTCCTTGAAAGTCTGACTGTAGCCCTGGTCAGTTTGGCTCAGTGGATAGAGCGTCGGCCTGCAAACTGAAGGGTCCCAGGTTCGATTCTGGTCAAGGGCATATGTCTGGATTGTGGGCTCGATCCCCAGTGGGGGGCATGCGGGAGGCAGTTGATCAATGATTCTCTCTCATCATTGATGTTTTTATCTCTCTATCCCTCTCCCTTCCTCTCTAAAATCAATAAAAATATATTGTTTTAAAAAAAGAAAGTCTGACTGTAGCAACAAAAAATATATACTGAGCACTAATAATGTTCCAGATGCTAATGCACAGAAAACACAAAGATAATCAACATGAATTCTGCCCTTGAGGAGTTGATGGAGGAGGAGTGAAGGCAATTAAAGGAGGAAAATGACAAATGCCAAAAGAAGATACAGGTGCAGTCCTGGTGGAGTTCAGAGAAAGGAGCTCAAAAAAAGCTTCCTAGAAAAGGTGACATTTGAAGAGCCCTTGATTATTGACCGATTTGGTAGTGAATGAGGAAAGAGTATTCAGGCAAAACAAAGAGCAAAGGGGAAAAAAAGACTAAGTTAGAAAAGCACAGGTGTGCATGTTTGGAATATAACTGCAGACAAGGGAGGATAGTAGAAAAAAAAATGATTTCAGGCTGGAGTATACCAGTCTTGAATGTCCTCCCAAGCCAAGTAGAAAGAGTCATAGGAAAGTTTGTTAGCAGGGGAATGTATTCAGAACTATGCTTTAGAAAAATAAATCTGGTAGCTACACATTACATGGATTAAAGCAGGAAGACTCATTAGGAGACTAATGTAGTTGTCAGGGTAAAAAATGATAAGGGGAATAATAAGAAAATGGAGAAGAGGATATGAATATGAGACATTGTAAATGTCAGGAATTGGGAAGTGATTTACAATAACCAATTTCTGACCATAGAAACTGAGATAATAAATGTTTGTTGTTTTAAGGTAATTTGTTATATAGTAATCGATAAGTACCACAGTTTGTTTCTTCTGGATTCTTCAGAACAAATGCTACAAAGTGGTGGTTGTAGACTTATCTTGAGATTTTACGGTGTGTTGTTGTTGTTGTTGTTAATGCTCACCAGAGAATATTTTTTCCCATCGATTTTTAGAGAGGGGAAAAGAGGGAGAGAGGCAAGGAGGGGAAGAAAAACATTGATAAGAGATACACATCGATTGGTTGCCTCCCTCAAGTGCCCTCTCCCAGGGCTGAGGATCCAACCTGTAACCCAGGTATGTGACTTTGACCAGGAATCAAAAACCTCAACCCTTCCGTGTGAGGGCCAATGCTCTAACCACTCAGCAACCTTTTGGTGTACAGGATGATGCTCCAGTCAACTGAGCCACCCAGCCAGGGTCTGAGTCTGTGGGAACCCCTTTCACGTCCCGCGTGGTTCAGGGTTCCGGTTCAGGGTTCGGGTTCTGGAGAAGGACCACACACAAATGAAAGAGATTAGAAGAAATTTAATTTGGCGATATGGGGGCCAGGCGGGAGCCCACCTCTAGTGGGAGGACTACCGCTGGGCTCTGGCCTTGCTATCCCTTTTATTGAAACTATGGGATACACCCATTACCCTTAAGCAGGTTTGGGATACACCCATAGCCCTTAGGCAGGTAATAAGCAGATTATCATATCAGTAAGGATTTACATGATTACAAGATGGGGAAGTTGCCTCAGTTACCATTGTCTCAATTAGATAGGGAGTGGTTGGCTCTGACCTTTCAGAGCTTCAAGGTTGACCAGCCTTTTACATCTTTTCTATTAGTGAGACAATGGTCGGTTTCCGGCATTAGTCATTATTTAAAAGTAGTGTTAATAGTATTAACCTTAGAAGGCCATTGTGTGGGCTACGAAAATTAGTTTTTTAACTGCCTGTATTACCATGAAATATATAGGTGCTTAGAAAATGGAAGTCTTTCCCTACCTTGTACATTTCTATCTTATTTGGCTTTTCTCAGAACTTTCTGAAATATACTGTCCCCAATAGTAATTGGGTCAATGCTTTTTTTGCTTAATTCTCAGATATCATTCCATTTTAATGATCCAAACCAGAAGAAATATAAAATCTCAGGCTCACCCCAGTCCTACTGAGTTGGAATATGGCTTTTTACAAATTCTCTAGGTGATTCATAATCACATTAAAATGTGAGAAGCACTGAACTGGTAGCCACCTCAAACTTAATATCGCCAAAACAGAACCCACACACCCTCTCCAAACCTGCTCTACGCCAGGCTTTGCGATCTAAGTGAATAGCATTACCCATATGTTCATGTCAAAAACTTGAGAGTCATCTTTGACAGCTCCCTCTCCTGTGCCCTCCATGTCTATGCAATACCAAGCCTACTTCCAAAATAGTTCTGCATCTATCCCTTTCCATCTCTATACTCATGTCTGGACCACCATCTTCTCTCACCAGGATTATAGCAGCTAGGGCTGACTTATCCAGTAGGCACAGCAGGCACAGTACCTAGTCCCCAAAATTGAGGTTAAAGAAAATGTTTTCATGTGTTATTTCTATATATAAAAGGCTAATATGCAAAGTGTCCCCTCAGGAGTTCAACCAGGAGTTCCATCGCTGGCTATGACGTGCACTGACCACCAGAGGGCGGCACAGAATGAAGGCCCTGATCGCTGGCCAGGCCTAGGGATCCTACCCATGGCATAAATTTCATGCACCAGGCCTCTAGTATTAATATATTTGTCTTTATACCAATAATCATAAAATATAATTTTTAATATTGCTTTTATGGAGAAAGGAGCTTATAAAGGCAAAAGTGCCTAGAGTCTACGAAATGTCATAATGGGGCCGAGCTGGTGTGGCTTGGTGGTTGAACACCAATCTATGAACCAGGAGGTCACAGTTCGATTCCAGGTCAGGCACATGCCCAGGTTGGGGGCTCGATCCCCAGTGTGGGTGTGCAGGAGGCAGTTGATCAATGATAGTCTCTCTTCATTAATCTCTCTCTACCTTCCTCTCTGAATCCAATAAATATATATATTTTTTTAAAAAAAGAAAAGTCATAATGGGGCTCTGGCAGCAACAACCTTTTAACTAACTGGTCTTTCTCTTCCATTACTGCATCTGTATAATCCACTCTCCATTCAATAGCCTGAGTATTCTTGTTGTGGCCTCTTTTTTTTGCATTAAAGTATAACTTCTATAAGTAAAATGCACATATTTTAAGTGTATTATGCAATGAATTTTTACATACACAGTCATAAACACCAACCACATAAAGATCCTTCTCAAATTTTTATTTCGAGTAATGACATTCCCTTATACAAAATTTTCTATACTTTCCCAACCCACTTGGAATAAAATCAAACTACTAAACCTGGTTTACAAAGCCACACGTGATCCAACCTCTACCTAGTTCTCAAACTTCATCTTGTACCCCTCCCTTACCATACTCCAGCTACCAGCCTTTAAATTCTTCAACTTGCCAAGATGTTCCAGCCTTGGAGCTTTTGACCTAGCTGTGCATCCCCTGCCTTCTCCTAAAGCTCCTCCTAAAGATCTTCACAGGGCTGGCTATTTGTAATTCAGATCTCAGTTTAAATGTCACTACCTCGGAGGCCTGTCTACCCTGACAAGGCAATCTAAAGCTGCACCCAGTCACCTTTTATCAAAATCACCTTGATTACGGAGTGCTTATTTTTCCCTTACTGGACTGTAACCTCCTTTAGGGAGGTTTTGTTATCTCTTGTACTCAAAAAAGCCAGTAACAGTACCTAACACATGGTAGCTACCCAATGAAATTTTTCATTGAATGAAATGCTAATATGACAAATAATATATGATAAAGTGTAGCATTAGCTGGAGAAGCATGGATAGCACTCGTCTGTGAAAAACGGAGCCTGAGTTTGACTGAACCAAGCCAGTGAAATGAAGCATTCAATGAGGTAAAAACCCATGGCAAGTAAGTGTTCTCCATCTTTTGCTTTCTTATTCCTTCTAAACATGCTCAATCAGAACCATCCTTACCCAGGATTGTGGGCTTGTTTTGCTTCCACGAACAGAAATTTAAAAAGAAACTCAGAATCCTCGCCTTCAGAAAATCAATTGTAGCACACCCATTCTGAGTTCCAGCTCGCTTCCATTCCCTCCCAGAGAAATGGCCCCAGCCCAAGCGGCCCCGCCCCTTCCGCTGACCCCACCGACAGGAAGTCCGGGGATCAGGAGACCCCGCCCCGGGCTCAGGCCCTGCCCCTTGTCGGCACGTAACGCTACGTAAAGCGTTAGGGGTTTCGCGACAGCCCAGGCCCCACCCCTTAGGCCACACGTCGCGTAGGTCTTCCCGTAGGACACTGCGCCACCTCCTCACGCAGCTTTACGAACCTTAGAACAGCGACGCCCCGCCTCCTGTCTCACTCCTCACCTCCCCGCCCCCTCCCAGTTTCGCGACTCCGAGCCCGGAGCTCCCGCTATAATCACGTGATTGCCTCATCCGGGTCCTTTGCGTTCTCTCTCCCTCTCCCAACATGGCGGCCTCAGGTGAGTGAGCGGCCGAGTGCGTCCAAGGACCGGGTTCCCAAGGCACTCTCTGAGCCTGATCTCCTGATTCCCTGGCGTCGGGGAATCGGCGGCACTGCTTCCCTTGGGGTTTGGAGGCTGCGGCAGGCTGGCGACTTGGCCCCGTTGGGTTATCGCCTCGGGATATTTGGGGGGGGAGGGGAAGGGCACCCTCCCCCTCACCCCCTTTTCACCCCATCTGCGCGAGGTTGGAGCGGGGGGTAATGATGGACTCTGGCTTGAGTTGGAATGAAGAGGAGGCACAGAAAGATCTGCGGGAGGCGGGAGGCCCTCTCACAGACGCGAAGCACTGTGTCGGCGTGGAGGAAAGGAGGAGGCGGTTGGCGCGCGGACGGTGCACACTAGACTAGGTCTCCCCGGCGCGAGGCCGTTGCGGAGGGGAGTGGGGGCAGGGGATTGGGGGGGGGGGGGCAGTTAGAACCCGAGCGCGAGTAGCTGGAGGGGCGGGAGATGGCAGTGGTGCGCGTGCGCGGAAGGAGAGCTGAAGGTAGTGGAGACGGGCGCGCCTTAAAAGCACGCGCGAGAGCGCAGATGGCAAGGTTTTCTGTGCCTGTGTTTTATGTCCTTCCACTTCCGCTTTTGGAGTGTGGCCCGGCCTGTATGTTGAAAGGGTCTATGTTAGGTCTGGAGGTTGAAGTTTACTAGAGTTAGGTGGCATTGGGAAACCCACTGGTGCACCCACGTGTCGGAAGAGAGGAAGCAAGGTGGAGTCCTAGATTTCTAGTACGTCAACACATTTACTGAACGCTAACTAGACTGGCACGGTTCATGGTGTTGGAGATACAAGGATGAGCAAGATCAGATCCCTTGACAGCTTCCATTTTGGTTGATTTTTTATAGCTTCAATGGTGGGATTCAGCTCTTTTTTTTTTTTTTTTTTTCTGAGATCATTGAACTAGGAGTGATTTTTAAATAATACCAGTTGCTGGAGTTGGTTTCTGTTTAACCTTCTTGGAGGGAGGGACTATCGCTGTCATGCAAGTCTATTTGCATTTCTAATGAAATCAGTAGTGACCTGTGCAACATTTTGTAGCATTAATTTTGGTTTTGGGGACATACCGTGGGCGTTCCTAATCTGAGGATTCAACCCACGGGGATGGAAAATATTCGGGGGGAAGGAATGTTGTGTTGCTGGCGTGTACTATGTAGTTAGCCTGTACTGCGCATGTATAGACTTTTTGTATTACTCCCTAAACAGTACAGTGTAACAATTATTTACATAGCATAACTTTGTATTAGGTATTCTAAGTAATTTAGAGCTGATTTAAAGTATATGGGAGGATGTATGTAGTGTATATGCAAATACTGTGCCACTCTGTGTAAAGGACTTGAGCATATGAGGATTTTAGTATCCACAGAGGCCCAGGAACCAACAACCCCCTGCAGTACCAGGGATTGACTAGTTCCTTTTCCCTGGCCTGACCTTGCATGCTACAAAATATTTATTGAACCCCTGATATCTCTAGACACTCATTTACTACCAAGAATTTATCATCTCTGTTATTACATAGGAGACTTAAGGATTGTGTGTGTCTTTGGAAAATTGAGGGAATTGAGGTGATTTGAACATCATACCTTTTCATCGATGTAGCACTAGACAATTAACCAAGCACTTTTATGTCTCTTGTCTCGTTTGATGCTCTGAGATAAATGTAGCTAGATGGTGGTATCTCCCAGCTGACGAAGATGAAATTATTTGTTCAAGGTCATACTGTATGCAGGTGGCAGAGCAAAGTCGAAATCTTTGAGACTCCTGACTCGTCTCCATTATCAACTTGGAAATAACAAGGTTGGCTTCCATGTCATAAGTTCTGGGTGCTGCCCAAAAGCTTCATCTGAAACAAAGTGCTTATTCAGCCTGCATTTGCCATCATAACAGCTTAGTGTCATATTTAGTGGAAAAGCTATACTCCCTTTCTCCATAACTTTTGTGGAATTTTTAGAAGTGGAAGACATGTTAGCAATTTGTGTCATTCATTTTACAGAGTTGAGTGAAAACCAGAAGGGTCAACGGGATTTGCTTAGTGATATCTCCTGTTCCATATTTACTCTACCTCCTTGGAAGCTCATCTCCTTTAATTCCTTAAATCTCTTTAGATTGTGAACTATGTGTAAGACTATGCTAGTATCTGAGCACCGGGTTACGCCTTACAGTCTGCCCTTGAAGAATTTGGAGTTTATCAAAATTCTTTACCCACTTTGAATCTTTTCCAGTTAATCACACTGATTTTGTTGAGTGACCAGTATTCCCAGATATTGGTCAGTCAACCAATATGGCTGTAGTGATCCTATATAATAAAAGGGTAATTAATATGCAAATTGATCCTAATGGTGGAACGACCAGAACAACCGCTGGACCAGTCACTATGACCACCTCTTGGTTCCTTTCCCTGGCTGGCAGGCTCCCATTGCCTGATGGCAAACAGGGAACCGGGGGTGGGTGGTGGGGGATGCGGGCCAGGCCAACTTCGGGCAGCCAGGGAAGATGTCCCTGGCCTAGGACCGTACCTGCGCATAAATTTCGTGCACCAGGCCTCTAGTAAAACTATAAAGTTCTCAGAGTGTAATTTCAGTATATTTCTTGATGTTAACTGTTTGATACAGGTTAATTTTTGAGACTAAAATGCTTTAAAACTGGAAATAGTATTTATATATACCCACAAAAGGCCTTTTTCATTTGCTTAATTAACACTTACAAAATGCCATTATATATGGGATCTTGTTTGATTGTTTTTTATAGAAAGAGAATGGTGTCCAATGATAGTATATACATTTTAAACCGCTTTGACATATAATTCACATACCATATATATGTATGGCTTAGAATGCAATACCCTACTATTTGTTATTAGTCTCAAAACAGCCTAGAATTTGTTCTCTTTTCATGATGGTGTGAGAAAAATGAACTTAAGGTGGGTGGGTTTGTTTGTTTTTTAACCAAGTGCTTATTTGTAATTAAGTATGTGTATGTACATTTATAAATGCGTACACCAGTCAGTTTCTCAGATTTGTGATAAATATTGCTTTGGTCCTAATGGTAGGAAAATGCCCAAAGCAAGAAGTTATTATTAAATGTTTATAGCTCCTCTCTTACAGATAATCTCCAAGTACTTTATGTGGTAGTTAGCATGATGTGTAGTAGGTGCTTATTTTTTTATTTTTATAATTGTCAAATTGAGTGGAAAGGTGAGGAAAGGGCAGTAGGCGTTTTCCTCAGACTGTGTCAAGATGAAATTGGGCCGAGAAGAGGGGTTCATATGTAACTGAACCTGGGGGTTGATGTAGTGGAGCTTATTAGTTCTGTCTTAGACTTTATTCTCTACTCTGCTGAACTATAATGCAGTAAAGGAAAGGCCTCTCAACATCATGATATTGCATTGTATGAAGCCTCTTTTCAGTCTGGGCTCTAATTACTGTAGTTCTGATACTCTTGTATTTGGGTGCATTGATTGCATTTATACAATGCTGTTTCTTTAAGGAAACATTTGTTAACATTAATCTTTCCTTCTGGACGATTTGTCGGGATTCACTTCCTAAAAGAAACAACTTATCCATTAGCAGTCATTTATCCTCACCCCTCCTCCAACATTAATCTACTGTTTCTTTGTATTTATCTATTCTGAATATCTTATATAATATGTGGACTTTCGTTATTAGCTTCTTTCACTTAGCAGGTTTTCAGGATTCATTTGTATTGTAGGATGTAGGAACTCAGTCCTTAATGCCAAATTGTATGGATATCTATATTTTATTTATCCATTCATCAGTTAGTGGACATTTGGGTTGTTTCCAGGTTTTTATGACACTTTCTGACTTAGCCTGTGGTTACTAAAACATTCAGAAGAGTTGATAACCCTATAAAATAAGTGGGACTTAGTCTGGCAGGATCTAAAATTAAGAAACTTAATATTTGACAAGGACTCATCTGAATGTTAATAGTTACTCAACTCCCCTTCCTAAATAAGAGATTAAGAAAGGTGCAGGAGTGGGCAGCATTGTACAACCAAAAAGCTTTATTGCTTATAGTACTTTAAGATGTCCTTTGTTTTGAAATATAGAACTATCAGCCAGTCTCTGGATTTTATCACTCCAATAGCTGCCAATTGTGTTTTATTACCAATACAATAGAGTAATAAGAGGAACACATTCTGAGAAAAATAAAGAAAGCATATTTTTTACATTTTGCACCCCTATAATCCTGAATACTTACTTGGTTTATTACCTTCACTTTTCTGCTACATTGGGCTAACATTTCCTTTTATTTGTCCTTTTATTTATTGATGTGAAAATAACACTTAGAACAGTGGTCCTCAACCAGGGGCAATTTTGTCTCCCCCAGGAGGCATATAGCAGTGTCTGGAGGCATTTTTTATTGTGGGGTGGGGACTTTTTTATTGGCATCTAATGAATAGAAACTAGAGATGCTAGTAACATTCTACAATGCACAGGACAGTCCCCTCAACAGAATTACCTAGCCCAGTGGTTGGCAAACTCATTAGTCAACAGAGCCAAATATCAACAGTACAGTGATTGAAATTTCTTTTGAGAGCCGAAAACCGACTTCTGCGCTCGGGCCACGAAGTTTCAATCACACTGTACGTGCGCGCCTGCATGTGGTATTTTGTGGGAGAGCCACACTCAAGGGGCCAAAGAGCCGCATGTGGCTTGCGAGCCGCAGTTTGCCAACCACTGACCTAGCCTACAAGTCAGTGGTGTAGAATTTGAGAAACTGACAGAGTTAAGTTGATTGGTTATATTTATTTTTTTATATATCATAACAAATTCTGTTTATTAAGAATGCTAGAGATGTATTATTTCTTGTTTAAGGACTTGTACTCTTAATTTTGAAAAATACTTTTAAGATGTCTTAAAAATACATTTTTATTGATTTCGGAGAGGAGAGGGAGAGATAGTAACATGAATGATGAGAGAGAATCATTGGTGGACCGTCTCCTGCACACCACACTGGGAATGGAGCCCGCAACTCAGGCATGTGCCCTGACCGGGAATCGAACCATGACCTCCTGGTTCATAGGTTGGTGCTCAACCACTGAGCCATTGCCAGCTGGGTTTAAGACCTATATGAGTATATAAAAGAGCTTCACAAGTACAGTCGGCCCCCTACCTTCAGGTGTCTCGTGGGTAAATGTCACCAGTCACTAACGGAAAAAAACATTAGGGGGAAAAGGTTATGATTGCTGGGCAAATACTGTGTAGTTTTAGGTCTGCAATGGTTGCATGTGTATGGACAATATATACTTTTTTCTTGTCATTATTCCCTAAATACAGTTTTAACTATATAGCATTTACATTGTTTTTGGTAATATAAGTAACCTATAAATGACTTAAAGTATATGGGAGGATGAGTTAAAATTCATTATTTTATATACGGAAAGTGAGCATCTGAAGATTTGGGTGTTCATGGGGGAAGGAGCATGGGACTGTGGATACCTAGAGATCACTGTACCCAGTGCTTGTGAGTAAGTTACGCTCATAATTGAGGCAGCAGGCAGTCAGAGGATTTAATAAAATTTCTGGGACACGTGTTCCCTCCCTCCTCCTCCCCCTTTAGCCCATGTGGGTTTGGACTGAAATTGGGGCTTGTTTTGTGAGGTTGGTTTCACTTTTTAACCAATTGGATTAAAGAAAAATGAGAGTTACGTAGATCAGTTTGATCATTGTGGCAAGGGATTGATAAACCTTGAGTGTTAAAAAAACAATGTTTTACCTTATAAAGAGAACTTTGTTGAAATCCTACACATGTTGTGGGCCTAGATATTGGAGGAGCAGAGGGCATAGAGGACTTAGAGAACATAGTTTCTCAGTTTTTGGAATAAAATAGAGTGGAGCAAACATTGGCACCCACTTTAGATTTATTGATTTTACTGTATAAAGGCTAATTTCTTTAAATCTGCTGCTTATATTGTGATTGAGTCAGTTCTGCTAGATTTAAAGAAACTTAAGTTAGAAATCTTGTGAAAGAGTTTTTGCCTCTTTAAATTATATCTGTCATCATCCAACATGGATTTCTCAACCAGAAATTTTTAGAGTGGGCAGTGACAGAATCAGGGAAAGTGGAGATGTATGATTTGAAAAGGCATTCTACAACAGTGCTTTAATTTTTTTTAGTAATTTTTTTAGCTTATTATTTTTGGAATTTCAAATAACATTGAAGGAGACTTGTTTGTCAAGAGTCAAGGGGTAAAAGTTGAGAAATCCTGATCGAGAAAGTTGATTTAAGCCAAAAGCAGACCAAAGGGCAAGTTAATTTCATATTCTGCAGTTTTATTAGATATGTATGTAGAACAAAGGGGAAAGGGATACCCTAATCAAATTCTTATTAATCTTATGTTGAACCTGATCCCATTATATAGACTAACCACTAGTTCTATTTTTATTGTCCTAGTGACCAGACAGGTTAATAATTGGTCATAGCTGATGACACTAGATGAAGTCCAGTGAGGGTAAGGTGCTCTAGTTAGTATCTTACTAGTCCCAGACAGTAAGTATATTTGAACTACAGGATATAGAGAAAACTAAAATAAGCCTATACACTATAAGTTTTCTACCTCACAGGTATGCTTTATGTCTTATTCAAATTAGCTTTTTAAACTTTTCCCTAGGCCTTTGCATACGAGCCAGGAGCAGCTTTCTTTGGAAGCATAGAACAGATCCAATATAACCTGGTTGATCATAAATTATGCTTTTGGAGAAGGAATCGTATTAATTCACTTGAGAGAAGCATGGAAACTTCACATTCAAGGCCACACTTTCCCTGTATTATTGCAGCCAAGTTCATCTGGTTTGCACATTGATACCATAATACTTCAAGTTCTTGCTATGTCCAAAAGATTGTTCATAACATTCATAGCAAACAGGACTTTATAGGAATAAGTTGGATTTTAAAAGAAAGATAGGTACCAAGTGAGAGAGCACCCTTTTTAGTTAAGCAAATGGTGCATCAAGTTACAGATTTTTCTTGGGTTGAAAATTTAAAAGAGAATTGGAACGTGGAGGATGAACTCATGGCTATAAAAGCCATGAAACTGATCTTTGTTACAACAAAGCTTCTTACTTTTACCATGTAGTGACTGCTCTTGGGGGCCAACTTCATTTAGTCCTTTCAGCTCTCTGCATTAGCTATTGACTGGTGCCATCTCGGAAGTGCTGAGGACTAGGTAGAGAGCCAAGGTCAGTCCACTAAATGGGGTCTTTTGGAGATTGAAGATTTCATGACTGTGGGAAACATTTAAATGTGTTGATTCTTAGGGATTTCTTATTTATTCCCTTTAGTATAATATCTCATTTTCATATATGGTGTTAAGGTAGGGAAGGAGATAAAAATTTTTTCTAGAGGGCCGAGAGATCCAGCTATGTATATGAATCTTACCATTTTAACACTTTCAAATGACAGTACATACAACATGTTATCATGATTATTATAACCTGCCATGGAACTAATATCAAGCTGCTTAGAGGCTGGGGCTCCTTTGGGAAGAGCTCAAGACTTGGTATGCAAAACCCTGGGTTTAATTCTAGCTCTGCCATCCAATAGTTCTGTAACTTCAGCATAGTTATTTTGTCTCTCTGAGTTTTCATTTCTTTTTCTGTAAATTTTGATGGCAGTGATTCCTACCTCACATGGTTATTTTACAAGTATCAAGACAATCTTCAAAAGTGTCATATAGCCCGGACGATGTGGCTCAGTGGTTGAGCATCAACCAAGGAACTAAGAGGTCTCCAGTTCAATTCCCAGTCGGGCCACATGCTCGGCTTGCAGGCTCGATCCCCAGTAGGGGCCATGCAGGAGGCAGTTAATTGATGTTCCTCTCTCATCAATGTTTCTCTCTATCCCTTTCCTTTCCTCTCTCTCTCTAAAAATCAATAAAATCATTTTTTTAAAATAAACAGGAATAAGTGTCATACAGAATGTAATAGGGATAGGGATTTTGTTTTTATTTCTTTTTATCCCAGGAGCAACAAATTTGTGACCTGTTTAAAATGCAAGTAGTTGCTAAATTAAAAATCTCAAATTATATGAGTGAATAGAGTAAGAAATAAAAGGTTGCCCTCACCCCAGCCTTTCTCCACATAAGGCACCCTTGAAAATCCTTCTAGACCCTTTTTCATGCGTAAGAATACTGTGTATTTATACAAAAGGGACTTAAAGAATATGTATTCTGCTTTTTTACTCTTTCTGTGCCAGTATATTGTGTTTTCTTATTTACATATGCATAGTATTTCTTCATATAAATGCCATCATCCAATCCTTTGATAAACCTTTATGTTGCTTTGTGTGTTGTGTTTTATTTTGTTTGAGAGGGAGAGAGAAAGAAACGTGGATCAACTGCCTCCTGTACACCCCCTACTAGGGCATCAAGCCTGAAACCTGTCCATGTGCCCTGACTGGGAATTGAAACAGCAACCCTTTGGTGCATAGAACAGTGCCCAACCAACTAACAAAGCCCCACCAGCCAGGGCTGTGTTACTTTCTTTATAAATAGATTTAACAATAGTGCATTGACTAACCCTGTAAATACCCAGGTATTGATGAATAATCTTTCTGCCCTTTTTAAAACAGCAAAAAAGAAGAATAAGAAGGGGAAGACTATCTCCCTAACAGACTTTCTGGCTGAGGATGGAGGGACTGGTGGAGGAAGCACCTATGTCCCCAAACCAGTCAGCTGGGCCGATGAAACAGACGACTTGGAAGGAGATGGTAATTTTTCTTTTCCATCATACTTCGGATTTTCATTATCTTCTAGACAAAACCTATTCCGTAATGGTGGCTCACACTTGTAATTTGAAAGGGCTCATTTTGTAGAACCTGAAGTCTTATGTTTATGTATTTTATGGAATTTTAGGTTTAGGCGTAGACTTTGAGAGTTTGTAATAGGGACTAAAGTTGTGACTCAAGAAAGCTAGTTCTGGCTCTTGCATTAACAAATTTTTCTTAAGGTACTATCCTTTTTAAGTCTCATTCTTTGTGTGAAAAGTAAGAACTAGATTATTTCCTTTTAGGTTTAAACTTCTATGATGTCCTCATAAAGGAATATTGCAGTGTAATCTATAAGCTGCTTATACTCATAGAGTCAAGGAAATTCATTCTAGGAGCTGTTATTATGAAGTCATAGTGTCCCTGGGTAAATAAAAGTGGTCTGAGAAAAGGGTATAGGAATAGTAACTATGGTGGAGAAATACAGCAGAGTTATGGGATGTCATTTGGACAAGTTCTATGACTAGGCAGGAGCTAGATATAATCATTGGGTATGGAATAAATCTGATTACCCTTTTTTTTTCCCCCCTAAAAGCTTTCATTGTAAATGGAAAATAATTTTTCTATTGTAACCTATTTTCATATTAAGTTTCATAGATTGTACTTTCCATAAGTGTTGATACCTGAAGTACAAATTCATGGGTAATGCTATAGGGACAGAATTAATCTTTTTTTAAAATAAAGGGAGGATAAACCATGAAGAAAACACTTCCTTTAGCTGAAAAGTGAGAATGAGAGCTGTTCTGCTATTGCCTTAGTGTGCTAAAGTCCTCGAAGAGCAACTGCTACCCTTATTCACTGACTGTGGTCCCCCTATGGCATAGTCACCAGGTTAGTGACATGCATCAAAAAAACACACACAAAAAAGAATGAGAGCTCTTCGTAGTGGTTAAATACATTTGGTATGAGAGGGACCCAGGTCAGGATCCTAGCTCTACCAGGATCACCAGCTACTGCTCTACCATCTCTGTGACCTTGACAATCTGAGTTTCCTTCTTTAGAATGGGGAACAATCTCTCAGGATTGTTAAAAAGATAAGATGGGATGTAATGAATACGCCGTATCTAGCACATATTAATATTCCATAAGTAGTTGATATTCCCCTCCCCCCCCTTCTCTCTACTACATAAAGAATAAGAATAACTGTGATTCTATTAACTAAAGCCTGGACCATGAAATACTTAGAAACAAATAGACTTGAGTCTTTTTTGTGTTCCTTTTCTGATTATAATATTACCGTTTCTTTCTTGGGGTAGCTTATTTAATACTTGGCACTTAGCATAGGTCCTCTTATTCTACAATGGCAGTGAGGGGAGTTTCCTCTAATTTATGTCCACTTTTCTATTCTAGTTTCAACCACTTGGCACAGTAATGATGATGATGTGTATAGGGCACCTCCAATTGACCGTTCCATCCTGCCCACTGCTCCACGGGCTGCTCGGGAACCCAATATTGACAGGAGCCGTCTTCCCAAATCGCCACCCTACACTGCTTTTCTAGGGAACCTGCCCTATGATGTGACAGAAGACTCCATTAAGGAATTCTTTAGAGGATTAAATGTAAGTCTAAAGGTTAGGCAATTACCTAGATATGAAAAGTAGCATTATTGATAGTGACTGTCTCTGATTTTCTATTTTGAGAAAGATTCCAAAATTGTGTCTAGACTTGGAAGAAGCAGGTGTATAATTAAATGTTTAAGCTATTTGGCTGAGAATGTTCTCATCCAACACCAACCAGACAATCTTAGAAAAATTAACGATACCTTATTGATACAGGGAGAGTCTCTCAAACCTATACCCCTTCTCATTAAGAAACTTAAAGGTGAGATACCCTGTTAAATGTTAAAAGGTAGAAAGTTTCTCTGAACTCAGCCATTCTGTTAATGACATTCAGGCTTACATCAAGATTACTAATTTTTTGTAAGAACATATTTAACTTAGCAGATATATAGTTTATATTAACAGTTTGCTTGGTTTAAAAGCTTAAGATAGTCTTTTTTTTTTTTGTTAAATTTATTGGGGTGGCATTGATTAATAAGATTATATAAGTTTTCAAGTGTCTATTTCTATGATACATGATCTGTATCTTGCATTGTGTGCCCAACACCCAAAGTCAAATCACCTTCCATCACCATATATTTGGTCCCTTTTACCGTTTTTTATCCCTTTCCCCTTCCCTCTAGTAACCATCATACAGTTGCCTATTTCTGTGAGTTTCAGTTTTATATCCCACATATAAGTGAAATCATATGGTTCTTGGATTTTTCTGACAGACTTATTTCACTTAGCACGATATTCTCAAGGTCCATCAATGTTGTCGCAAATGGTAGTTTTCATCTCTTCTTATGGTATGTTTCAAAATGCTGGTCTAGAAAGTTCTAGAGTATAGAGGTGCTTAGAAGTTCTTTTTTTCAAACTTTTGATTAAAAAATACTAAGGACTTAAAAAAATGAAACAATGAGCAACAGGTTTCAGTTCTATTCAGTTTTTCGCCAGTCTTTGCCAGTGAGAAAACACTTTTAAAAAGCTGCTCCCTCCTATTTTGTAGTTTTTTTATGTGATTATATTTTTTAATATATTTTTATTGATTTCAGAAAGGAAGGAGGAGAGAGAAACATCATTCAGCTGCCTCCTGCATGCCCCTTACTTTAGGTTTAAACTTCTATGATGTCCTCATAAAGGAATATTGCAGTGTAATCTATAAGCTGCTTATACTCATAGAGTCAAGGAAATTCATTCTAGGAGCTGTTATTATGAAGTCATAGTGTCCCTGGGTAAATAAAAGTGGTCTGAGAAAAGGGTATAGGAATAGTAACTATGGTGGAGAATAGTAACTATGGTGGAGATCAAGTCTGCAACCCAAGCATGTGCCCTGACACGGAATCAACCATTACCTCCTGGTTCATAGGTCAACACTCAACACTGAGCCTCATTGGCCAGGCATTGATGTGATTATTTTTTACTGCCACCTACAAATTTTCTTCTCTGTTTAATTATGTAGACCAACTAGAAGGCAGACCTGTTCTTGGTTTTTCTCTAATGGCCTCTTTCTCTAAATGTTGGATAAAATCTGGTCCATTCAAGCTTTTCATTCACCTTTATGCTCAGGAACTGGTCTTTAGATACTTCCCTTTTCATGTTTTGTTCCTTTTTCTACTGTATCATGAGTTTAATTAAACTAGAATTTTTTAAAGACTATAATAAAATCTACATATCAGAAGCCAGAATAAATATCAAATCAGTGTGGTCCAGAAGATAAACTTGAATGTCCTACCTAATAAAAGAATAATATGCAAATTGACCATACCTCTGCTACACCCACAAGCCAATCAGGAGCGAATATGCACATAAACGCAACCAGGATGGCTTCCACCACGGAGAGCAGGAAGGAGGCTTGGGTTTCCCCGGCAATGGAGGAAGCCAAGCTTTCCGCTTGCCCACCCAGGCCTCCACTCAATGCTACAAAGTTTCAATGATAGAATATAAATAAATCCCAACAAAAATGGCGGCAGCCACGGAGCTGGAGAGAACAGGAGGCTAGGGTTGCCCCCAGCCATAGAGGAAGCCAAGCTTTCTGCACACCCTGGCCAGCCCAGGCCTCCTTCACTCAAGGCTACAAAGTTTTCAATTATAAAAGATAAATTCCAGATACCAGGGCCTCCACTTGGGTCGCTGTGGGGCGTGGCCAGCCTGCAAACCACCACAGGCTCCTTGTCCAGGCCACCCCACGCCCCAAGGGAATCCCCACCCTGATCCGGGACACCCTTCAGGCCAAACCGGCTGGCCCCCACCCGTGCAGCAGGCCTCTATTCTATCTAATAAAATAATAATATGCAAATAGACTGTCACTCCCAACACACAAGATGGCTGCCCCCATGTGGACACAAGATGGCCAGCAGGGGAGGGCAGTTGGGAGGGACCATGCCTGCAAGGGAGGGCATTTGGGGGCAATCAAGCCTGCAGGGGAGGACAGTTAGGGGTGACCAGGCCGGCAGAGGAGGGAAGTTGAGGGCAACCGGGCCTGCAGGGGAGGGCAGTTAGGGGCAAACCGGCTGGCAGGGGAGTGGTTAGGGGGTGATTAGGCTGGCAGGCAGAAGCGGTTAGGGGCAATCAGGAAGGCAGGCAGGCAAGCAGTTGGGAGCCAGCATTCCTGGATTGTGAGAGGGATGTCCGACTGCCTGTTTAGGCCCAAGATTGGGCCTAAACGGGCAGTGGGACATCCCTCGAGGGGTCCCAGATTGGAGAGAGTGCAGGCTGGGCTGAGGGACACCCCCTGCCCCCTGTGCACGAATTTCATGCACCGGGCCTCTAGTAGTAAATCAAAAGGGTAAGGAAAACAGATGTGGATGACAGAAAGGAGATGATGAGAAAATAATCAAAAGAATTTGGAAACAGTCTTAAAATTGGACATAAAGAAGGCAGAACCTGTTGTAAATAATTAATAAAAATTAGTGCCAGGGAATGTTTTATGAAACTTTAAAGGAAAAAATCCTGCCTTTACAATCAGAAAACACAAGTTAACCTCAAATTAAAACTAGGTCAGTGTGATTTTTTCCTATGCTTCAAAGAGTAAAAATTCAGTGGTTGCCCTCTTAGAATTCAGCAGAGTGGTTAGGGATGAGGGAGTTTACAATCTAGTGTTTGATTCTATCAAATTTAAGGGTTAAATTTATATTCAAGTTGAAAAGGTTTGATATGGTATACAGTGTATGGTGGTCAAAAGAGGCAAATGAACCAGAACATTGATTTGGGAAACATTTTTTGTGTGTGTTTGTTTGTTTGTTTCTTCAGATCAGTGCAGTGCGTTTACCACGTGAACCCAGCAATCCAGAGAGGTTGAAAGGTTTTGGTTATGCTGAGTTCGAGGACCTGGATTCCTTGTTCAATGCCCTGAGCCTCAATGAAGAGGTAAAGAAAATAAGGCTGGAGAGTTTGAGGGGCGGGAGCTGACAAATCTGGTATTTATCTAACTGATATTTTTTTACATTGGGTCCGTAACTGTTTCAAAGGTTCCCAGAATATCTACGAAGAAAAGCCTGGGTTATTTAACAATGTAACACTTAAAAGTCGCACAACGATTCAGCAAGTTCAACAGGCCCCAATAATTCAGGGAGGTATTTAGGTGGGAAATTGCAGAAGAAATTCACCACACCCAGTCTTTAATGGAATCTCACATTCATTCACTCATAGCATTGTCTCAGCTCTGGTGGCTTTTCTTTTTCAAAGTAATCTGACCAAATCAAGCCAAACAGAAAAAATCCTATTTATCAGGTTAGTATTAAAAGGTATTATCTCATTTCAGGAAAGTAATCATGTTTCATTATAATTTTAAGAGGGCTTAGAAACATTTCTTATTCAGATGTCATTTGTAATAAATACTGCTTTTAGAATCTTTTACAGAAGAATGACAGTAAACATTCAGTCCTTCTGCTTTTTATCATTGACCATAGATGTTTTTCTATCCAGATACATTGGCAGTTCAGTAGGGAGAGGAGATTCAGCTGTTAATACATGAGAGGGAAATAGAGATTAAATCTAATTGTGATACAGTTATTACATGGTTGGTGCTATGTAGGCCAGCCAAGCAGGATTCTGAAGCATTTATTTACCTTTTAGTGATGAAAGTTTGTAATCTTAAAACTTCTTTTTTTACCTCTAGTGACTTTAGAAATCAAACTAATTATATCTGGGAAGAAAAAAATACTTTTTCTTTCTCTTAATTCCAGAAATCCCTCATTATTTGTTGAGGAGGCAGTTTCCAGTGCCATAATTCTATGGTCCAGATCTGCCATTTAACATGATTAAAATCAGCACCTCTTAAAATATTTTCCTGCCTCATAATTGAGTACCACTTTGATAATCTGAAGTAAATGTTAGTTAGAAATAAAAGCTCACTGATATAGTTAAACATATGAAAAGCTGAAGTTATTCCAAAATATTTCTTCTTTAGATCTTATTAATATTACTAATTTTTAACTTCTCAGTCTGGATTTTAAGAGAGAATAGCATGGGAGGACAGGTGCTGGGGGGAAGGGGAGGACATCTATAATAGAAAAATGAAGATTAAAAAAATATTTTTAAAAGAATAGCATATAGTTATCTGAAGTTTGCTGGATTAACTATTAAAATGTTCTCATGGTCCAGACTAAGGAGCTGCTGTGTATTTAGAGATTTTATTATAGTGGTATTTAATATAATTCTGGGTATTTTTAACAAATTCACTGTTATCCTTCTTCAACTATAGATTCTACTGTGAAATGAGGAAAAATCAGCAGTAGAATTAATTGGGTTCAAAGTATATAAATAATGATGTGGGCAAGGGAAATCAGAGGGTATCCTGGAGGAACTGATTTACCCAAAGGTAATATTAAGTGAAAGAACTTAAGATTATACAGAGACCATGCTTTAAGCAACTTTGTGATACAAAGTAAGGGCTCTGTAAATGCTTGAAGGAATAATTACTCTAGACCCAAATGTGTCTTTTGTTTAGTTGTCTGGGAATTATTTTTAACTTATTGTACTTGGTAGTAAATTGCCTTTGATAGTTGAAAAGTTAAATTAACTCTATTCTGTGAAATTTATCTTTATAAAAATAGTAAGTTAATTGACCTGACATCATTTAAGCCCAACTTAACTAAGGGGCTATCTCAGTTTTCAAGTCTTTATAAAGGATTCTTTAGCCAACAAATTGGAATGTTGGGTAGATTACAATGTTTTTCCTTTATCTTCCTTCCCCCAGTGCTTCTGCTATGCCCAGATGTTCAAGGTCACTCATGGGATTTGTGCATAATGGGGCAAAAGGTTGGTTAATATGGTCCTATGCTCTCAGTCTCTAGGTAACAGGAGAATTCGAGTGGACGTTGCTGATCAAGCCCAGGATAAAGGTAAGGAAGCTGACAAGTTCTCCTGTTTTGTTATTGTCCTTTCCCAGAAGATTTTAATAGAGGTAGATAGTGGTAGCCCTACTTTAATCTAGAGCGGTACTTAACTAAGGATGATTTTTGCCCTTAGGGAACATTTGTTGATGTTTGGAGACATTTTGGGTTGTCACAACTGGGGAGTACTACTGACATGATAGAATCCAGGGATTAATCCAATAATGCATAGGACAGCGCCCCCCCTCCCCCCCCACAAGAAAGAATTATCGAGCTCAGAATGTTGGTAGTGTTGAGATTGAGGAGCCCTGATTGACATAGGTGAGTGTTAAATGTATAATAAATAGATTAGGTACCCAACAGCACATTGGACACAAGAGGGGCCTAATTTATATATATATATCAGGGATCCTCCTAATACAGAAGTTGAGAGATAAGCATTAAGCCAGTAGGAATAAATGTGAGGAAATATATCACTCAGTTGAACTGGAGAGTGCACTTGTGGTAACTTCGTGACTGTGCTGTGGTATGAGCAAGAAATAAATTGAAGGGAGTTTTCTACACATGTAATAAATATTGAGCACATGTTTTTATGGCCTCATTTGTTATTTTATTTTATATATCTATAGACAGGGATGATCGTTCTTTTGGCCGAGATAGAAATCGGGATTCTGACAAAACTGATACAGACTGGAGGGCCCGTCCTGCCACAGACAGCTTTGATGACTACCCACCTAGAAGAGGTGATGATAGTTTTGGAGACAGTAAGTTCATTTTTATCAAGTTCCTTTTTTCTGTGTTACTTTCTCTATTTTTTTTTTTAGAGACAGTTGTTAATAAAGAAACCCAGCAGATTCTATAAAGTAAAGTACTTAAATTAACAAGAGTCCAGCAAGATTGATGGGTTTAGAGTGGTATTTAGTAGTCCTCACTTGATATCATTGATAGGTTCTGCAACTTTTAAGTGAAATAGCATATAATGAAACCAGTTTTACCATAGGCTAATTGATAGAAACTAGAATTAAGTTCTACATTATTGGAGAATTTGCTGTACAAAAATTCCTTGCATTACTAGAAGCAGTCAAAATGTAAGTTTGTAAAAATATCTTTTAAAATAACAAAATTCATTCACTTCAAAAATACTAAATGTCTGCCATATGCCAGATACTGTTGTAAGTTCAGGCTACAGCAGTGAACAAAACAGACAAAAATCCTATACTCATTGGACATTGTTTATACTAAGGAAGAGAAATAATCTATATAATAAAAGCCTAAGTGACCGTTACGGCAGAATGACCAGTCGCTCTGATGAGCACTGACCACCAGGGGAGCAGACACTCAATGCAGGAGCTGCCCCCTGGTGGTCAGTGCGCTCCCACAGGGGGAGCACCGCTCAGCCAGAAGCTGGGCTCATGGCTGGCAAGCGCAGCTGCGGTGGCAGGAGCCTCTCCCGCCTCCGCGGCAGCGCAAAGGAGCAGCCAGCCAAGCGGTAAGTAGCAAGGGGTCCCAGGCTGCAAGAGGGCGCAGGCCACTCTGGGGGGACCCCCCTTTTTGTGCACCGGGCCTCTAGTCTGCAAGTAAAAGATAATTTAAAGGGGCATAAACAATGTCATGGGATAGGAATTGGGGTGAATTACAACTTTTACACATATCACCTAAGTCCAACAGAAGCTTTGTAAAATGTTTATGGAGAAAATTATGCAACTTTATTAAAATACATGCAGAAATACTCAATGTTTATATTTTTAAAATGGAAAGAATTTACTCTTCAGTAAAGAAGTTACTAAGTTATTAGTTTGCTCCTATACTGGACTACTTTATAGCATAATATCCATGTAACAATGGAGATAAAATTCAAAACCTTTGGGGGGGTGTAGAAATTTGAAAACAATATATAGTGTTGGAGGAGAAACCAAGATGGCATAGGTAAAAACCTGAACTGCCTCGCACAACAATTTCAAAGCTACAACTAAAAGACAAAACGGACATCATCCAGAACCACAGGAAGGCTGGCTGAGTGGAAATTCTACAACTAGAAGGAAAGAGCACACTTAGACTCACAGGAGTTGCAGAAGGCAGAGGTACGGAGGCACACACGCAGAGAGGGCTGGCAAGTGAGAACACAGCTGTCTTTTTCAAGCAGGAGGGAGACAAAAGCTCCCAACTGCTCTGAACTCCAGTTCCGGGTGAGACTTTGGGGACCCAGACTCATTCGGGGAGAAACTGGACTATGGCAGCGGGCGGAACTCGAGGGCGGCTTTCTCTGAGAGGTGCTTGCAGCGATTATCGCGGAACATTGAGACCCAGCGGCCTCATAAGGGTGTCTCTAGCACAGAAGTTCTTCCAGCGTAGACACAGCTGATACAGCCAATTGGCGTGGAGGTCAATTCCTCCCAGTGATACCAACAACAATCAAGGCTTAACTACAACAAGACTGTGCACACAGCCCACAAAGGGGTGCACCAAGAGTGTCCACCTCAGGTAACGGGAGGCTGAGCCACTGGGCCCTATAGGACACCTAGCACACAAAGCCACTCTATCAACTCAGGAAGCAGCCAAAATGCAGAGACAAAGAAACAGGTCACAAATGAAAGAAATGGAGGATAGCAAACACTGGATATAGAGTTCAAAACCATGGTTATAAGTTTTTTTCAAGAATTTTCTAGAAAAAGGCTGATAAATTTAGCGAGACCCTCGAGGATATGAAAAAGGACCAACTAGAAATTAAGCATACACTGACTAAAATAATATACAGAGATCCAACAGCAGGATCACAAGAATCAAGTCAAAGATTTGAAATACAAAGAAGCAAAAAAACACCCAACCGGAAAAGAAAAAAGAATCCAAAAATATGAAGATAGTGTAAGGAGCCTCTGGGACAACTTCAAGTGTACCAACATCAGAATTATGGGGGTGCCAGAAGAAGAGAGAGAGCAAGATACTGAAAACCTATTTGAAGAAATAATGACAGAAAACTTCCCCCACCTGGTGAAAGAAAGACAAGTCCAGGAAGCGCAGAGAATCCCAAACAAAAGGTATCCAAAGAGGACCACACCAAGACACATCATAATTAAAATGCCAAGAGCAAAAGACAAAAGAGAGAATATTAAAAGCACCAAGAGAAAAACAGTTACCTACAAGGGAGCACCCATACGATTGTCAGCGGATTTCTCAACCGAAACTATGCAGGCCAGACGGGAGTGGCAAGAAATATTCCAAGTGATGAATAGCAAGAACCTACAACCAAGATTACTCTACCCAGCAAAGCTATCATTCAGAATTGAAGGTCTGACAAAGAGCTTCACAGATAAGAAAAAGCTAAAGGAGTTCATCACCACCAAACCAGTATTACCGTATTTTCTGGCCTATAAGACAACTGGGCTTATAAGATTTTCCTGGGTTAAAAAGTCGTCTTATACGCCGGAAAATACAGTAATAGTAAATAGGCTTTCGCCCAAGTCTCTCTCATGAATAGAGTGTCAGGTACCGTATTTTCCGGCGTATAAGACAACTTTTTAACCCAGGAAAATCTTATACGCCCAGTCGTCTTATACGCCAGAAAATACGGTATATGAAATGCTGAAAGGTATTCTTTAAGAAGAGGAAGAAGCAAAAGGTAAAGATACAAATTATGAACAACAAATACATATCTATCAACAAGTGAATCTAAAAATCAAGTGAATAAAAAATATGAACAGAATAAACTGGTTAATATAATAGAATCGGGCATAGAAAGGGAGTAGACTAACAATTCTTGGGGGGGGAGGGGGGGAGGGTGTGGGAAGAGACTGGACAAAAATCGTATACCTATGGATGAGGACAGTGGGGGGGGGGTGCAGAGGGTGCGGCGGGGGGGACCGGGTGAAGGGGAGCTATGGTGTGGGGGAAAGGAACAATTGTAATAATCTGAACAATAAAGATTTATTTTTAAAAATTAAAAAATTTAAAATATAGGTGTGTATATGTGTGTGTGTGTGTGTATAGATATATATATATATATATATATATATATATATATATATATATATAGTGTTAATACATAAATTATAAAAATGTTTGCATGGTGATGTAACCACCCTCATGATTGTGGATAGAGTGTAGAGGGAGTTCTTAAGCTACATCTATATTAAATCTCAAAACTTATATATTTCCTGGCTGTCTTAGTAGCATTGTACTGATGTGCTTCTTTTCTTCACTGTTGATTCCTGTTTTCTTAGTGAATACAAGCTTATAATTGTTTTAATATTATCTAAGTAAAATTGAGTATGGAACTCACTACCTCTACAGAAATTAAAAATGTATTTAAAAATAAACACCCAACAGATTTTTTGTATGTTTGTTTTTTTGAATTCTATTTCACATGATCTCCTCTATATAATTACTTGACTAACATCAGCATGTCCTTCAATTTATAAATTTAAACTATCACAGAATGAATGTCTGTTCAGATAAACAAAATGATGGTCTTTGCAAAATGAAATAATTGTTTAAAAGAATGCAGAATAATTGTTTAAAAAATTACTACTCCTCTTTGGTCTATATGCATCAATGATTAAACTCAAAAGTATTGGTTCATGTTTAGAAAATGAGATTTTTCATATAAAAATTTGGGTTCCCAGCTTTTGTCAGAAAATTGGAAGATCTAGCAAGTTAGCTGAAATTAAAAAGCCACTACCCCCTTTTATACTATTCACAGTTGCCTCCTGAGCTACATTTCTTTGTAAAAATTTCTGGCATTAACGTGTGTGTGTAAAATAAAGTTTATAACATAATTTTTTCAAATAATGTGTCATGAACACATTTAGTAATTATATTTCTCAGTTTTTGTGGTTGCTTTGAATGGATGCCCTCTAATTTACTTAATCTATAAGAAAACATTACAATGTACCTCCTTTTGTACATGTGTCCAGTTATTAGCCCAGGAAAATTCCTAGAAATTGAATTGTTGGCCCAGAGAGTATACATAATTTATTTTATTTTTAAATATATTTTATTGATTTTTTACAGAGAGGAAGGGAAAGGGATAGAGAGTTAGAAACATTGATGAGAGAGAAACATTGATCAGCTGCCTCCTGTGCACCCCCCACTGGGGATGTGCCCGCAACCAACGTACATGCCCTTGACCGGAATCGAACATGGGACCCTCCATTCCGCAGGCCGACGCTCTATCCACTGAGCCAAACCGGTTTTGGCAAGTATACATAATTTAATACATAGTTCTGAAACAACTTTGAGAGTGGTTGTACTATTTTAAAATAACAACAGTGTAGGAATTGACTTTCTCCTCTAAACTTTGCCAACACAAGATGTGTCATTTATTTTCATGCTAAACTTAAGTGATATCTGATTGGATTTTTGGCATCAAGGTTATAAGATTCCAACTATATTTTCTTCAAATGTTTTATACTTACACTAGAGGCCCAGTGCACAAAATTCATGCACTGGTGGGGTCCTTAGGCCTGACCAGTGATCAGGGCCAAACGGGGCCTTCTCACCCAGTCCCGATAGGGGCCAGGCCCTGCCGGCCACCGGACAGGGCCTGCTGGATAGGGGGAAGTGGCAGGGCCTAAGGTGGCAGTTCGGGACACCTCGGGGGATGTAGCAGTGCAGCAAGCAGCAGGTGGTCAGGGAGGAGCCCAAATCGGGGCTGGGCACCACGCCACTCACGCTCATCCTAACCCACTGCACCTGCTGCCATGGAGTCGGGAGAGGCTCCCGCTGTGGCAGCTGAGCTCACTAGCCATGCGCCAGCTTCTGGCTTAGCAGCACTCCCCCTGTGGGTGCGCACTGACCACCAGGAGACAGCTCCTGCATTGAGCATCTGTCCCCTGGTGGTCAGTGCGCATCATAGCGATGGGTCGTTCCGCCGTAACAGTCGCTTAGGCTTTTATTATATAGATGTTTTAATACCTAAATCTTTAATCCTGGAAATTCATTATGGAATATATTTTTTTCTCTCCCCTAACTTCCTCCTAAATTGTTAGTCCAGCAGTGTGTATTGGATTACTAGAGAAAAAATTTTGAAGCCAAATAAATACCAAGAATATTTCAATAAATACCAAATACCTCAATACAAATTCTTCTACTATACAATGTGACATTTTTATAAAAATCGATAAAGCAGTGAATATGAACTCATGAAACCAAATTGACCTAATTGCCTCTCTTGTTTCTTTAGTGTCCAAAAAAAATGTTTTTACTTGTCTCTCTTTTCTCCAGAGTATCGAGATCGAGATCGTTATGATTCAGACCGATACCGTGATGGGTATCGGGACAGTTATCGTGATGGCCCGCGCCGGGATATGGATCGATATGGTGGCCGGGATCGCTATGATGACAGAGGCAGCAGAGACTATGATAGAGGTCATTATAAAACACCATTAAGTTAGATTGCTTTCTTTTAAGAACTTCTTTCTTCCCTCCAGTGTGATGATCACAATTTGGGGTATATTTATTTACAGGCTATGATTCCAGGATAGGCAGTGGCAGAAGAGCATTTGGTAGTGGGTACCGAAGGGATGATGACTACAGAGGAGGCGGGGACCGCTATGAGGACAGATATGAGAGACGTGATGATCGGTCATGGAGCTCCAGAGATGATTACTCTCGGGATGATTATAGGCGTGATGACAGAGGTAATCATTTTCTTTTGCTTGCTTAATGGGGCAGGCCACTGAACAAACTGATGGGAAAATTCTCAGTTATGTTCAAACCCCTTAAGTGGACACAGATAGAATTTATATATTGTGAAGGATGCAGCAGAGTGTGATGGAAAGAGCATTGGATATGGATGACATAATGGAAATAAAGCAAAGTATTTCTAACTTCCTTTAGTATATAGATACTTGGGTCAAAAAGTATTGAGTAAACTAAGTTGGAAAGGGAAAAAAAACCATTGTCTGACATCTTTATGGTATGATCACATTTAATACGCTATACTTAAAGTGGGTGGTATTTAGTCCCAGCTTTCTAATGAAGGCAGTAATACAGTCTCATAGCTAGTAATTGACACTATGGGATTCAAAACCAAGTGTTGCTGATTTCAATGCCATTACTAATTACCACAGTAATTGATGGTCATTAATTATTATGCCCCTAATGTTATAACATTGCTATAAAACTGTGTGTTCTAAATCTTATCTCTCAAGAAGGTATTACTAAATGGCCAACATTTGTGTTCTTACTTTAGTGATATCATTGAAAAAGTAAGGTATCTGGCCCACAGTTTTTATATTCTGACAACAATCCTAGCCTTTTAACAACCTTTTATCAGCCCTGACTTGGTGCCAAGTGCTTTATATATATCATCACCTATAGTCCCCCAATTAAGGAAGGGAGACCTAGACAACTTATCAAACACAGTGGAGTGACAGAAGTCATCAGAGCCATATTGAAAGTCCAGCGCAGTAGTCTTTCCTCCCTCAAAAACACTAAGCAAAAATAGCACTTCCAGTTTTTTCTACAAAATCTTTAATTCTTAAAAGCATTGCTGTTATCTGTTTCCATTCAAGGAATGTATAAATATAGAGGCCCGTTGCAGGAAGATTCCTGCAAGAATAGGGCTTCCTGCAGCCCGAGCAAAGCAGAGAAAGGAGCGAAGCCCACCAAGGCGGGCTTCGCCCCTGTCTCCACTGCCTCGCTCCCTCCCTTCTCCACCGCTTTGCTGCCTTGGCTTCCTTCTTGCTCAGTGCCAGTGTATGCAAATTAACCACCATCTTTGTTTGGGTTGATTTGTATGCTCCTGATTGGCTGGTGGGTGTAGCGGAGGTACGGTCAATTTACATGTCTGTCTATTATTTGATAAGATAGTTGACATTTATTGAGCGTTTTCACCAATGAACTGAGTTCTCATACAAATATTATCTAATTACAAGAATTCTGTCTGCAATTATCATCACTTTACTTGTGAGAACAGCGGAGGCTCATATGTGGGCCTCAGGTCTTCTTTGGCTCCTGACCTGTTCCTTTCATGACATTCCTTCCCTCCCCCAATAGCTGTACACCTGATTTTTTTTGTTTGTTTGTTTTTTTCTGGTGGCCTTACCCCCTTTTCTAATAGATTTCCCTGCCTCACTTCATTCTTCACACTGGCCCAAATTGTCTTTCTGGAACAGTATCTAATTAGGTTATTCTCCTTCTTTTTGAAAACCTTCCTAGTCTTGGGGGCCCTGGCTGGGTACCTCAGTTGGTTAGAGAACCACCCTGATACGCCAATGTTGTAGATTCAATCCCTGGTCAAGGCACATACAAGAATCAATCAGTGAATGCATGAATAAGTGGAACAACAAATCAATCTTTCTCTCTAGCTCCCCTTCCTCTCTCTCTCTAAAATTGATTTTTAAAAGATTTAAAAATAAAAACCTTCCTAGTCTCTCCATGGTCTGAAAGATATCTCTTTGTCTGTACTTCTAACATAAAAGCCCTTCACTGTTCTGCCTCCAGTTTATCTCCTCAATGTTGTCTCTCATCCCTTCTACATCTGCCCTATTAGGTGTATGCACAGTTTTCAAGATTCAGGTGTTAGCACTTCAAAGCTGTCCCCCAGTATTATAACTTTCATATGAATAAGTCTGTTTTATAGAATTTAGCATATTCTTTTTTTAATGTTAGAGGACATTTATTCAAGTTGGGGACAGTGAAATAAGAAAGGGCTGGGAGCTCTAGCTAGTTTGTCTCGGTGTTTAGAGCGTCCGCCTTTGGACTGAAAGGTCCCGAGTTCGATTCCAGTCCAGGGCACATGCCCGGGTTGTGGGCTTAATTCCCAGTAGGGGCCGTGCAGGAGGCAGCCAATCAATGATTCTCTCCCATCATTGATGTTTCTATCCCTCCCCCTTCCTCTCTGAAATCAATAAAAATATATATTAAGGAATATATTAAATTTAAGGGCAGGGGGCGGGGGAAATGAGCCTAGGCTGAGCTGCTTTGGCTCACTAAGAGGGGTCCTTGGGGACAGGTTCACAGGGTTTGCCCAGGATGAGCTGCGCTGCTCATTGCTCCCTGGCTGCAAGCCTCAAGGGTCCTTTAGAGTTTCGGAGATGCACACCCGTGGGAGAAGAGGGAAGAGGGGAAAGGCGTGTGCTTGCTCCGGGGAGGGAGAATGCACATAGGCTTTCTTCTTTATTTTTTGTGTGTCTGAAATATTTAGAATAAACACCGAATTTGAGAAACATGGTTTCCTTGAAACACTCAAGTTTATCTTGAATAATGTTGATAACTTGAATCAAACTCCCGTAGAGCTTATTCAGAAGTTCAGTGTTGCATGCTTTACCCTATGAATCACTGTCAAATACATATTATGCACAGAGCAAGAGTATAAGACTAGATAGAGTCTGCCCTGTCATATTGTTACAAGCTCTTAACCTACTCAAGTAATCCATCTTCCGCAGACCACTGGTGGTCCGTGAGGTCCGAAAGGTTGGCAACCGCTGGTTTAAGGAAACCTTTGGAGCAGCGGTCGCCAACTGGTGGTCCGTGAGGTCCGAAAGGTTGGTGACCGCTGTTCCAGACCACATTTTTGAACAAGATATTTTCTTTTTTTTTTTTTTTATAGTATTTTTAAAATATATATATATATATTATTGATTTTTTTACAGAGAGGAAAGGAGAGGGACAGAGAGCTAGAAACATCGATGAGAGAGAAACATCGACCAGCTGCCTCTTGCACACCCCCTACCGGGGATGTGCCCGTAACCAATGTACATGCCCTTGACCGGAATCGAACCTGGGACCTTTCAGGCCGCAGACTGACTCTATCCACTGAGCCAAACCGGTTTCGGCTGAACAAGATATTTTCATGTAGTAGTCTATTGTAGTTGAAAATTTCTTCCCAGGTAGTAATAATCATGATAAAGGATTGGTTTTATCGTGTCAATTTTTTAGTCTTTCTCTTAGTCTAGTAGTACATCATGGATGTGGTAATGGAAAGATTGATTGGACTTGATTATTCAAACCACCCATTTTCTAATCTCCCTTCTTACCTTCTCTGCTGAATTGGCTAGGCCACTAATCTGAATCCCATGTAAAAGCTTTGTCTGGGAATCTGACTTCCAGCCATCAGCTTCTGATTTTGAAAACCTATTACTTAGAGTTTTATTTGATGTAGGTCCCCCCCAAAGACCCAAACTGAATCTAAAGCCTCGGAGCACTCCTAAGGAAGATGATTCCTCTGCTAGCACCTCCCAGTCCAGTCGAGCAGCCTCCATCTTTGGAGGGGCAAAACCTGTTGACACAGCTGCTAGAGAACGAGAAGTAGAGGAGCGGCTACAGAAGGAACAGGAGAAATTGCAGCGTCAGCTGGATGAGCCAAAACTAGAACGGCGGCCTCGAGAGAGGTGAGGTTATTGTCGATATGAATTTCCCATCTCTGAATCCAGTGGTTCTTAGTGGGGGCATTACGTCCCCAGGGGCTACATGGAAAATCTGTGTGGATGTTTTGGTTGTCATTTATCAGCATTTAGTATACACGGGCTGGGGCTGCCAGGTGGTCTGCAGTACATGGACGGTTTAACCCAGTTAAGAGTCGTTGCCTATCCTTCACACTTTTAAAAAGGCCTACTCATTTTAACCTGCAACGGATATAAATTGGTGGTACTTTAATACAGGAGTCAGCAAATTGTGATCTGGGCCTGTGTTTATAAGTAAAGTTTATCTGGGCCTTTAAGAAAAATTTGCAAGCCCTGCTTTAGTATATAAAGTAAAATCCCACCATGGTGAGTGGGCAGATTTACCTCTTTCAATTTACTGGGGATAAAGTGGAGAGAAGATGTTTACTATTTTTTCATTTTCTTACTTGTGTGTATGTTGGTTATACTATCTAAGTGTTACTTAAGATACTAAAGGAGTCATCACAGGTGGCATTGGCTCTAATAGGGTAGAAACCTTCTATAACAATGTTCTGGACAATTGGGCCTAGTTTTAAATGACTTGCAGAATTGTATTTTCAGGAAGGGAGGGCAGTGTTGTAGATTATATAGGAAAATGTTCTTAACCCTAGCCCAGTCATGGCGAACCTATGACACGCGTGTCAGCACTGACACGCGTAGCCATTTCTGATGACACGCGGCCGCTGAGGCGGCCGCATACCGAGGATGAAACATTTGCTGCTCCTGAGGATGAAACATTTGCTAAATAATGTTTTTTCCCATCCAAGTACTAACCAGGCCCGACCCTGCTTAGCTTCCGAGATCAGACGAGATCGGGCGCGTTCAGGGTGGTATGGCCGTAGACCGAAATAATGTTTTTTCCTCAAAGTGACACACTACCCGAGTTATGCTCAGTTTTTTGGCGAAGTTTGACACACCAAGCTCAAAAGGTTGCCCATCACTGCCCTAGCCAATGCAAAAAGTGATCCTACTTGGGGGGGTCAGCATGAGTTCAAGGTGGCCTTCACTGAGCTAGACATATGTATTTTGTTAAATCTCTTATACAGACATCCAAGCTGGCGAAGTGAAGAAACTCAGGAACGGGAACGGTCAAGGACAGGAAGTGAGTCATCACAGACTGGGACCTCAGCCACATCTGGCAGAAGTAAGTCAGACGAGGGTGGGTATCATATTATTGCCATTTTCCATAACCTATTCATAACCAAATTATGCAGAGACTTTGAGGTGTTAAATTCAATCCTGGACTCTTTATTTGGATTAGTTCAGATTGGTATTAGTTTTACACCTCCTGCTCTGAAAAATCTTGAGAAATGGGCACCAGAGGTAGACTTAGATGATCTGTTTAATAATTTTCTACTAAAGAGTATACATAAGCCCTAGCTGGTTTGGCTCAGTGGATAGCGTGTCTGCCTGCGGACTGAAGGGTCCCAGGTTCGATTCCTGTCAAGGGCACATGCCTGGGTTGCAGGCTTGATCCCCAGTAGGGGGCATGCAGGAGGCAGCCAATCAATGATTCTGTTACATTTTGTCCCTTCATTTTATGTATTGATATCTGAGTTTTGTTTATTCAGAGCAATCAGTGTTTCAAGTGATGATATTCTGCTTTTGATTCTTTCTTCCTCCCTTGAATTACTGCTTGGTCATAAGCATGGTTAGTGCTTTGGAAACTGAATTGTTCAGTTATAACACCTCCCTTCCCTTAATGTGAGCCAGTGTTTTTTGGGGGGTTTTGGTGTTTTGTTTGTTTTTTTGGTGTTTTTTATTTTAAGGCTTCTCCTCCCACCTCTAAATTGATTTGTACTTGAGCATTTCAAAACATGACTCAAGGTTGGGGTAATTTGGAAATAGTTGTCCACATGCTGTAGAAGTTTCCTAGAAATTATTCATGGTGGAGTAGACTCTTAGTAACAGGATATAATGCCTCTTTGTACCCAGGTAGGAATATGATGGTTGGGTTGATTTATATCCCTACTTATGAAGAGCTTGCACTTAAAGTGTAAAAAGGATCTGATAAAATAAGCTCCTAGTTTTGAGGAGACATTTGGTGCTTTAAAAAAAAAATACGTGAGCCCGGCTAGCGTGGCTCAGTGGTTGAACATTGATCTATGAACCAGGAGATTCCCAGTCAGGTCACATGCCCAGTTGTGGGCTCAATCCCTGAGGTGGGGGGTGGGGTGGGGAGTAGTGTGTTCTACTTTTCATAAATGTATAAATCTGGTTGTATCGTGTTTACTTATATATTTGTGTATGTTGAGCCTGTAAGTTGATCAGTGATTTCTGGGGTTTGCAGATTTAACATAGGACCCCTTTAAATTGTATAAAGTATTACATGTCACCTCCCCCCTCCCCATTAAACCCTCCCACCCCCGAGGGCAAGCCCCCACCTCCCCAGTGTCTGTGTCCATTGGTCATGCTAATATGCATACATACAAGTCCTTTGGTTGATCGCTAATCTCCCCCCCGCCTTCTCCCTGAGGTTGGATGGTCTGCTCAGTGCCACCTTGTCTCTGGATCCATTTTTGTTCATCAGTTTATGTCGATCATTATATCCCACATATGAGTGAGATTTTTTTTTTAATTGATTTCAGAGAGGAGGGGGGGGGAGAGAGATAGAAACATCAATGATGAGAATCATTGATCAGCTGCCTTCTGTACGCCCCACACTGGGGATCGAGCCCACACCCAGGCATGTGCCCTTGACTGGAATCAAACCCGGAACCCTTCAGTCCACAGGTTGACGCTTTATCCACTGAGCCAAACCGGCTAGGGCCATATGTCCCCTTCACACAAACACACACACACACACACACACACACACACACACACACACGTGTGTGTGGGGGGGTGTGATATATCATTCTCCAAGTGCGACCATTTTAACAATGAGACTAGAAAAGCTATCATCTTAAAGGTCAGGGGCTATCCTTGGAGAGTCATTTTTCCAGTTTCTCTTGCATCAGTGAAACATTTTCTCATATTTTGGGAGCCAAGTTAGAGTCTGTATTTAAGAAAAATGATAGCAGTAAATATGGACATAGACCATTTCCCACTCTGTTGAGATCCTAACAGATGGTTGTACAATAAGCCTATTTTTGATCATTTGTCCCTCCCCCACTCTGACTTCACAGATGCACGAAGGAGAGAGAGTGAGAAGTCTCTAGAAAATGAAACATTCAATAAGGAGGAAGACTGTCACTCTCCAACTTCTAAGCCTCCCAAACCTGAACAGCCTCTAAAGGTAATGCCAGCCCCTCCACCAAAGGAGAATGCTTGGGTGAAGCGAAGTTCTAACCCTCCTGCTCGATCTCAGAGCTCAGACACAGAGCAGCAATCCCCTACAAGGTGAGTCAGCTTGGAAACAGCAGTCGGTTAGCTGTAGAATCTTTTTTTTTTTCCTATCCTCACCGGAGGATTTTTTTTTTTCTTTCTTTCTTTTTTTCTTTTTTTTTCTTGAGAGAGAGAAGGGAATGGAGGAGAGGGGAGAGAGAGAAACACTGATGTGGGAGAAACACATGGGTTGCCTCCTACACAGCAGGCCCTACCTGGGCCAGGGATTGAGCCTGTAACCAAAGTATGTGTGTGCCCTTTGGTCTGCGGGCTGACGCTCTAACCATTGAGCAACACCAACCAGGGCAGCTGTAGACACTTAAATGTTGTGATGTCATGATAGAAAGTGCCCTGAGGGGGGGTTGGCCTTAGATAGCACCTAACCTGTCTACTCTATTCGTTCAGATTCAGTGGTATACTGGAGCTGGCTCCTGAGCACCAATTGTCCATTTTCTAGAGTTTTTATAGCTAGTTGACATTCCTTTGGTGCCTCAAAATCTGCACATACTAGACTCAGAACCCATAGCAGCCACATGTTGGCAATGGGAGGATCACTTCCATAAGTCTTAGGATCCTCATTTGTAAAATAGAGAATAATATTAGCCTTGTGTGATTGTGATAATTCTAAAGGACATGGCACTTAAAGTGTTCAAATAATTGCTTTTGTTGTTGCTGTCTTTCCTGTATTTTAACATATCACAGCATTATGTATTTTGGGTTCTTTTTAGAGCTTGGAGGGTGATAAATTTCTTATCTCTTCTTTAAGACAACTGATGATGTGATTACATGTTTTTCTTCTAGTGGTGGGGGGAAAGTGGTTCCAGCTCAACCATCTGAGGAAGGACCAGCAAGGAAAGGTAAGATCAAAAGGAGAATAGGATTTTTCAGCTAGAGACCTAAATTAAAAGGCCTATAAAGTCATGAAATACTGAACTTCAGTGTATTTTTGCACCAGGTTTTGTGTTAAGGTTCTTCTGTCTTTTCTTGCCATTAGAGGGCAGGAGTGGTCTCTTTAGAGAAAGCATGGAACCCTGCCCTTTCCTGGTAGAACAGGGGGCGGGGGAATCGGAAGGAAAATAACATGCTCAGTACAGATTAGAAATGTCACCATCTGCAAGGCCAAGGTCACTCACAACACAGCATCATAGCCTTATTGCCAGTTGGCTTTTCATGATGGTGTAATCCTACAGTGGAACTTTTTAGTGGATCTTGTTGGGGGAGGGGTGTGTTATATATAGAGTACGTGGGAAGAAGGATTTAGGAAGGAAGTCTGGGTTGGGGTGAGGTTTAATTTCCCTGGGTACATGATGAGCACATTTTTCTCCAACCCTTAGGAAACCTAGGAGAGGGAGAGTAATTATTTACTTGCCTTCCATTTATTTTTGCATTTCCACTCAAGCAGATGAAAATAAAGTGGATGGGGTGAGTGTCCCAAAAGGCCAAAGTGGGAGCTCCAACCGTGGTCCAGGAGATGGAGGGAACAAAGACCACTGGAAGGAGTCGGAGAGGTAAGTGTGTTCTCTGTCCTGTCGTTTGTAACTGTTGTCTGAAGCTTAGGCACCCCTGTCTTTGTAATTAAGAAGTTCTTGGTTCTCTAAGCATTACCAGATCTCACACTGTGAACAAACTAAACTTAATCACTAAAAAAAGTTACAATTCTGAGAATCTAGAAATAACACAAAGTGTCCAGGTATCAAGAACTGTTGACTGGAGGTGCCTGTTTAGTGCCTCAGAGCTGCTTATGGGTTTTGGGAGAGTCCTCTCCTAAGGATGTGGTCTTATACTCATCTCTGCAGGAAAGATGGCAAAAAGGATCAAGACTCCCGATCTGCACCTGAGCCAAAGAAACCTGAAGAAAGTCCAGCCTCTGTAAGTGTCAAAGGCTTGCCCAACTCTACTTCCCTTAGCTTTTCCTGTTGAACCCCACTTACATTTAGGGCTGCAAACAGTGGTTGGAAATAAGGCACTGCTGCTCATTTGAAATAATGAAAGTTTAGCATTTTTCTCTGTTCTACCTTTCACTACTCATGCCTTTTTCAAGATGAAGGGTGGTGTGTGACTTGGATAAGAACACACGTGCATGCCTTTGACAGCTCTCCCTAGCGGTGGAAATGCTTCAGTAAAAGCTAATGAGCAAGCAGGTGGTTGCGGTCTGGACTAAAGTATCAGAATCCAGTTTCTTGGAATTGTTTTTAAATATTTTTTTAATGATTTCAGAGAGCATGGGGGAGAGAGACAGAAACATCAGTGATGAGAGAGAATCGTTGATTGGCTGCCTCCTGCATATCTGCAACCTAGGCATGTACCCTATTCGGGAATCAAGCCCTGACCTCCTGGTTCATAGGTTGACTCTCAACCACTGAGCCACACCGGCTGGGCTGTTTCTTGGATTTTGATGTGAGGATTTAAGGCCTTGGTCACTTGATCACTCTTCTCTGTTACAGAAGTTCAGTTCTGCAAGCAAGTATGCTGCTCTCTCTGTGGATGGTGAAGATGAAAACGAGGGAGAAGATTACACCGACTAGACCTCTACATCCTGTTTTCTCCGAGTCTCTCTCTACCCTGGAACGTTCAAGAGCAAACCAAACCTCTAGCCAGACAAGACAAAATAAAACTCACATCTCCTGGAGACTTCTTAACTTTTTTTAAAAAAGCGAAATGAAATGAAATTTTTTTGCATGCTGCTGCAGCCTTTAAAGTATTGAACTAACTGGAGAATCGTCAATATAGCCAGAAAGACAGGCATATTTTAATGGGAAAGTTGTGCACTTTTATGACACATGCAGTCGCCCGTGTGCTCAGTGCGTAGGGGCCTCCATTTAGGAAAATGGCAGTGCCAGTGATGCAATGTCTGGAATCTGGTTGGGCAGTAGGGCAGGTATGAGGAAGAGGATGAGATTTGTACCTTTAATTCTTATATCCTAATGTGGCATTTATGAATTCTAAATATCTGAATAAATTCCCCATCCTTGGAAAGGTAGGTTTAGTCTCTGAAGTTTTAGTCTCCAGGAGGCTGCCAGCCCCTCCTCTTATTTAATTCTGAGTTACTGGGGCCAGCCTAGGGGGAATGCCTTCGTTTTTACCCCCCAGGGGGGTAGCTGGGAGTGAGTCTACAGGCCTCTAAAGAATAGGACTGCTTGGTGACCAAAATAAGTGGGAAAATCGTGGTTTGAAAAGAAGCTTTGGGGAGGTGATGAATTATTTTGAACCAGAAATAGGGAAAAATGATATGACCTCCAATAAACACATGAATGGTTACTTCCTGGAGCAGGAAGCACTTAGGGGTGTGGGAATTCCCAAGTTTCTTACGTGTCCTGGTTTTGCCCTTTCTTCAACACTATCCTTTCTCAAAGTTCAAATACCCACATTCTGTTGAAATCTTGAAGCTTTTAAATTTAGACTGTTGTCTTGTGTTCCTCATGCTACTCTTTCCTGTTACCTCCCAAAAAGCAGCTTCTGTTGAAGCCACAGACCCAGTGCCCCAGGCCTCTGGATCAGCCCCTGGGAGCTGTCTAATGAGGAATCACTGCTCTTCTCAAGTAAATCCTGGCTCCTTTGCCTTTTGACTCTCCTGCTGTTCAGTCCTGACCCCTTTTACACCTCAGAAAACTAGAATGGTCTTAGGTGGTGAGGGCGGTGGATAAATAGGGACAGTTAAACTGGGAGCCTTTCTTATGACCTTGATTGGGGTTTTTGTTCGAGGCTTTTAATTTTTCGGGGGTGGGGTTTTTTTTGTTTTTTTCCCTACAAGTTTCCTTTTCTCCACTGAAATCCCACACCAATGTTTGGATTTATAATGTGGCCTAGACCAGTGTGTGGTTTTGTTTTGTTTTTAGCTTCCCTTGAAAATAAACGATAATGGAGAGAACTCTTTAACAAGGTCCTGGTTTCTCTTGCAACACAGTAACTTAACTTGCCTGCTTTTATGTGTTCCTTTGTACTGTCAGCTCAGTAGGTGGAATCCTTATGGGCAATACTGGTACCTAACAGAGAAATGAGACCTTGGTCTCTTGTTTGCAAGCCCTCCTCCCATCAGTCCTAGGTTAGAGCCTGTCCAGCTATGCGGGGGTGTTGGTTTATGAGTGCTGCAGCAGTTGGCATAATGAATCATTTACCCAGTGGACATAAAAACCGTACAAGTGAAGTAACTGTAATTGGCTTGGATGGCCAGGAAATGGCTTTTAGAGACCCGAGGTGAAAGGGTTTTTTTAACCATTTGCTGTAGATGATGAAAAGATAGGGTTTGCCCTCTTCAAGTCTACTCCTTCCAAATAGTTGTGTCCAAAAAAGCTGTTCTTTCCCACTCCCCTACCATGTCCCCCATTAAAACAAACAGGGATTTATGTCCTACTCAATACATGTAAAATTTGTACAAAAATATCTTCTATGAAAATGATTTGTAATCTGTAGACTTACTACCTGGGAGATGTCTTGAGATGTGAATCCCATCCTTTGGGTTGTGGGGTTTTTTTGTTTTCTCCAAATAAATCTGATCTTTAAAGTTCATTTTAATGCTGAAATTCTTTAACGATACACTCCATGCTCCCAAGTCCTTTTTGTGGACTCCCCACGGACAGTCAGCTACCCTGCCTTCCCATCTCTGGGTACCATTTTGTGCAAGTACAGAGGGTGGATTTACCAGGGGAATTGATCTGGTCATTGAGGCCCAAGAACTGGCAATTCACACAACTCCCCTCCAACATTTTTGTCTGGTGGTAACTTTTAATATCATTTGAGCATATTTGTTTACTAAGATGAAGTGGGAGCTCTGAGGATAAAGCCTCATGTCCTTGAGGCAATGCCTCCATAAACCTCCGCCCTTCGGCTGTTGAAAGATGCAGCCTCTTTTCCTGGGTTGAACTGCACAGGCAGAATGGAGTCTAGGTTATCACTTTTTAAGATTTCTTAATTGATTATTAGAAACATTGATATGAGAGTGAAACATTGGCTGCCTCCTGTACACCCTCAACTAGGAATTAAGTCTGAAACCCGGGCATGTGCCCTGACCTGGAATTGAACCAGTGACCTGGTGCATGGGACCAAAGCTGAACCAACTGAGCCACACTGGCCAGGGCTGGGTTACCACTTTTAATCATGGCTCAGACTCAGTGGGAATTTTCCAAACAGAGGGACAAACTGTTCATTGTTGCCAGGGCAGGAAAGAGGTTAGAGAGTGGCAGAGAATCCTTACGGTCACAGGGGGTGGAGCACAGAAAGCCCAGGAACCTCCATTTGGGGACTAGGAGCCGAGGGGAAAGGGGGAGTTGGGAGCATAGTTACGTAAGTGGCTTTCCCCTGGGCCAACGGCAGCGGCTGGTCTGCTTTCTTGCTGGTACATTGATCTCTTCAAAGTTGAGGGATAAGAAAGAGGCTCCCTGTACAGCCTGTCCATGTGGGTTTAGGAGGGAAAAGGCCCTGCCCAGGCTGCCTGTGGCACCTCATGGCAGTGCTTGCTTAACTGCCGCTTCAGCACCACAGCCCGGCACGCTCTCCAAGCCTTCACTTGAGCCACGCCCCTCGCTGCAATACTGAGGTCTGGGTGAACGGTGATGGGGAGTAGGGAATGAAAGTGGGAAAGGCTAACATGAAGGAGGTTCGTGTTGGTTGAGCAAAGAAAGGGCAGGGAGGAAGGAGCTCCCTCTCCTATGTCCCACGAGGGGAAAGGCAGGCACTGGTATTCCCCCATCCGCTCTGAGCCCTACAGCACAAATGCATCTCAGGCCTGGTCAGCCTTTGCTGCAAATCTTAAGCAACCAGAAGGGTGTAGGTATGACATCCTACTTTGTAAGGATCCATTTTAGGTTGGTTGGGTCCCATGTGTATAATGGGCCATGTGGCCTACTTTCTCCTAAACAGAATCAAGCACGAGGCTCTGGATCCCAGTTAGTGCTGAGGGCATTACCTCAAGTGCTAAGTGAGCTCACAGCATCTGGTTTCGCAGGAAGTGGGAGAGCTACACATCTGCTCCTGGGAAGCATTATTTCTCAAATAAAACTTGTTTCTCAGCAACCATAGTAGCCCCTAGGGCCACAAGTGAAGGGGGGACTCGCCTTCCCTCACCCTCCCACCTCAGCAGAAAGAAGGGGTTTGGAAGAAGCAAGCTGTGCTGCTCCCCGCCCAGCTGCAGCAACCTCCGGGTTGGACAATACAAGCTCTGTCCTCAGCCAGGAGATCCGCCTCTGGGTCAGCTCTGCTCTTCCCCCCACTCTTCCTGGTTCCCAGCGCCCAGCCCTCCACAAGTTCCCCTGACCAGGAGCTCTTCCAGCCCTCAGTGCCCTCCTCCTCTAATCCCCACCCCAAGGATCTCAACACACTGCGTCACGGGCATGGGATCACCCCAGACCCTGGAAGAGGAGGTTCAGCCTTCGGGGCCAAGATGGGCTGCCCTCTGCGTAATCAAGGTAAGAAAACCTGCATGGAGGGAGGGTGAGGTGTCCCTAAGATTGTTTCACTTTACTAACATCATCCTGGCTTTCTCCTCCCTTTCCCCTTTCTGCAGCTCTCGGTCTGCCTGGCTGGCCCTATGTGCCACCCATTTGTATTTCATTCCCACCAAGCCACCTCTTCAATAATTTCTCACTCAGCCTCTCATCAGCTTCCTTTTTGCAGCCTCCTTCCCCCACAGTGAGAGCCAGCATCAAGTCTGAGCTGGTAGTTCAGCTCCCCATTTTATGCTCCTCTCCCAATTCTGTGGAACCTCAAAAGGGGTTCCTCTTTAAGGACAGCAACACCAGCTTGAGGGAAAGGCTCTAGCCCACCCACCGCTCTGAGATTCAATCAAGTGCCTCTTGGCTGAGTCCCAGTCTCTCCTTAGGTACCTTTAGAGATTAGAACCTACCCCCTTAACATGTATCAGAGGGCCAACCAAAGACAGACTCGAATGAACTCTGGAGAAGGCAAGATGTTAAAAAGAACTAGCATATGCTCCAAAGAATTGAACCAATTTTCATGTCGCATGTATCTCAATGACATAATCAAATCTTGCCAAAATACAGAGTGACCTTCAGCCCTACCCCCCCTCCAGTAGCCTCTGATCCCTGTTGCTCTCCTAACTCCTGTCTCTCCTCCCAATCTCTTCCCGCCCCAGCTCCATTCCAACCCCCCAGCCCCTCCCTCCAGACCCCAGTGACTGCTCTAACCTCTGGACTGCCTGTTGGACACCAACTCAGCCAAGAGCAGTAAGATCATGGCTCCCTAGTCCCAGCAACACCCACCCCTCCCAAATGCCCGTCTCCGGGGGACCCACATTGTCACCATGTGCTGCTTCACAGCCTCTTCCCCGCTGCTAGATTGGACAGATTGGAATCAGGTGCTCCACCCCCTGGTAATCAGAACCAGACTCCCCAGCTCTTGCCAAAGGCAGGCTGAGCATTAAAAGGATGGAGGGCCTTAGAGTTGGTGGTACTGGCTGCTTTGAGCAGACATTGGGCATCGAGCCCTGGGCCCTGGCTCCTCAGAAGCCACCTCCCCCTGGACGCTGCCCCCGCCCCCCCCCCCCCCCCCCCGACTCCCGCCGGTTTTCATCACGGAAAATTCAGTAGGGAGGGGAAGGAAGGGAGAGAGGTTCAGCAAGTGCTCACGGCTAAAGAACATTGGAGAACATTGGGAATCTGGGAATGGATACAGATTCAGAGCTTCTAGAAAGACATCCCTTTCCTTTACCTTCCCCAGGGCGGCACAACTCAAACCTGCCCCATGGCCCCGTAAGTCAATTACAAGAAGTTACTGCCCAGTGGCAGATCCAGACACTGCAAAAGAAGGGAATGATATTAAACCACAGAATGAACTTCCACATCCATTGGGAGCCTGGGACTTGAGTTAAATGTGAGGAAGACTTAATGAAAGTCTCCTAGGGAGTGGGAGTGGCTGTCCAGCTCCAAAGCAGGGCAGTGGATGGGCTGCCTGGAGTTGCTTAGCAATGGTGGTGTGTGTGTGTGGGGGGGGGGGGGGGGAGGTTGGTATTGAACTTGGTGTGGAGGTCCTCGCTGTCAAGTCCTTTGGCGAGAACAGGTGACACCTGCGAAGTCTCGCGTGAGGCAGAGGGCCAGGGAAGGGTGTCCAGAGACTTGGAACACAGGTGACCCAGGTATCTTCATCTGAATCCAGTGCTCCAGTGGTTGGGTGGCGCTAGCCCCACCAGGCCGCGCCGCGCGGGTGGGTCCAGACTACGGGGTCAGGCCCAATCCCAAATACACCCTGTGGAGGGGCCGATCTGAGGCCAAGGCCGTTCTCTATCCTGTCTCTGGCACCGTCTGGACCTGTGCCCACCTTTTCTTCTGCGTCTGTCTGGCCCGTACGGGCTCTCTGGCCTGTGTCCTCCGTGTCCACCTTCCCCAAATCTCTCAGGCTCTTCCCATCTCCTAGCGCCCCTGCGCTCCTCCTTCCTCCCAGCTCTTTGTGAGCGGGGTTCGCAGAAGGTGGGGAGAGAAGGGAGAGAGGAGGACGAGGGGCGGGAGCGAGCGGAAGGTGGGGATTGGAGCGGGGCAGGAGGGAGGGGAGAAGCGCGGGAGGGAGGAGAGGGCGGCGCGGGCGCGGGCGCGGCGGGGCGGGAGGGAGCCCAGGAGCGCGGCGCCCGCTCCCGCCTCCTGCGCCTCCCGCGCGGCCGCTCGGCGCGGGCCCAGCCGGGATGGGCTGGCCCGGGGGCTCCCCCTGCTGCTGCTGCCCCGCCCCGCCGCGCCCCCGCCCCGCCGGGCGCCCCCCGCAGGTGAGTGGCCGCGCCGGGCGGGAGGGCGGCGGCCTGTGCGTCACGGCCGGGGGGCAGTGCCGGGGGCGGGCGCCAGGGGGCGCGGGGCCGCCGGGGCCCGAGGGGGCGCGGGGAACCGGGCTGGCGTCCCTGGTCCCTGGGCTGGGGGTCCGAGATCGCGCGGGTCGCGGCGAGCCCAGACAGCTGGCAGCCAGGAAGGTGACCAGGGGGCGGGGCGCGGGTTGCGGTCAAACTCCGGTCGGGGCCGTCACGCCTTCGCGAGTCCGGTGCGCACACGCCCCCGGACCCAGCGCTGCCCTGTCCCTCCACGCACCCGCGCGCCCCGCACCAGGCGCCGCTCCTGGATCGCTGGGGCACGATCCCCCACACGCAGGCCCGGGACCGCCCTGGCCTGGGAGTGCCTGGGAGGGTTTTCCTTTTCTACTTCACATCGGGGAAACTGAGGCAGAAGGCAGGCCTAGAAGAGGCTGGTTTCACTTTCCAGCCCCACTCCTCGGCCCCCTTGTGCTGCTCCTCTCAATTCTCCAGACCCCCTGGGCACACCCAGAGCCGCCGCCTTCCTCCCTCTCGCCTTCCCTGCGCCTCACCCCTCCTCCGTGGCGGCCGGGCTCCCAGCCTCTCATCCAACCACAGCTATTTCCAGGAAGGGGGAGTGTGGGTGGAGGGGTTTCTCCAAACAAACCCAAGGCTTCAGAGCGCGATGGGGGCCAGGCTGGGGGAGACGCTGACAGGCTCTGGAATGTCCCAGGCAGGAGAAGGGTCCTGGGGTCTGGCCATGCCTTTCCAGGCCTGCCCCAGGGAGCTCCTTTTCCTCTCCGGCGGGCTGAGGGATCCGAGCTTCCCCATCTCCATCTTCCCTCAGAGGTGCCTCCCAGGGTGGGGAAGGACTCAAAGCCAGGCTTCCCCAGACACCCAGAGGGGTCAGTGAGACCCCAAAAGGAAAGAGGGAGGTCAGAAGATGCTGGAAGACCCGCTGCAGAGGAGGGTGGCCTCTAGGTGAGGGGACTTGCAGCCCCTCTGGAGGGAGCAGTAGAAAAGAGCGCGCTGAAGGGTCCTGGTCAGGGTGCGAGCAACTGGAGCAGAGAAAGGCCACCCACCTACCAGCGTCCCTCCTCCCCCCAGCAGCGCTGGGGACTGGATGAGGCCAGGCCCAGTTGCCCACATTGGCCTGGGGCCTGGAATGTCCTGGGACCCGGCCAGAGCCGGTGGGGTGGGAGTGGGTTGCAGAGCCAGTGCCCCTCTCCGGTTACAGGCTAGGGGCCCTCGTTTGCCACACAGATGTCTCCCTCTGGGCAAGGTACCCCGGGGACAGACCTGGAAGGAGAATTAGAGCTTCAAGAGAGAAGCCTCAGGCAAGGCCCAACCCACGCAGGTCCACGGAAGTGTCCTGAGTGGGCTCCCGTAAGGGGAGTCATCCAGAGAAGGCAGGACGAGTCCAGCCCCAGGGGCAAGAGGGAGGGCGAGGGAAGAGTAAGGACCTGGTGGGAGATGCCAGAGCTGGGGGAGCTGCCTGAGCGCTGGGACATTCAGTAAATACCATGCAAATGAGGCGGGTAGATGTGTGCACATTCTTTCAAGTGACAGCTCGCGCTGGTCCCAGGGGCCGCTGTCCGAGGCTTGGGGCTGAAGACCCCAGAGCGTTAACCCCTTGTATTTTTGGAAGATGACTTCCCCTGTTTCCAAGGCCCCAAACCACCTCCTTCCCTTGACTCCCGGGACAGGAAGTTGGCCGAGTTCCCAGGAGGGAGGCAGGAGGCCCACGGAGGGGTGTGGAGTATGTGTTGGGGGGCGGGGGGGGGGCACTCCTGTCCATACTCAGGTCCTGGGACAGCTGCTGAGGAAGGAGAGCAGAGCCAGGAGAGCCATGAAGGTGGCGCTCAGGCCCCGGGGGAGGGGCAGCCCGAGGGCCTAAGTGGCAGAGCTCCGGAGAGGGGTAGGGACCTGAGAAGCTGGGCAGAAACCAGCCCAAGAAATGAGTGAGGGGGGGACCGTGTCAGGAGCAGAGCATCTAGGGGCTGTCGGGAGCAGGGCCTCAGATGCCTTGGGCCGGGGCAGGAACGGATCACTCCCGTGGGCAAAGCAGTCTTCTGGCTGGAATTTGCCTTCCAGCGTGAGTGGGGGAAGGAGGGGCACGCATGCTTTCCTTTTCCTACTTCACAGACAGTGAAACTGAGGCGGGAAGCTGGCCCTCAGTCCCCTCTCCCTGATCCGCAGGACGCACTCCGGATCCTAGGATCCTGGGCTGGCCAGGATAGTGTTTCCTAGGGTCCACCCACCCCCACCACCCCCCTCCCAAACACCAGAAGTCCCCAGAGAGCCTGAGAGTTCAGGCTGGGAGGCTGGCCTGGTCAGGACTCCGTGTTCCCTGCTGGCCCTTGAGCCCTGCCCTGAGACCTAAATTCCCACCCTGCCCCCACCCGGCCCCACCGCTGGGGAGGGGGCGGGGGAAGCTGGATCTCAGGATCATTGCAGATCCCGGGATAGGACAGATTCCTAGGTATAGGGCAGCTCCAGAGCTAGAGGGGTTGGGGTGGGGGCAAAAGATCTTGGGCTGACACTCCCAGCAGGGTAGATCCTGGGAATCTGATCTCCTGGCCTCCCCCACATCCTCCCCCCACCCCACTTCCTGGAGCAGCGACCTGCCCCCTTCCCGCCTGTACTCCCCTCCGCTTCCAGGGCTGGGCTTCTCCTCACTCCAGCCAGACAGCCTACCCTCCACCCAGGGGAAGCGGCTGCCTCCGCCAGGCCGCTTCCAGGAAGCCCCGGGCCTGGCCCCAGCATTGTTCAGGGCCCGCAGCGGCACCCCAGACAGCGGACACCATGAAGTCCAGCGGCCCCGTGGAGAGGCTGCTCAGAGCCCTGGGGAGGAGGGACAGCAGCCGGGCCACCAGCAGGGTAGGAGTGCCCACCAGCTGGGCAGAGGAGGGGCAGGGGTGGAGGTGTGGGCAGTGGGGGAGGGGACTAGGAGATCAAATTACCAGGCCAGACCCTCTTCTTCAGCCTTCTTCCCTTACTCTTCATCCCCTTTGCTCTGCCCCTTTGGGGTGGCCAGGGCAGAACCGGTGTGTTTTGGCTCCTCTAGCACCTTCCTGCCCTAACACAGGCCAACCCTGGGGGGCCCTGGCCCCTACACCTGCGTCTTGGTACACTTCATCGTAGGACCTTTCTGGGCACGACACTGGAGCTCCAGAGCAAGGCTAAGAGATGAGGCTCCTTCCCCAAGTGGAGACGTTTAGGGGGAACGGGGTGGGGTGGTGAAGGGAGGGAGGGAGGCAGCCAGGTCTCGGGGTTGCCTTAGGCACAGGGGCTTTGCTTTCCACTCCTCTGTGTGCCGCTCACGCCAAATGCACCCAAGTTTCTTAGTGGGTCCAGCAAGGTTGGTCCAGTTTAGGAGCATTCAGCTGCTGGTTTGATCCAGCTGTTTCAGGGACAGGCAGCCAAGAGGCCAGGGGTGTTGCCTGGGTCCCCAGGCTGGGGATCCTGGGAGCCCCCACTGTCGGGGGCCCTATCATTCCTTTTCTCCACGATTTTTTCAGCTTTACCCCAAAAGCAGCATGAGACAATACTATATATAGAAGGGAAGAAGGGGGCAGAAACTTGAACTCCAGAAGAGAAAAATTGGGTAGGAGAGAGGAGGCAAGGAGGCAAATGGTCCTCAGACAGAGGATGGGAGGAGGGAACCACAGTGGGAGGGACGGGACTGAGGTAGGCCTGGGTCAGAAGTGGGCATCCCAGCCTCCCCACAACATCCGACCCGCTCCCTCCGCCATTCGATGCTGGAATCCCACTTGAACCTCCTCAAATGACGGGCTGCTCACTACATCTAGTAGCAAGGCAGCTAAATATTTTCCCCAATGTCATGCTTCGGTCGGCCTCTCCCTCCAGCATTACCACCCGCCTTCTTACACAACTTCTGCCTGCAGCTTCAATGCACAATGAGTAAACATGTTGTTCTTGGGAAGGGGGGGGGGACGAGGGAGGGAGGGCATGTCAGCTGCCTAGAGCGTGGGGACAGCAGGAGCCAGGGGACCAGGACTGGCTGAGGCCACTCCTACCAGTCAGCCTGGGTACTGCTGAGTGACTGTCCTCCGACATTCATGTCTGGACCCCCTGCTGCTCACTCTGCGCATGAGCCTCCATCTGGGGAGGGTAAGATGGGAGGAGAAACGGGGGGGGGGGGCTCGTAGAGAGTAAGAGAGCACCCTCCACAGGAGGAAAGCTCTCCTTGGGGGGCGGTGACCACAAGCGGATCACACACCAGGGCCACGTGAAGGGCCTAAGTGATCCCTTGGGGAGGAGCTGACCCAGCCAGGGTGTTGCAAGGGGCCAGATTCCATGCACTGTCAAGGACAGGCCCACAGCTGGCCGGAAACAGCTGTGGCCAGTGCGTCCTATGAGTTTAGGGACTTCAATCAGTCGGATGGAGGAAGAAAGGGAAGAGTGCAGTGCTAACGCCCGGCCCGATCCCAGAGATGGGCCCACTGGGAACGGACCCCTGTCTGTGTCTGTCCCCCACCCCTAGCCTAGGAAAGCCGAGCCACACAGCTTCCGGGAGAAGGTTTTCCGGAAGAAACCACCTGTCTGTGCAGTGTGCAAAGTGACCGTCGAGGGGACGGGCGTGTCATGCAGAGGTGAGGTCCCCTGTTCCGTGGCTCTGAGAGCCTCTACCCAGCACCGCTCTGTCTCACAACTCCAGCTGGCAGAACACGGAACATAAACACATGTGCGCACTGCCCCTTGCCTGGCAACATGGGCACCGAGAGGCAGCTGCCTCCCTTGCAAGCAGCCCTTGCTCCCCATGACAAACACCCCCAGCAATCCAGGAGACCCCAGGACAACACCTTCCCACGCTGACTTGTGACTGGGGGCTTCCCTCGCCCCCCCCCCCCCGTCCTGGCCTAGGCAGTAGTACTCCACTGCCATTCTCTGCTCCTGCTCCCCCACTCCATCTCAATGCAGCTGTCCTGAGAGTCACAGGGCCTGGGGAGATGGGAGGGGGTCACCCCTTCCACTGCCCCAGGAGGCCCCTGCTAACGCTTCCTCTCCCTGCTCCCCTCTAGTCTGCAAGGTGGCCACACACAGGAAATGTGAAGCCAAGGTGGGTACCTGGTTGGGAGAAGGGAACTGAGGTCCCTTCCTCCTCAAAACAGGCTTCTCCAGCCACACTGGCATCAACCCTCCACCCCTCTCATCATTCGGGAACCCCCGCTGAGGTGGGAGAGGGTGCTGTTCTGGGCCCTTTAAGAACCACCCTACTCCACCCCCTGGAGGTCTGGCCCAGGCGAGTGGACAGCTAGACAGCGTTTGTCTTGGTGCTGTGCCCAGGCTGCAGCTGGCAAGAGAGTGGGGGTGGGGAATGAATGAGGAGGAGGAAGGGTGGGGTGGGTGGGGGGGAGCAGTATTTCAGAGACTGGGCAGCCGGATGGGCCGTGCCTTCCCTCTGGGGAAGGGGCCTCAGGATGCCTGGGTGGGTCTCGTCCTAGGCCCTGGAGAGGTGCAAGCTGTAGACAGCACACACTGTCCACTGGGGACCTGAGACAGCCCCATCCCTGAGGAGGTTCCCTGGTCCCCCTCCTGCAGTATGGGGGTTCCCAGGGCCCTGGAGCCAGTTTGGGGGAGCTGTGTGCCCAGGGGCGGGGTCTCCCGGTGAAAGAGGCCAGTGTCAGTCCCTGGCCATGGCCTGCCTGCATGGCTCTATATATAACTCCTGCCCTGCAGCTGGATGAATGGGGGTCTGTGTGGGCACGGGGCTGGGAGCCAAGAGCAACAAGTGGGGGGCCTGGGCTGAGGGACCTAGAAGCCAGAGGGGAGGCTCCCTTAAATAGAGGAACTTCAGCTGGAGCCTGCACCCATCTCCTAACAGCCCCTCCACCTTGCTGAAGCTGAGGGGTGGCCCCATCCTTAAGCCCAGGAGAGCCCACTTCACCAGGAGCTTAGCCCCTCACTCAGGTCTCCTTCCAGGTGACTTCGTCCTGTCAGGCCTTGCCTCCTGCAGAGCTGGTGAGTGTGCGCTGGGATGGAGCGGGGAGGCAAGGAACCTGGCTGCAGGGTCCAAAAGTCTGGTGGCCACGGGCGGGAGGGGGGGGGGGGGCGGGGGGAGGGAGGGCAGGAGGTTACCTTGAATGGACTGCTGTGGGTATTGTTCATCCTGAGATAGAGGGGAAAATGGTCTCGGCCCTCTCTCTTCTCCTCTGGGTCTGCTGGGCGGAGGACTCTTCTCCCCTTGCCCAATATAGCCTTTCCAGGGACAGGGCAGGCGGTCTCCACTTTCCCGGGGCCCAGACAGGTCCTGGCTCCTATCCTAACCACCCCCTTCTCCTGCCCCGCCTGCCTCTAGCGGAGAAACACGGCCCCCGTGAGGCGCATAGAGCACCTGGTAGGTGATGCTGGAGGGGGCGGCGTGGGGGCGGGGGCAGGTAGCTCTGGGAGTATGGGAGTGAGGACCCAGGTTTCTTCTGAGGACAAAAGTTCTTGGAACTCTGGAGTGGGGACCCTAGAGTGGGGGTGGGGGGGACACCCAAAGAGACGCTTGCTCATCATCTCATCTCACCCTCCAGGGATCCACCAAGTCTCTGAATCACTCAAAGCAGCGCAGCACTCTGCCCAGGTAAGTGCGGGCGCCCGAGGTGGTCCCACGTGAGCCCTTTACGCCGTCCCCACACCTCAGCCCAGGACAGTGACCCCGACAAAGTTCCCCGGGACAGCTCCCCACGCCCCAGCGGTCCCACCCACCCTCGGGACCGATGGTCAGACACCCACCCATCACACCAGCCCCCTCCGGGAACCCGCCCCTCTGTCCCTCACGCAGGCTTCACACCTTCCAGGAGCTTCAGCCTGGACCCGCTCATGGAGCGCCGCTGGGACCTGGACCTCACCTACGTGACCGAGCGGATCCTGGCCGCCGCCTTCCCCGCGCGGCCAGACGAGGAGCGACACCGGCCAGACGAGGAGCGACACCGGAGCCACCTGCGCGAGCTGGCTCACGTGCTGCAATCCAAACACCGGGACAAGTACCTGGTGAGGGCGGGGCCTGCCGCAGTCAGCCAATGAGAGGGCTGGGAGGTCTAGATGGGCTAGGCTGCGCGCTGACGTCACACCCTCGGAGGCGGGGCCCGGGGCAGGCTCTCGTGGGCTGTTGCCCAGGCGCAGCTGGAACCGCCCTGGAGTGCCCACGACTATCTAAAGACTCTTAGGGTCACAGCGGGTGTTACCACCTTCATGCATCACCGCACCTCCCTGCCTCAGGTCTAAAGCCTCCCCCCTTTTCTTGCAGTTCTTCAACCTTTCAGAAAAAAGACATGACCTGACCCGCCTAAATCCCAAGGTAGGAAGGCATTAAAGCCATTAAACTGAATCATCCCCACACAAGAAGCCCCCAGCCTCCTGGTTATTAACAGTAGCAACTGGTATCTACTTCACTCTTAAGCACTTTATCATATGACATATATTTGAGTCACCCCAAAGCATGGTGCAACAGGTATCAACCCACTGCACAGGTGAGGAAAGTGTTGAGGCTGCTATGGACAGCCAAGAGGCCGACCTTGCCCCAGACCCATACACCCTGTCCCTTTTCCATCCATCTCTCTTGGCTGTGGCCCCCACTCCCAGTTTCACCCCTGTACCCCCCACCCAGGTCCAGGACTTTGGTTGGCCTGAGCTGCACGCACCCCCCCTGGACAAGCTGTGCTCCATCTGCAAAGCCATGGAGACCTGGCTCAGTGCTGACCCACAGCATGTGGTCGTACTGTACTGCAAGGTGGGCTGGGACCTCGGGTTTGCAGGGCGGGGCTGTCCTCAGCCTGGGGTCCCAGCAGGCCCTGTATCCCTGTCTCTATCCTCAGGGGAGCAAGAGCAAGCTCGGGGTCATCGTCTCCGCCTACATGCACTACAGCAAGATCTCTGCAGGGTGAGGCTCCCGGCCCTTGAGTGGCCCCTTCCCAATGGCCCTTCCTCCAGCTGGTCCTTGACCAGCCCATCCCCCCTGAAGCCCCACCTCTGTGTTCAGAGAGCCGTGTACCAAAAACCTGACATTGCCACCTCCTTTTTCTCACTTGTACTTCTCCACAGTTCTCTGGGGCTGCTGTAACAAAGTGCCACGAACTAAGTGGCTTAAGACAACAGAAATTTATTGTCTCCGTGCTGGAGGCTAGAAATCTAAAACTGAGGGGTCAGCAGGACCTCACTCCCTCTGAGACTCTGGGCAGAATCCTTCCTTGCCTCCTTCTAGCTCCTGGTGGTGGCCAGCAATCCTTAGTGTTCCTTGGCTTGTAGCTGCATCACTCCAATCTCTGCCTCCGTCATCACGTGACCTTCTTTCTGTGTGTCTGTGTTTCTTCTCTTCTTCTAAGGACACCAATCATATTGGATTAAGGGCTCACCCTACTCCAGTATGACATCTTAACTAATTACATCTGCAACGACCCTATTGCCAAATAAGGTCACGTTCTGAGGTATATATCTTTTGGGGGGGACACAATTCAACCCATAACATGGCCTTATTGCCCCATTTTACAGACGAGGAAACTAAAGCTCAGGGAACAACTGTTTGAGGTCCAACAACTAGTAAAGTGACTTATGTGGGGTTTCTAGTTCTCTTTACCACTACAATAAGTTTTCTCTAGATTTGGGGGTCACCTCTCTCATCCTCCCCTGGGGCTTAGAGATGGGAGACCAGGATGGAGACCATCCCCTCACCCCCTGCACTTATTGGCTCTCCCCAGGGCAGACCAGGCACTGGCCACACTTACCATGCGGAAGTTCTGCGAGGACAAGGTGGCCGCAGATCTGCAGCCCTCCCAGCGCCGGTGAGCAACCTGGGTGGGGATAGGCCGGAGGAGTAGTCTCTCCATGGCTACCAAGGTCAAGTTTTTCTCATTCGCATAGCACACTTCAATGGGGCACCTGGATGTGCCAGGCACTGTGCCAAGTGCTGAGCATTCAGAACAAACAAGATTCTTGCTTTTACGGACCTTACATTCCAGGGAAGTAGAAGGCAATAAACCTGTGATGCATAGACAAGATCATTTTGGATGATGACAAGTGCTATGGAAGAAAATAAAGCTGAGTCTTATGATAGAGACTTGCATCCCGGCTGGTGTGGTTCAGTGGTTGAGCATCGACCTATGAACCAAAAGGTCACCGGTTCAATTCCTGGCCAGGGCACATGCCCAGGTTGTGGGTTTGATCCCCAGTAGGGGGCATGCAGGAGGCAGCCAATCAATGATTCTTTCTCACCAATGTTTCTATCTCTCTATCCCTTTCCCTTCCTCTCTAAAAATCAATAAAAACATACTTTTAAAAATAAAAATAAAAAGAGAAACTTGCAGGTTCTGTCTCTAAGGTCTGGGGGAAGAGCATTCTAGGCAAAGGGGGCAGCAAGTATAAAATCTTGAAGCAGCAGGAAGGATTGAGGTTAGATACAAGGAAGAACTTTCTGGCGGCTGGAATGGGAGGGAAGTGCTGAGGAGAAGGGCAGGCCTTCTAAGGGTGGGTGGGAGGTGTGCACAGTTGAAGTGCCTCAAGGGCACCTCCAGAGGCAGGGGCTTATGTTCTTCTTGACACCTCGCCCTCCCCCCCCCCCCCCCCAGATACATCAACTACTTCAGTGGCCTGCTGTCAGGCTCCATCAGAATGAACAGCAGCCCTCTCTTCCTGCACCATGTGCTCGTGCCTGTGCTGCCAGCCTTCGAACCTGGCACAGGTGAGTCTGCTGGGATATGCCCCACGGGGGGCTGTTCCCCTACCCCCTCACTCAGTCCTCCTCATGCACCTTCCTGCCCTTCTAGGCTTCCAGCCCTTCCTCAAGATCTACCAGTCCATGCAGCTCGTCTACACGTCTGGAATCTAGTGAGTGTGTGTTCCCATCCCCGGCTCCCCGGGCCCACTCCCTGTTTCTCCAGCCGCCCCAAACACCTCGGCCTCCAGCTCTAGCCACTGCACCCGAAAACTAACACCACCATGGCATCCCTTTTATAGACGGGGAAGCTGAGGCTCAGCTCAAGGTCTCTCACTCAGGGCTCAGACTCCCATCTCCCAACGCCCTTCTGACGCTTCACACTGAGCCTGAGGGCCTCTGACTCAGCTCCGCCTTCCCCTCTCTTCCACAGTCACATTGCAGGCCCTGGTCCCCAGCAGCTTTGCATCAGCCTGGAGCCAGCCCTCCTCCTCAAAGGCGACGTCATGGTGAGGGGCCTTGGCAACAAGAGGAGGCTTGGAGCTGGGCCAAGGGGTGGGATTGTCACCTCCTGCCAGCAGCACGATCTCTAGTGAACCATGACTTCAATCCATATTGGAGGGTGAAAAGGGAGTCCCCTACATGGGGGTCACCTTGAGGCTGAGGCAGGACAGAGCTGTGGGCAGGCAGCCCCAAGGGTAGAAACACAGAGGAGGTGGAGGTGGACATGAGGACCTGACCCCAGTCTCCCTCACCAGGTGACGTGCTATCACAAGGGTGGCCGGGGGACAGACCGGACCCTTGTGTTCCGAGTCCAGTTCCACACATGCACCATCCACGGACCACGGCTCACCTTTCCCAAAGACCAGCTGGATGAGGCCTGGACTGGTGAGTCGGAGACAAGTGGCACGAGGGCTAGATCCCAGGAGAGGGCAGGCAGGCAGGCAGGCAGGCGGGGGACCTGGCTTTTCACTGTCCACTCCTCACAGATGAGAGGTTCCCCTTCCAAGCTTCGGTGGAGTTCATCTTCTCCTCCGGCCCCGAGAAGATCAAAGGTAGGAGCAGGGCCAGGGGCCGGGCTGGAGGCTGAGTGCCCGCTTCTCACCGCGTGGGCCTTCCGCAGGCAACACCCCGCGGAACGACCCCTCCGTCACTGTCGACTACAACACAGCAGAGCCCGCTGTGCGCTGGGACTCCTATGAGAACTTCAACCAGCACCACGAGGACAGTGTGGAAGGTGGGTGCGGCCGGCCCACAGGTGGTGGGAGGTGGAGATTTGGGGGGTGCACGCCTTCCTCCCCGAGCAGATCCGCCTCCCAAGAGACACCCCTGAGCTGGAGTCTCCAGGGCAGTCCCCTCTCATTAACACTCGCTCTCCTTTCCCTGCCTGCCACCCTTCCTCTCCCCACTCAGGCTCCCTGACCCACACCCGGGGCCCCCTAGATGGCAGTCCGTATGCCCAGGTGCAGCGGGCCCCCCGCCAGACTCCACCAGCGCCTTCTCCAGAGCTGCCCCCAGCCCCGCTGCTGTCCGTCAGCAGCGACTCCGGCCATTCATCCACGCTCACCACTGAGCCAGCGGCAGAGTCCCCTGGCCGGCCGCCCCCCACGGCCGCTGAGCGGCAGGAGCTGGATCGCCTCCTGGGAGGCTGTGGAGTGGCCGGCGGGGGCCGGGGGGCCGGGCGCGAGACGGCGATCCTGGATGATGAGGAGCAGCCCCCTGCCAGCGGAGGCGCCCACATTGGAACGTACGCGGGCCACAGACCTGCCCTCAGCCGCCACTGCTCCTGCCGCCAGGGCTACCGGGAACCCTGCGGGGTCCCCAATGGGGGGTACTACCAGCCGGAGGGAACCCTGGAGAGGCGGCGGCTGGCCTATGGGTATGAGGGGCCAGCCCAGGGCTATGCCGAGGCCGCTGTGGAGAAGAGGCGACTCTGCAGATCGCTGTCCGAGGGGCCATACCCCTACGCCCCTGAGCTGGGGAAGCCGACCAGCGGGGACTTCGGCTACCGCTCCCCAGGCTACCGGGAGGTGGTGATCCTGGAGGACCCTGGTCTGCCTGCCCTGTGTTCCTGCCCCGCTTGTCAGGAGAAGCTGGCGCTGCCCACCACAGCGCTGTATGGGTTACGGCTGGAGAGGGAGGCTGGAGAGGGGTGGGCGAGTGAGGCCAGCAAGCCTCTCCTGCACCCCGTGCGATCCGGGCACCCGCTACCCCTGCTGGTGCCAGCTTGCGGGCACCACCATGCCCCAATACCTGACTACAGCTGCCTGAAGCCACCCAAGGCAGGCGAGGAAGGGCATGAGGGCTGCTCCTATGCCATGTGCCCAGAAGGCAGGTATGGGCATCCAGGCTACCCCGCCCTGGTGACATACGGCTATGGAGGAGCAGTGCCCAGTTACTGCCCAGCATATGGCCGGGTGCCTCACAGCTTCGGCTCTGCAGGCGAGGGCAGAGGGTATCCCAGCCCTGGGGCCCACTCCCCACGGGCTGGCTCCATTTCACCGGGCAGCCCACCCTACCCACCATCCAGGAAACTGAGCTACGAGATCCCTGCAGAGGAGGGAGGGGACAGGTATCCGCTGCCCGGCCACCTGGCCCCAGCAGGACCCTTGACATCTGCAGGTGAGGGGCCCTGGGGTGGGAAGTGCCCAGGGCAGAGGAGGGTTCTAGAATATGGTTGGGAAGGAACAGAGCAAAAGAGCTAAGCCAGCCAGAGGCCTTTCCTGGCTCACAGCCTCTGCTCTCCCCTTCCCTGCAGAGTCGCCCGAGCCAGCGTCCTGGAGGGAGGGCCCCAGCAGGCACAGCACCCTGCCTCGGTCTCCCCGAGACGCTCCGTGCAGCACCTCTTCAGAGATGTCTGGTCCCTCCACGCCCCTGCACACCAGCAGCCCAGTCCAGGGCAAGGAAAGGTAGGCAAGCAGCTCTTTGCCCAGACACTGAAGGCTGGGGTTGGGGGGCAGCTCACAACTGGGGCTCTGAGGCCCTGCTGACTACCTGCCCTCCCTCCCCACAGCACCCGACGGCAGGACACCAGGTCCCCCACTTTGGCACCCACTCAGAGATTGAGTCCTGGCGAGGCCTTGCTGCCTGTATCCCAGGGGGGTGCTGAAAAGCCCCCCGAGCTGCCAGCAAGAAGTGGGCTTGAGCCTCCGGCCCCCAGCCCTTTATCCCCGACCTCCCCCCGCAGCTCACCCAATGACTGGCCTCAGGAGAGGAGTCCTGGGGGTCGCTCAGACAGTGGCAGTCCAAGGGGCCCTGTGCCCACCACGCTGCCCGGCCTCCGCCATGCCCCCTGGCAGGGCCTTCGAGAGCCACCGGACAGCCCGGACGGGTCCCCCCTCACCCCTGTGCCTACCCAGATGCCCTGGCTTGTGGCCAGCCCTGAGCCACCTCAGAGCTCACCCACGCCTGCCTTCCCCGTGGCAGCATCCTATGATATCAATGGCCCCACCCAGCCCCCACTTCCTGAGAAACGCCACCTGCCGGGGCCTGGGCAACAGCCAGGCCCCTGGGGCCCAGAGCAGGCATCACCACCAGCCAGAGGCACCAGTCACCATGTCACCTTTGCACCTCAGCTCCCAGATAACACCCCTCAACCCCCAGGTATAAAGGCCTTGAGGAAGGGGGTGTGGGGGGCCACCTTGGGAGAGCCCTTTTTCCCAGGGACGGGCATGGCGTGGGCACCTGGGAGCCCTGGGGCCAAGCTCAGTCCTTCCCTGTCCTAGAGCCTCCCCTGCAAGAGAGCCAGAGCAACGTCAAGTTTGTCCAGGATACATCCAAGTTCTGGTACAAGCCACACCTGTCCCGTGACCAAGGTGAGAAGCCAGCCTGCCCACCGCTCCCACCCTCCAGGGCTCTGTCTGAGCTTTGCCCAATCCAGCCTTCCAGTTGGCGCCCTTACTGCCTCCTCCCATCTCAGTGTTGACTCTGAGCTGAGCGTCTCACTAGCAGGTGATTCTCGGCTCTGTGCCCAAGGAGATGTAGACTTGATGTTGTCAGTGCCCTCCCTGTTGATTCTAAAGTTCTGTGCCCAGATGCCCAACACGGCCCCAGCTGTTAGGACAGGCGCCTGGGGAGATGGCTGGCAGAGCCGAGGAGTGGCCACATGGGGCTCCGCCAGCCACCGTGAACACTTCTCCTGCCTCCCCCAGCCATCGCCCTGCTGAAGGACAAGGACCCTGGGGCCTTCCTCATCAGGGACAGTCATTCATTCCAAGGAGCCTACGGGTTGGCCCTCAAGGTGGCTACACCCCCACCCAGTGCTCAGCCCTGGAAAGGTACAGAACGCCCAGACCCAAACGAGAAGGGGAGTGGAGCGGGGCAGGTACCGCGGCAAGACAAGGGGTGGTGGGCCATGCCACTTCTTGGTGGGAGGGACAGGAAGTGACTCTCACGCGCTGGAAAGAATCCCAGCAGGATAGAAGGCAGGAACCTGGAATCTGATAAAGCCTTTCTCTCCCCTCCCGGCCTCTCAGGGGACCCCTCGGAACAGCTGGTCCGCCATTTTCTCATTGAGACTGGGCCCAAAGGCGTGAAGATCAAGGGTTGTCCCAGTGAGCCCTACTTTGGTGAGAAGCTGGGGCTGGGGAGGCTACACTGGGCTGGTTTAGGGAGGCCAAGGGATTTCAGGAGGGTGGAGGGAAGGTTGGGGCTACCTGCGGGCACCCCGGGACTTCTCTCACCTCTCGCTGCAGGCAGCCTGTCCGCCCTGGTCTCCCAGCACTCCATCTCCCCCCTGTCCCTGCCCTGCTGCCTGCGCATTCCCAGCAAAGGTGGGTGTTTTGTCTGTCCTTCCACTGCTCCCCACCCACTGCAGCCTGCCTTCCCTTGGGATGGCAGAGGGAGTTGTGCAGCTCTCTCCAATGCCACTCCCTGCTGACCTGCCTGCTGGCCCTTCCCTTCAGATCCCCTGGAGGAGACCCCAGAGACCCCAGTGCCTGCCAACATGAGCACAGCGGCAGACCTCCTGCGTCAGGGCGCCGGTAGGGGCCTCTCCCTCCCCTCCTCTCCCTGGGCACCACGGGGGCACTGCAGATGCAGGCATTGAGATGGACGGGCCCTGGCAGGTGCTTTTAAACCCGTAAAGGCCGGGGGAGCCTCATATTTGTAGGGAGGTTGGGTAAGGGGGTCCCCAGTCTGGGTTCTCAAAGTTTTGTGAACATGAGAATCCTGGGGAGGGGGCTCGTCAGAATGCAGATTCTCAGGCCTCGTTCCGGCATCTCTGGCTGTAGATCTGGGGGTCATAGAATCTGCCTTTTTCGTGGGTGACCTTTGTGATTCCAATGCACGTTGAGCAGAGCTAGCCAGGCAAAGTACAAGAGCTGGTGGGGTGGAGGGTCGGGGAGACAAATCTCAGGAATGACGGAGCCAGTGCTCCCCCCAACCCTCTCCCTGCCCCCATAGCCTGCAGTGTGCTCTACCTGACCTCCGTGGAGACCGAGTCACTGACGGGCCCCCAGGCGGTCGCCCGGGCAAGCTCGGCAGCTCTGGGCTGCAGCCCCCGCCCAACACCAGCCGTGGTGCACTTCAAGGTCTCAGCGCAGGGCATTACCCTGACAGACAACCAAAGGAAGTGAGTGTGCGCGCTGAGCTCCTGGGGAACCCCAAACATAGGCCCTTGGGACCCCAGTTTCTGGGTGTGACTCCCCCCTCCCTCCTCTTCACAGGCTCTTCTTTCGCCGCCATTATCCAGTGAACAGCATCACCTTCTCCAGCACTGACCCTCAGGACCGGAGGTGACACTGCCTCCCAGCCCTTCCTCCCCACAGACCCGTCCCCCGTCCCATCTGGCCCTGCAAACCAGTCCCCTGGCCCAGCTCCTCCTTCGGGAGCCATTCCCTGAGGTGCATTCCTTCACAGTTCTTTTCCTTTTGCAGATGGACCAACCCCGACGGGACCACCTCCAAGTAAGCTTCCCATTAGTGCAATCCCTTCCCTCCACGGGGTTGACGTGTCTCCTTCCTCCCCAGCCCGGGCTCTGTCGTCCCTTGTGGAAGGGAGCTGAGCCCCCACCCGACCGCCTTTGTACCCCTAGGATCTTTGGTTTCGTGGCCAAGAAGCCGGGAAGCCCCTGGGAGAATGTGTGTCACCTCTTTGCAGAGCTTGACCCAGATCAGCCTGCAGGCGCCATTGTCACCTTCATCACCAAAGTTCTACTGGGCCAGAGAAAATGAAGGAAGGCCACAAGCTCAGAGCCCACATCAACACTGCGTCCCTCCCAGCATCCCACAGCCCTCACTTCCCCTGGCCTGGACCCAGGAGCCAGCCCTCTCCCTTAGGAATAGGCAGTGGGCATCAGCCTGGGACACTGCTCTCCTTCCCCGCCCCCAGCCTGCTAAGTGGACGGGCCCATGAGATGACCTTGCACGTGAGCAGATGGCAGAGATGGGCATGTGAAGGGTGAGGAGGCATCAGCAGCTGAGCTGGAAGAGATCAGGACAGCCCCACCTGTACGTCAGCCCTGGAGAGGAGCCAGTTCTACCCAGCTGCAGGTCCCAGCGTGGCAGGGAGAGGGGAGCAGTGTGGGGAGCAACGTACTCCCTCCTCTGCCTTCTCCGAGCAGAGAGATCAGAGTGGGATCACATGAAAAGGGGGGGAAAGAGTCTATTTTTGTCTAATAATAAAGAATTTCTATAATGTCTACTTGGAGTTGGAGTCGTGTCTATTCACAGGAAGGGCAAAGCCCATGTCTCCCAGGGGCGTAACTGTGCAGCGGGCACCCCATCTTCAGAGCCAGGTTCATGGAGCACACGCAGCCCCATCCTGGGCCTCACACTGGTCCCCAGGTCCCAGGGAGCAAGCTGCCCTCGGCTGCCCCCACCTCAGCCCTGTCCCCAGCCCTATGTACTGGAAAGGACTCCTGTGTCCTGGCCATGCTGATAAATATGGAAACTCCATCTTTATTGGCTGTATAAACATCTCTGTCTGTACATACATTTCATACATCATAGTGCAGGGACCGAAGGGAGGGCCCACGGGCAGCCCCAGCAGCACAACAGCTCCCCCCTTTCCCCAAAGCCCTATCCGCTCTGTGCAAACCAAGGCCAACAGCTTCTGCTCCCGCTCCCTCCCAGGAGAAGTCACTGTATAGAGAGGGGGTCAGAGGTCAAGGGGCTAGGAGACAAGAGGTCTTGGTGGGGGAAAACACGCGTAAGTGCTAGAATCAAACACTGAAGCAGAACGGACAACTGGCACAGGCAGCAAGCAGGGGAGGAACGGGGGAGGAGTCCAGCTACCCTTGGGGACCCTCCGTGAGGGCACTGGAGTCCGGCCCTCTCTACCACAGGGGAGACACGCTCAGCCTGCATCCCAGGGAACTAGACACGAGAGGGCCACTGGTAGACGAAGGATGGCAAGGGGGAGATGGGAACAAAGGCCTCGGTCTCTGCCCCCCACCTGCAGCCCCTCTCACACCATTGAACACCCATTTATGTGTCCGGCTGGGGGAGTCGGAGACTGAGTCTCTGTGGAACTCTGGTGCCTGAACAGGTGAGGGAGAAAGCGGTTCTCAGGAGAAAGGACAGAGACTCTAGGGACAGCAGTGAGTGGAAGGAGAGAGGGCCCCCTGGCCCAGCCAGGGGATGATAGCAGCAACTGATTCACATGAGGAGGACCGGGAACGAAAAAGAAGAAATGCAAGAAGAAATACTGTGGGAAATAGGGGAGGGACTGTCTGCTCCACCCTCTGCAGAGCCTCAGGCCCACACAGCAGCTGAGGCAGGGTGCTCACTCCTCTCCACCCACATGGGCCAGTGGGGACCGCGGGACGTGGAGCCCCTGACCAAAGCGAGTGGGACCCACCGATATAACACTATATTTGGGTCTGCCCCGTCCAACCAGGGACTAGGGCCCAGGGGCTGATGATAGGGGTGGCACCGGGTCAGAAATATGGGCACAGAAGGGCTGGGCAGGGGCCTAACCTGGTAGGGGCAGAGTGACGATACACCCTTGGGGCCTCAGGTAAAGAAATCCTCAGGGAAGTCAGGAACTGGGCACCTGGTCCTGTAAAGGGGCAGGAGAGAGAGAAGGGGCCGGTGTGTGAGAAAAGTCCCTAGCCACTCAAGGGGTGCAGGTCCACTTTGACTTTCTCGCCACAGCTCAGCATTCCGATGGTGGGGAAGAAGCCCCCAGAGGGTACAACAGCATCCTTCTTCCCGATGATCTTGCCATTCCGAGTAAAGAACACCTGGGGGTGGGGTGGGAAGAAGAATGGAGCAGGCAGCTCCGGCCTCTTCTCTGAGGATGTACCAGCTAGCTACACAGGACTGAACCCCACTCACTCCCAAATCCCAGCATCGCTCGCGGAGAGACTTGGCGTGATGCAAGAAGTGACCACAAGAGGGCGTCCTAAGGCTGGAAACCAAGTCTCAGCAACTCAGCACTCCCAATGCCTCAGAACAGGAACACACCCACAGCAGGGCCAGGCCTTCCCTCTTCCCTACCCTGGCTCCACTTTCTATTCCCAACAATACCAGCCCTTGCCCAGGCCCAAGAACCCTAGTCCAACCCCAAACCCTCCACACTCACCACCACCTTCTTGCCCTCATGCTCCTGCTCTATCTCTTCCCCATCTTCTTCCTCTTCCTCTTCCTCCTCTTCCTCTTCCCCTTCCTGGTGCAGGTACATAACATTCCGGACATTCCGGACGGCTCGGGCAGTCGGGGACAGGATCACTGTGTCACAACTGTCATCACTGTCACCTAGGAAACCGGAAAACCTGAGCGCCTGGAGTACTGCCCCCACCCTCCACCCGACCAGCCTGGTTGGCCCCACCCCACTCACCCTCACTGTCCAGAATGTAGTCCCGCGGGAACATGATCCCACAGCCCATAATGTCCCCTTTGTAACAGCGTGGCCCAAAGGGGTCCCCCACACCACTGCCATGGAAGATCTTCCCATCATCTGTTGGAGGGAGGAGAGAGCGTACAGTGAAGGAGGCTGACACTCTACACACACTCCCCCAGCAGCCCCTGCTTGAAGTTGACGTTTCCCTACCCATCTCTCTGGCCCAGAGGAAGGGAGAAGACAGGTGAAACATCTAAAGATGTAGAGACAGAAGCAGGAAGAGGGCTCCAGATTAAAAAACAGAAAGAGCCCAGCCGGTGTGGCTCGGGTTGAGCGTTGACCTATGAACCAGGAGGTCATGGTTCAATTCCTGGTCAGGGCACATGCCCAAGTTGCGGGCTTGATCCCCAGTAGGGGGTTTGTAATGATTCTCTCTCGTCATTGATGTTTCTATCTCTCTCCCTATCCCTTCCTCTCTGAAATCAATAAAAATATATTTTTTAAAATATAGAGAGAGACAATGAGGGCCCATTTCAGGGAGCTGGTCAGAGGGGAGGGGAGCCAGGGATGGGGGCAGGTGGGACCAGGAACTCCCGGTTTGTTCTTTCTAAAGAAAGCCCCAAAGGAAATCAAGCTGACCAAAAAAAGAAACTGCAGAATCTGCAGGAAGGGCACAGAGGGAGCCAACTCAGAGGCCTGGAATGTCCAGTTTGGGCCCAGATCCCCGCCCTTGCTCTGCTCCCCGGGCTTTTAGGGCTTGGAGGAAAAACACAGATGAGGAGAAAGCAGCTTTGGAAGGAAAGCAGATGACAGCAGGGAAAAGCTGGAGGAGAGGCCACTTGTGAGGGGTCAGGAAAATGGATGTCCCTGAGTCTCTACATCTCTCACAACCCCAGCTTCCCCAGGGCAGCCCCTGCTCACCTGCATGATAAGCCACAGACCCTCTGCTCCAGCCAGGGTGCCTGTTCTTGGGATAATCCTGCACAAAAAAGAAGAAAGAAAACCTGTGTACAATGCACAAAAGAGGACAGGAGGGAGCAGCATCTGAACCTTCAGTCTTCTGGAATAGGCTACAAGCCAGATGGCTGCTCGCCACCCCTGCAGCCTCGCCCCTTCAAGCACTTGAGGTTGCAGGGGAAGCAGGGAAGGTAAGAAGGATTCTTGGCTTTCCTGGCCTGGGCTGCAAGCTGTCCCCACCCCACACCCAGGGCTCAGTGTGTGTGACGCAGTCACAACACTCTCAGTCCTAGGTCACTTGGGGTCTGTACCCTTACACAGCAGACACACACAACCAGGCTCTGTCTCAGGTTAAGACCTGGCCCCTAGATTTACCAAGACCCCCCAGCCCCATCCCAAAAGCCCCAGAGCTGAGCAGCTCCACAGGCAAAAAGCAGCCCTAGTGCCCACCTTCCGGGCCAGCCCCAAGGCGATGTAGCATTTCTCTCCAGGGTCCACGATCTCCACCTCGAAGTAGTGGCTCCGAGTGCTCAGTGGGTGCCGGGCCTGGGCCAGCCCTACATCAACGATGCTCTTGCCCTTGCCCAAGTACTCCAGCAGCTGCGGGGAAGAGTGGGGGAGGAGGATAAGGAGGCAGGCTCTCACCGCCCTGGAAACCTGGTCCCAAGGCCATCTGGGGACCAGTTTCCTGTGTCTGACAAAAAACCCTGGCTGAAAGGTAAAAAGATCCTAGAGGTACAATGTGGGCCTCAGTGTTCTAGGCAGGCATGGGAGAACAGAGATGGGGTCAGGGTAGCAAAGATAGCAGCATGAGCGAGAAGGCTGAGCCCCTTGCAGAATGCTGCACCTGCCTGCCTACTAAGCCTTGTTTTGGGGGAGATAGGGAGAGCAGCACAGCAATCCAGATGGCTGAGTGCTGGGAACCACATGAGGCTACATCATCACTCCCCTGAATAACCCGCTGGGAAAGGTACACCCAGGCCCCTGTACAAGAGAAAAGGCGAAGTGAAGACGAGGCTCTGAGGAGACCTGACCACTTTCATAGAGGGCCTAATGGGGACCGGTAAGGTGCCAACACCAGGTGTTTGGGGGAGGGGAGAGAAGCTCAGAAGCCAATTCCATCTGGGATGGAACTGAAATAATTTCTCAAGGTTTTTGTTTTATTTGACTTCAAACAGAGCTGTTCATAGCTGGGGTCAGGGAGGTGCCAGAGAACTCAGAAGGACAGCTCTCCTCCTTCACTTAATGTGAGAGGGGAGCAGCAGAACAAAGCTAGAAAGGCACGTTTTCCAGTTCCCAGCCCCTCGTGGCGCTCTCGCGCTCTCTCTCTCTCTCTCTCTCTCTCTCTCTCTCTCTCTATATATATATATATATATATATATATGTATGTATGTATTTTATTGATTTCAGAGAGGGAGAGAGAGATAGAAACATCAATGATGAGAGAGAATCATTGATTGGCTGCCTCCTGCACGCCCCCTACTGGGGATCGAGCCCACAACCCGGGTATGTGCCCTTGACTGGAATCGAACCCGGGACCCTTCAGTCCCCAGGCTGATGCTCTATCCACTGAACCAAACCAGCTAGGACCCCTCGTGGCTCTTTGAAGCTGGAGCAAAGGTGTGGAGAGGGGACGAGAGGGGAGATGACTGAAGTGTTCTTGGGGCTCTTCAGTCCACAATGGTCCTGCCTAGGCATGATGGGGCGGCAACCCCAATCTGGGAGGATTTATTTATCAGTTGCCATGGTAATAACGGAACTATGACTCAACCCCATCCCCTCTTTCCCCCACCTTCAGCCTCACCTGGGATTCCTTAATCCCATTTTAATTAGCCAAACTGCCCCTTAAGAAGACTTTCTTCTACCTTCCCACCCTTCCAGCCCTGAAGAATACACATTCCCTGGGGGCCTCCTTCACATATTCCTGGACGCCTTGGGACGCTGGCCTCTCGCCCCACCGAAAAGCACCTGCCTGAACAGGAAAGGAATTATGCTCACCCGCACCAACAAGGAAGCCTGTCTTCAGCACCCCCTTCAGAGAGGAAATAAAGGGACTTGGTCCCCTTCTCAGCTCTGGGTTCCCAAAGCCCTGCCACCACAAGCCCATCCTCCCTTCCTCGCCAAAGAGAACTGGAGGCGGGGGTGGGGGCGGGTGTCAGGGTAAAAGCCAGAGATGTACAGACCACCTAAATCCACACCCAGGCCAACTCTTCTCTCCTTCCTGCTACAGGGCCTTACACATCTCGGGTTACACTCCTAGCCCAGTCTTCTCCATACATCGCACTGCTTTGTTTCACCAGAGAGGGGTGCCTTGCATCACCTTCTGAACTTCTAGACACTAATTAAGACCCACACTGTTAGATTCTGTTTATGGTCCTCTGCATGTTCTCTGCTTGGCCTGGGTTTTGCTCTGTACCTCTCCCCACAGCCGGAAGGGCTGTAGCTTGATGCACACTAACGAGCTTCCGTCCCACCCAGTCCCAGCTGCCCCCAGACCACCCTCTCCACCCAGCATTGCAGAACTGGGTGGGAGACCCCACAGCTGCCCTTGACCCACTCCATCCAACTGGCCTCAGCGTAGAAAACCAAGTGTTCTCCACTTCCAGAGCCAAGAGACAGCGGATCCAGACCCTGATTCCTTGGGAAAAACCCGCCCAACCATTCTCTCTAGCTCAGCCCTGAGAAGGGCAGCACTGCAGATTCGTCTATGGATAGGGTGGGGATGCCTCTTTCCGCTAAAAGGCCAGGAAGATGAAACACGCTAACACGGGACTCTAAAGCCCACTCCCCACGCCACAGAGCAGTTCAGGCAGACTGCTGATGGCCTGCAAGACTAGATCCCTGCACAATTTGCCCTCTTCAAGCGAGGAGCCACCCACCCCTCAGGTCAGAAGCCACCCCAATTCATCTGGTCCTCTTGGATCCACTCACCTGCTCCTGGGCAAAGTCCACCCAAGCTTTCCAGAACCTTCTCAGAAAACTTAAGGGATGGAGTGAGGGGAAGTTTGGCCTCCCTGACCGATCCTTGCTTCAATCCACTCCTCCGCTCCTTAGACTAGGGCTATTAGGCACCTAGAGGAGAACCTTAGTTGCTAGAAGCCTGATGCTGGTCCCTCAATCTGTGCCTCAGGTGCCTCTTAGTTTGAAAGAGAATCAGTCAGACCGGGGTCCATATCCTAACTCCTATTACTTACTGGCCACTAACCTTGAGCACTTCTCTAAGCCTAAGTTTCTTCATCAGTAAAATCAGGATACTACTATCTGCATCTCTAAGAATAGGTGAGAAGACGAAATTAAGTGTCAAGTGCTTAGCACAGAGCCTGACACCCAGTAGGTGATCAATATACATTTCTGCCTTTCCCTAAATCAGAAATGGGGGTTACACTGGAACAGGCCAACATGTCAGTGCTCCCTAAACATTAATAGTCACCCCAAAGCTACGGCAGACTGGAAATGCCAATCACAAATTAGGAAATGATCTTTCACCTCAGCCTTTACGTCCAACTGGAACAGTCCCTTAGGCTCTCAGCACCAAGTACTGTTTCCCCAAGACAGATGGCCACTTCCCAGATGACTCTGCCCCAGCTGACCATCTGTCCTCCTCCCAGTGTTTCTCTTCAGACAGTGCCCAATCTGCAGGAATGCTCCTCTATATCTTTGGTGGAGGTAGAGGGACCCTTTCCTTGGGGCTCTCATACCCCCCTGCCTCTTATGTGTCCCTCCCAACACAGCCAAAGCCTTGAGAGGCCAAACAGGTGGACTCAGTGCCAGAGTGGAGGCTGCAGACCAGAGTGCAGACAGCCTACTGCACTCCCCCCTCCCTTGTACCAGGAGCACTTCTCAGCCTGTGCTCTCCTGCTGGTATCTGCCCTCCCCTTGCCAGCCGAAGCCCTAATCCCTCTTGACAGGAGCAATGAAAGGCTCAGTGCCCTGAGGGCCTAGAGGCAGCTGAAACAGGAACCAAGAACATGCTCCCCACCAGCCAGCTCAGGCCCCAACACGGTCTCCTCCTGAGTTGGGGCCATGAAGGACCCCTGGGAGGGTGAGGCCTCATTCACACCCCTTTGTGTACCAAAGCTGTTGCCCCGTCACTAAGGAGTTGTCAGAGGAGCTCTGACTAGAAAACAAAGACAGAATGAGTCTAATCTTCAAGCTTTACCAACCGACCCCCAATCCTCCACTCATTACCTTTTTGTGCAAGGCCTTGCTTGGGGCATGGGTGAGGTGAGGGACAACACCCCCATTCCTGAGCAATGCAGCAGCTACACTCCAACACCCTCAGAGTTCCAGAAAGGGGAAACTCTTTAGGAGGGTAAGCTGAGGCCACAGGAAGCAGGGTAAGAATTCCACTCAAGAAAGCCAGGTCTTGGCCAGTGTGGCTCAGTTGGTTAGGAATTGTCTGTGCACCAAAAGGTTGCTGGTTTGATTCCCAATCAGGGTACATGCCCAGGTTCAATCCACAGTAGGGGGCGTGCTAGAGGCAGCTACTTGATGTTTCACTCTTACATCAATGTCTCTCTCTCTCTCTCTTTCTCTCCCTTCCTCTCGCTCAAAAAATCAATTAAAAAAATATTTTAAAAAAATAAAGAGCCAGGTCTGACTCTTTATAGACACTCAGATTAAGCAAACATGACTGAAAATTAACACCTGTTGAATCTAAATAGTGGGTATATGAGTGTTCACTGCACTATTTTTCAACTTTTCTGTATGTTTAAAATTTTCCATAATGAATGTTGGAGAGAAAAAAGTCAGAAATTGAATTTACTCTTCTTTATGGGAAGAACCAGTGAGAAGGGAGAAGAAAGGATGATTGAGATTCCAAAACTGAAAAAAAAAAAAAAAGGCTAGGAATAAAAGAACTCCAAGGCAACCAAATAAACTCACCCAGGAGGGCCTTGGCTGAAGGACAAGAGAATCCCTGGGAAGTAGGAATTGAGGCCCAGGAACTCGAGATTCATTTTAGGAGAAGGGGGCAGGAGGAGGGGAGATGAGTGGCAACAGGAGAGCGGGCTTGGACAGAAGGTAACAACACATATTAGACAGTGGAAAGGCAGTGGGTAGGGGTCAAAGAATGAATATCTGGGCTTAGTTTTGTCACTAATTCACTTTTTTAAAAATTTAAATATATTTTTATTGACTTCAGAGATGAAGGGAGAGAGAGAGAGATAGAAACATCAATGGTGAGAGAGAATCATTGATCAGCTGCCTCCCGCACACCCTATAGGAGGAGCCCACAACCCAGGCATGTGCCCTTTCCAGAATTGAACCGTGACCTCCTGGTTCATAGGTTGATGCTCAACCACTGAGCACACTGGCCAGGTATTAATTCACTTTTTGACATTTGATCAAGTCTCTTCACTTCTCTGGGACTGTTTTTTCATCAACAGCATAACATGATATTAGGGAATGTGTGGCTGTCACAATGCCCAGAGGCAGAGATGCTAAGCATCCCGTCCATCAAGGAACTGTCTCACCTAAAATGCCCACAGCCTTCGTACTAAGAAACCCTGGGCTAGAGGGCACCAAAGCCTCTCCCAAATCTTTATGGTTCTAAAGGGTGCTCTCCTGGGAACATCACCCAGAGCAGGACAAACAAGCTTCAACACAGCAAAGGTCTGAGATCCCAGGTAAGGGCTCCCCACAGAGGGGAATGATAAAACAGGAAAGGCAAAGAGGAGAAAGAGCCATGCTGAACATAGAAATAGGACGCACAGGCATGGTCCAAATGACCTCCCCTAGCCTCCTCTAGACTGACACAACTCTGATTGCTGGATCAGAAATTCAGTGCATGACCACAAAAGGGAGGGGATCAACAGACAAGTAGATGGGAGGCTCAGGGGATGGAAGAAACTGGGTAAGTCCCCCTTATTAGAAAGATGGGGCGGTTGGCAAGACTACAATAAAGGCACATTTCCTTCAGGAGGCGCATGCCCAATCTGCTCCAGAGGAGCAAGTGTTCAGGGAGTAGTGTGCCCACCCTGCTAGCTGTTAGAAGCTGGAGTGAGGGTCTGAAAAAAAGAGCCAAACGTAACGGCTTATGTCTAAGAAAGAAAAAAATTCTTCAACGCTTGGCCTGAGGGTGTTGGGGGAAGGGCAGAGAGGAATGAAGGCTATTTATAAATGTCTACAGGATTCTGCATCAATTAGAAAAGATTGCCTAGGAGGAGCCGGGAGCAGAGTGGGGACAGGTCCAGGCAGGGAAAGGATGCCAGGAAAACACTCCTGAGGAGAGGTCAGGGACGAGAGCGGGAACACAGCCCTGGCTCAGTCCCAAGTTCAGCCCTGTAGATGTTGTCAAAATGATGGTGGACGTGGAAAAGAAAGAGAAAAGGGCCTAGGAGTGGGCATCCGGGGCCTCCTGACTCACAGCACTGCAGTCCTTGGACCCTAGTGTCAGAAGGGGGTGCAGAGTGTCCGAAGCAGCAGGACAACACACTTTCTGCCATTTTCCTTGAGTTTAACTCACCTGGAACTCCAGAAGGGCGGGAGGGGGGCCTTGCTCATAATCCACTCCCACCCCCCCACCCCCACCCCCACTGCTTCTGTTTTGCTATCAAAGGCTGATTTGAAAACAGCCTGGGTTGGGGTGAGAAGGCCAGAGGATGGAGAAAGGTTGAGCTGGGAGCAAGGGGGCAGCAGAGGGACAATTCGAAGTGGGAGGTCTGAGCAGTCCACGGGAGACCAGGGCCAGACCCCGACTCAGCATCCATTCACTCCCAACCTAGCATGAGGTACAGAGTGTAGATGTGAAGGTGCATACACGTCCCAACAAAATTTAAAATCCAGGAAAAGACTAAAGCAGGTGTGACAAGATGTATAAAAAAGCAAGCTGTGCATTGTCAAGGATTCTTACGGACCTTCCTATGCCTCTAGTCTCATCCTCTATAAAATGTAGAGGGAATACAGAAGAGATTGACATTGACGCTTACTCAAAATGAGCTCAAAGAACCTTTCCACAGGAGCAGGACTTGTGACCACACTTGCCCCACAGCAGTAAATGGAAAGCCTGGGGAGCTAAGCTGTGATCAAGCCCAATGGGGATCCAGGCATCCTGCCTCCCAATCAGCCCCAGCCTCTCAAAGGCAGGTGTGCAGGGCAGCAGGGCTCACCAGGTGCCGAAGGAACCAAAGAAGACAAAGGAGAACTACTACTTGTTCCGAGAGTAACGCTCTCAAACGAAGGGGATGGGAAGAAAGCGAATCAGTGCTAAGAAGAAAATAGATTTTAAAAAATCATGTCAAGACTCCCCCAGGCTATCCTGCCAAAATTCCCATTTTCCAAAACCTTACAAAAGACACTGTCCTTACCCCCAATTCTGAGCAATTCAGACCTGCTTATGTGGCCCACAGGTGTCCTGCCAGCCCTCGCCCACCCCCACGGCCCCTTACTCACAGTTCCACAGACTCTGACATCATGCAGCCGGCCCCATTCGTCCTCATAACTGTCCACCATCATGACACTGTCATCCTCACGGCCCAGCTCAGCGTTGAGGTGCAGCCGTACCTCCTCACCCAGGGAGTGCATGCCCACCGCCGGGAACAGCCCGTCTGGGGACATGGGCATGATGGTGGAGCCCACCTGCAATGGGGGAGGGAGGGAGCTGCCGTCGGGCTCACTTTTGCATAGCTCATCTAATTCTCACAGGCTACTTCTGAGATGATGCAAAAAATAATTATCACATGCGCTGACAGACAGAAAAACAGAGGTGTCGAAGAAAACTTAAAGCTGCTAAGTACTCCTAGCCGAGCAAGGTTTGCACAGAGCTAGAAGGCAAACACAAGGCTTTCAACTTGCTGCCAAATACGTTTGCTATGAGTGCGTGTGCACTGAGGCAGGGAAGTGCTGAGGCCTAGGTGCTGAGGGAGCAGGACTTCTCAGCCTAGGCCTGAGGACGCACTTTTCCCAGGGTTGGGTATAGAGCTGGTGGCTCTCTCTGCTGTGTGCTCTTATCCCATCTCTTCCCCACTTCTAGTCTCTCTCTGAAGAAGAAAGGGAAGGAGAAGTGAAACAAAGAAAATGAACACAGAAAGGACATATCCTCGAAAGTATTCAAGTCAAAAACCCAAAGAGGAGCTCCACCTTATGTAGCCAGGCCATAATCTTCTCTTCTTTGTTCCTGCTCAAAACCCTCCCCCAGTTATGTCCCCCACAATGTCTGCTCATCCTCCATGGCACTAGCTGCCCCTCTGCATCTTTCATCTGGGTAATGGCCCAGCTTCACCTGGGCAGGGAAGTGTCTTCTCCTACACGCAGGAGACGTCAGGAGAACCTGAGGCTGGACTGAAGGAGATGGGAACGGAGCAAGCGCCAGCCAGCGGACTCTTTCTTAGCACTCCCACAGTCTTACACAGCTTCAAACTGCTTAAAACCAACTTGGGATTTCCACTTACCCGCTTCCCATTTTTGGTGAAGAAGATCTGAGCAGTCTGTACATCAAAGGACACAGGCTCAATACCGCAGCCAATCCGGTCCCCGGAGTTGCACTTTGACCCAAACTGGCGGCCCTTGGCTCGGCCATTGTACAGCCTGTGGACAGAGCAGCGCAGACACAGGGCCTGAGCTGAGCCTCCCAACTTCTTCCCAGCGCCAATAGCTGAGGCCTCATCTTGCTGCTTCCCAGTCATTCTGTGACATCATCTACCTATGTCCTAGCACAAGTCCCACCCTTCCTCTAAGTCTACAAACCTCCAAGAGTAACCATTAGGCCATCTTCCTGTCCTGATCAGAAAAGTCTATGAAAATACCCCAAGATAAGTGAAGGAATGGCAAAAGCCACTCTGAGGTAGTCCTTTATATCTAAGACTAGTGGCCCAGTACACAAAATTCGTGCATATTAAAAGGGAATTAATTAGAGGAAATATTTTAATATTGCTATTGGCTCTTTCTCTATAATAGAAGTATCAGAGGTGAAAGAAAATTAGTAAAATGTATATGAAAATCTCCCTCCTGTCAGAGTCTGGGGCACACCATGGGACCTAGAGTCAAGTCCCTGCCCACCTGCACATGCTTCGAAAATGCAGGAGACCCAGCCCCAGCCAGCCCACCCCTGTCAAGCCCCTCCGGGCAGGGGGCGCAGCCTCAGGTCCCCCGTCAAGCCCCGCTGGGCGGGGGGCGCGGCCTCAGGTCCCCCAGCTCGGCCTCAGGTCCCCCGGCCGGCCCAGCGCAAGGGCTCGAGGGCGTGATGACCATTTGCATATTAGCTCTTTATTATATAGGATTCCCTAACCCCCAAATCCATAGGAAGGCGGTTAGGTTCCGCAGGAGGAAACTCACTTGCCATCATCAGCATGGTAGGCTACAGAGTCAGGCAACCAGCCAGGCTGGTGATCCAAACTGTAGTACTGAGGGACCAGCCCCACAGCAATGGTGCCTCGGACACCACTGTCCACAATAGACACCTGGAGGGAGGAGAGCAGGGCAGTTAGCACAGATGGCAAATGGGAACTGCTGCTGGTATGGGGAAGGGAGGCTAGCCATCAAAGGGACATCAGACATGGGAATCAGAGAAAAAGACAGGGCACTCAGAGGGGGAACTGGGAGAGTGGGGGCCTACTTTACCAGGATTACTTAGAAAATAATTTCCAATTAATGGATAGGGCTGGACGTAGATGCTGGGCTTGGGTTAATGGGTGGGAAAGGACATGGGTCAAAGTGTACTTAGATGAGGGGCAGGAGAGCAGAAGGGACGGCGTGACAGGACTCCAGGGCACCTATCTCTCAGATTAGGCACCATGCTATCCTGTGCCCTTTTCCCAGCCAGCAGGCCAACAGGACAGCTCTGATGGAAAATGAAAAGGCCCAGACTGTGAATCTAGTAAAAAAAAAAAAAAAAAAAGGTTCTTGGAGCTTAACGATCTCACCCCCTGCTCTGCCCACCTCAAAATAATTGCTGTCCTTGGTCAAGGGTCGAGAAGCCACATAGCAGCCAACTTCACCGGAGTTTCCATGGTAACTGAAGGAGGAATGAGTGGGAAGTTCCATTAGCAACCTAGCCCAGAAGTTGGGGGAAGGGCCTCATCTCCAGCCCCCACCCTGCGAAGGCCAGCACAGAGGAGAATCCATTAGGCCACACTTTGGGACATCGGCACAGACACACACCGTAACAAGATACTTGAGGTCCTCCCGCTGCCTCCAATCAGGGTCCAGGCCACCCTGACCAACGCAAGCCTGGTTTCTTCATTTCCAGGGGGAAACGACAGCAGAGCCTCCCTTAGTTGCCTACTAGGGGGCTCACAACTCTGTCTAACCTCAATCCCTCCTGCTGCAGCTCCGGCCCTTTTCCTCTGGCTCTGTCCTCCGTGGAGCTGGAGAACGGCTGGTCTCTATCCTCTGGACCACAGCCCTTCGTAGACTGGAAGACAGTTATTCAGTCCCCACTCCTCAGCTTTCTTGTTTCCAGGCTAAATAACACTACTTCCTTCCCCCCGTCAGTGACAACTTTGTGAGTTAGGCTCGAAAGGAGTCAGGGAAGGGGGACAAGCCAGAAAAGGGAGAGAAAAAACACACAATCCAAAGGGTTGTAAGGTGGTGAGCAGGATGCATTACACAACTGTCCTCCCCCAAACAGGAACTCCACTGCCTTTGAAATGGTCACTCTTCACCTAAGGCCATGGTCGGCAAACTGCGGCTCACGAGCCACATGCGGCTCTTTGGCTCCTTGAGTGTGGCTCTTCCACAAAATACCACGGCCTGGGCGAGTCTATTTTGAAGAAGTGGCGTTAGAAGAAGTTTAAGTTTAAAAAATTTGGCTCTCAAAAGAAATTTCAATCGTTGTACTGTTAATATTTGGCTCTGTTGACGAATGAGTTTGCCGACCACTGACCTAAGGCAACGGACACAGGAAGGAGACCCCTGGCATCCTCTCAACCATCCTCTTCTCCCCACCCACAAGTCTGTTCTCTGCACAAGATGGATGACCTCAATCTTGGGCGCTTGGACAACTCCTGAGACCCCCCAGCAGCCTCCTGTCTCTCACATGACTGCTTCCAATGAGACCAGGAGAGTGACCCAGGGTCACAGGCAGAAGCAAGTGCAGAGGGAAGCAGCACACACTGCTCCACGGTCAACAGCATTCCCCTCCCCGGGCAGTGTAGACAGTCCTCTGCCTCAAAAAAAGCCCGTTTCCATCTCTAAGATCTGACACAAGAAGGAAAATGTGGAAAACTCCCCTAAACTCACCTCAAAGTGTCTCCATCTACAAGAATGTGCTTGAACCTCTCCTGATACCGGAATGCCCGGACCTCCCGAATCTCCCGGATCCGCCGACGCCAATTCAGAAACCGGTAGTGCAGATTGAGGTCATCCATCTTGTTCATGAGAACAAACCTGTGGGTGGGGAGACAGGGATTGAGAAGGAAGCGGGGCCCTTAGCAAAGCATCTCAGCCTGTTTTACCAGAAATGGGGTGAGGGCGCTGGACTGGAAACCAGTTGCCCAGATTGACCTCAACGATCTCCGTCCTCATTCTTGCATTCAACAAACATTTTACAGTTCTAGGTGCTACAGACACACTGTGACCGAGATGGAGGGGATTCCTGCTCTAACAGGGCTTCCATTCTAGTGCAAGGAGGCATGCCAGACGATAAGCAGATGTAACCATGTTAGACACTGGAGGAAAAAGCAGAGTGAGGGGATCAAGAACATGGGGTGACCTCTGTCTAAAGAAGGCCTCTCTCCGAGGAGGTGACATTAGAGTTGAGATGAGAAGGAGCCAGGCATTCCGGGCACAGGGGACAGCCAGGACACAGGTCCTGGGGAAGAAGGGAGCTGGCCTGGAAGGGAAATAAAAGACCAGGGTGGCTGGTGTATAGGAAACAGGGAAGATAACACAAGAGGGGAACGAGAAGGCAGGGGCCAGATCAAGGCCCTAGAGACCATAGCGAGGAGTTTGTATTTTATTCCAAGTGTGACGGGAAACCTGTGGAGGGTTTTAAGCAAGGAAATGATACGAACGTAAGGTGTGTCAGGTCTTAAAGAGCCTTCAGGCTGCTGTGGAAGAACTGACCAAAAGAGGAGTGAGAGTGGTGAACAACGAATGACGTGGTTGTGGCACCAGTTCAGATGAGAGAGGGCATCCACTCAGATGGCAGCAGAGAAGATGGAGAGGAGTAGAATGATCTGGGTGTTTGAACCACCAATGGTGCTGACATATGAATGAATGAATGAATGAATGAATGAATTTTTCCTGGAAGCCAAAAGTGAGAAAAGGGTGAGGTACTTTTCCTGTTCCCCAAACCCTGAGACAGGGGTCCCCGCAGGCCTGACAGTGCTTTGCACACAGTAGGTGCTTAGTAAGGGTAGGCCCAGAAGGGTAAGCACCTGCGGGGCAGCCTGGGACTGTCCTCCCTCGGCCAGGGCTGACCCGAGGTGGTACCGGCGCCCCAGACCTTGGGGCATCTGCTTCCTCTGAGCCCCACAGCCATGGCCCCGGCAAGTGGCGGCAGCCCCAGCCCCGCCTCCACCCGCACGGCCCGGTCACTCAGATGAGACCCGAGGGCACCGCGGCCAGCCTGTCAGTGTGACGCCGCCCAGTCTCCCCAAGCCTGGCACGGGGCGAGGGTCCCGACGGGGTAAGCCTCCAGGCAAGAGCGCCAGGCGCCGCCCTCGCCTCCCGCCTCCCGCCTCAGGCCCGGGGGAGACCCGGGATCTCTGGGACCCCGCCCCCGATCCCCGCCTACCGGGGCCGCCGCGTCCTCCTCATCCATAGGCCTCTCAGCTCGCACTCTAGCTCTTCGGCCGCCGCCACCACACACATCCGGGTCCCCGCCCTACCTACTCCCTAAGACCCGCCTTTCACTACTATCCTCGACCAATCCGAAACGACCTAGGACGACAGGCACCTGCAAGAGCCAATAGGAGGGCGCCATCAGGGTCGGGCGCGGCCCGGTGAACCGGGTACCTAGCGCTGGGTGGGGCTGGCAAACCGGGGTGTCGGGGAGTGGGAGGCGGCGACGTGGCGGCGCGCGCGCAGGGCTGGGCGGTCTGGGCGCTGACGGGGCGATAGCGGGGTGGCTCCTGGGCCGGCGGAGAAGGTAGAAGCGCACGGATAAATACTTGCTAGTGTTTCCTGAGCCCTGGTCTGCACAAGATGTGATGCTAAAAGCTTTGCGGGAAATTCCTTTTAATATACTCTATAATCTTGTGAGATGAGTCTTATTACGATCTATTTTTTTGTAAATGAAGAGCCTGAAGCGGGCCTCCATAGTTCGTGGGCTTTATGTAACTATGCTTTATAGTCTCCTGAGCTCTGCTATTACCTGCATTATATTCTTCCGAGCTCCATTTCTTTTAACCCTTTGCTCACTATGGGACATTCCATTCCAGGAGAGAATTTCGAATGCAAAAAGCACAGTGGCATGAAACTTCGGAATGTCCAAACATTTGGAATGTCAGGAACAAAGGAGTCTGGTGTGATAAGAAAGTGGGGTTGGAGTCATAATGTGAGGAGAAGGAGGATACAAACATTTATTGAGTACCTTCTAAAGGGGGTTATTGCCATTCTGGGGAGGACTTCCTTGATTTCCTCCCATCGCCAAATCCCTTTTCCAAATCAGGAGGTTTTTCCCCCTCTGTATTTTCATTCTATCTTGTTTGCACCTCATTTATAGCACTTATTACAATCATACTCGTATTGTTAAAGTCACCTCTGTGTGTAGACCTGTCTCTGCTAGCCTGTGGGCTACTTCAGACTCTGGGATTTATCCTGTTCTTATAAATAGATGCTCCACAAATGTTGAATGAAACAGAAGCCGTCATCTCTTACACCTTAAACAGTGACCACTGGCATGCTGGAAATAGGTGTTGATGAAAAACTGAGGACCTAGGTTAGAGCCCCAATTCTGTGACGGAAAGATCAAGATCTTGGTGTTCTTTTTTAAAATATATATATACTTTATTGATTTTTTACAGAGAGGAAGAGAGAGGGATAGAGAGTTAGAAACATCAATGAGAGAGAAACATGGACCAGCTGCCAATGTACATGCCCTTGACCAGAATCGAACCTGGGACCTTTCAGTCCGCAGACCGACGCTCTATCCACTGAGCCAAACCGGTTTCGGCAATCTTGGTGTTCTTATTAAAAAGTATTGAAACATGTGTTCTCTTAGCTCCCTTCCAGCCCCTGAGTTACATAGTTCTGGATAGTTATTCTCCTTAATTTGTCACCAGCTCCTTCTGTTTCCTTCATTTCTTCTCTTCCACCCCTTCTTCCTGAGCTGTGAAAATACTCTGTCAACTCAGCTCTTCCCAAAGGCAGCTAAAGCGTGACCAGCCAGGCAGCTCCCAGAGTCATGTCCATGGTCACAACTGGGTCTCCTGACTCCCTCCAGAAACTAGCTAGCTAGGGCCTGAGACGGAGAGAAATGGCTGGCAGAAGGTGTTTCTGAAATGTTACTGATGGTTGGTAATTCTACTCGGGATTTCCTCATCTTCAGGTGCCAAATGGGGCTGGCCTTTTTGGTGAATCCTCAATCTGTTGACATTCTCAGAACCTAATTGATAATTTGTGCTTGATATCTAAATATATTTGATTAAACAGCTTTATTGAGGTATAATTGACATATAATAGACCATACATATTTAAGGCATATAATTTGAAAACTTCTATATATACCCATGAAAATATCACCACAATCAAGATAGTGAACATTCCATCACTCCCAAAAGTGTATTCATGCTCCTTTATAATCCCTCCTTTCATCTGCAGGAAACTACTAATCTGCTTTTGTCATTAGTTTAGTTTGCATTTTCTAGAATTTTGTATAAATGGAATCTTATAGTGTATGCTCTTGGGGAAGGTCTAGCTTCTTTTATTCAGCATAATTCTTTTGGGATTTATTTATGTTATTGTATATATGAATAGTTCATTCTGTTTTATTGCTGAATGGTATGCCATTGTATGAATATACCACAATTTATCATTCATTTATTGATGGACATTTGGTTGTTTCCAGTTTGGGACAATATTACAAACTAGAGGCCCCATGCATGAATTTGTGCACAGGTGGGGTCCCTCGGCCTGGCCGGTGATCAGGGCGATCAGGGCCATCTCGCCCAGTCCTGATAGGGGCCGGCCAGCTGCAGGGAGGGACCACGGGAGGTTGTAGGCTTGGGCCCTGATCAGGATCGGACTCGCAACATTTTTTTTTTTTTTTAATGTACAGGGCAATGCTCCAATCAACAACCCGCCAAGGCTTGTTTTTCTTTTTTAAAGTTGGTTTGAGCTATTCCAGATCTGATCCTTTGTATTTCCATATGAAAAATCAGCTTGCCGCCCTGGCAGGAATGGCTCAGTTGTCTGGATCTCATCTGTGCACAGAAAGATGGCCTCTCCAATTCCGGATTCCCAGGCGTATGCTGGGACTGTGGGCTCCATCCTTGGTGGGGGTCGTGCTGGAGGCAGCTGATGGATGCTTCACTGTCACATCAATGTTTCTCTCTCTCCTTCTGTCTCTGAAAATGAATTTTTAAAAATCTTTAAAGTAAATAAATAGAAAGACTAAATTTGTTTGTCATCACGAGCTTTCACTGTATCTCACTGTGAATTTGTGGCAACACTTTTTAAAAAAATCACCTTGCCAATTTCTACCAAAAAAAAAAAAAGTCTCTGGGATTCTCACCCCGCCCCTCCCCGCCCCCCGGGATTTTAATTGGCCAATTTTGGGAGAACTGACATTTTAACAATATGCAGTCTTCAAATCCACAAACATTTGGGTTAAAAATGGAGTTATATCTCTCCATTTATTTGTCTTCTTTAATTTATCTCAGAAATGTTCTATAGTTTTCACTGTGCAGATCCTTTGTCAGATTTATCCCTAAGTATTCCATATTTTTATACAATTTTAAATGTTCTTTTTAATTTTAATGTCCAATTGTTCATTGCTAATATACAGAAATATAATTTGTTGCATACATTAATTTTGCATATATTTGATTTTTTTAATCCTCACCCGAGGATATGTTTTCATTGATTTTAGAGAGTGGGGGGAGAAATGTCGATGTGAGAGAGAAACATGGATCAGTTGCCTCACGTACATGCCCCAAGCAGGGATTGAACCTGCAACCTAGGTATGTGCCCTGACTGGGAATCGAACCCACAACCTTTTGGTGCTAGGGGACGATGCTCCAACCAACTGAGCCACCCAGCCAGGGCTATATTTGATTCTGATGTATGAGATTTAGTTGCTATTTCCCTAAGCTTACTCTGGTTGTCTAGTATTAAATTCTAGACTCTCAGGACAAAATTTTAGGGAGGAAAAAAGAAATATTTATTATAACCAATGTTTTATTACAGGCTATGGGAGGGCACAGCGGGCCTGCCCAGACCTCAAAGTTGCCTTTGGAAAGAGCCCAGTCTTAGGCTTGTTGTAGTCTCACAGCTCAAGAAGTTGAAGAAGAGGTCTAGTCTTTGCATGACTTGCCAGAGATCTTTTATCTATCATTTTATTATTTTCTAACTTCTTTCCTTTTTCAGTCTGTGCTGATTATCATAATACACTTCTTGTGATTATTCCTACCCCACTCACAATACAAGAGAACCCTTCCTTTTATTTATCTTAAAACAACCTCTCTCTTGCTCTAGAAATTACATGTGGTTTGAGTATTTAGAGAATTGGGGGGGGGGGGGGGAGTCTGTATTTAACTTAGCCAAACTCTTTTTTTTTTTTTTAACTTAGCCAAACTCTTAATGTTTTTCTACATCATGAAAGTTTTTTGTGTTAAAGTGAAAAGAGCATTGAACTTGGAATCCAGTGGCTCTCACCACCCAGCTGTGTGGGCTTTGGCAAGGTATTTAACTTCTCTAAATATGTCTTCTTATCTGGATGTCATAATGAAACATTGTGAGAATTATGCAAAAAATAAATAAGCATTTATTGAACTTGAGTTGAAGCTGAATATTTCTGCCTCCTCTTCAGATTGGAGAGCCCTCATCTGTTTGTTTAGTTCTCAAAGGCCGGTATCCCACCTTGCTGAGACATAGCCTTTCTCTGGATCTTTTCTAGTCCAATGAGGCCTTCCAAAGCACAGACTTTCAGCTGTGGACACAACAGGTTTGAACCAGGGTAGGATCATTCATTCAACAAATACCGAGTACCTTGGTGTGTGCCAGGAACTGAATTAGACACTTCATTCATTCATTACCAAAAATAAAAAAATAAAAAAAATTGAGTGCCTACCATGTATGTTACATGAATTATCCCTAACACTCATAACAATTCTGCAAAGTAGGTATTGCAACTTCCATTTTACAGAGGGGAAGAGGTGTTAATAAGAGACAAATGATAAACAGCCATGTGTTTGTTAAAGACAGGTGCTGCTGCCTCTGCTTAGATCCTTCCCCTAGTCCCCTCCCTCACAAACTTCTACTCCTCTTAATAATCAACCAAAACATCACCTCCTCTGTGAAGCCTTCTTTGATTCTTTCAGGCAAGCTTAAGTTCTTCTACCTCTCTATTCACTTGGCCTTTGATCCTTCATATCCTTACACTAGAGGCCCGGTGCATGAAATTCATGCACAGGTGGGGTCCCTAGGCCTGGCCAGCAATCAAGGCCCATCAGGGCCTTCCAGCTGCTGGCCTGGGCCTTCCTTCATTCTGCGCTACCCCCTGGTGGTCAGTGTACATCATAGCGAGTGAGGGAACTCCTGGTCTCCCGGTTGAACTCCTGAGGGGACAATGCATATTAGGCTTTTATATATATAGATAGTGTCATTGTTGATTTGCTTGTCTGTTTTCTCTAGAGACTGTGAGCTCCTTAAGATCAGGTGAACCAACATTCAATTACACCCACAGCTTGACAATAAAAATTAGAGAATGCACAGTTAGAGAAGAAGGGAATGGTTAGGAATGTGATTGTGAGTAAAAGTTTAGATGTCTGAATTCAAAGAGCATATTTGGTTAAGGGGTAGGGGATTCTTGTCAGGTAATAATAGGGGTTATAGAACTGGAGGATTTAAAACCAAGGATTTGGATTTGATACTGGAGTTAATAGGATTCATTGTAAGTTTCTGAGCAGATGAATTATATATTCTACTTTCATTTCAGAAAGAATTGTCTAGGTACAGAATAGATCATGTCTGAAAACTTGGCAGCCCATAGGAAACTATCACCACGGCACAGGTGGAGACAATTAGAACCCAAACCGTCAGATAGTTATAGAAATGAAACCACTTTAAGAGCAGATGAGGGAAACATTAGGAAGGACTGACCAACAGGAATATCTAATTTCATGGGAAAAGATAAGAATGAAGGATGACTGGAAAATTGGGAGAGTGATAAGACCAGTGGCAAAAATAGGAAAGCAGGGGGTCAACTGGGGGAAAAGGAGACATATGTAAAACTTAAGACAATTTAAAAAAGTAGGAAAGCCGAGGAATGTTTGTGGGGGGATATGAGAAGTATGATTCCAGATGTGTTGAGTTTGAAATAATGGCAAGTGGAAAGTTCCATTAGGACTCTTGGAAATGTTTTCTGGTTACTTCCCATATTCTTCCTTCTGATGCCTAATATTCTGGTGGCTAATATCACAACATATTAGGGTTCAGAATGTAACCATAGAATGCTTCATGGAATGGTGCTTTTCCCAGTCTAAATAAACATATTTAAAAGCCCTTGAGCCCTGGATGGTGTTTCTCAGTGGTTAGGGCATTGCCCTGTGAACTGAAGGGTTGAGGGTTTGATTCCTAGTCAAGGGCACATACCTGGGTTTCAGGTTCACTCCCCACCCCATCCCCGGTCTCTCTCTCTCTCTCTCTCTCCTCTCTCCTCTCTCTCTCACTTTCTCTCCCCCACCCCTTCCTTCCACTCTTTCTGAAAAGTAATGGAAAGAATATCCTCAGGTGAGGATTTAAAAATAAAAATAAATAAAAATAAAAGCCCTTGAGAGTAACAACCCACAGCCCATGCAGAGGCCTTTTGGAAATAGATTTTCCCAGCAGACGGTACTAAGCAAAGACTTCCAAAATACCCCTCAGAATGATTAGGAGGAGGATGGTGACCGCGAGGCAGGGCATAGAGGTTCAAATGAAATCTGGGTTCTAAACCCTCCTCCATCACTTCTCTCTTTGAAGCCTCAGTGCTCTCCTACGGGAAGAAGAATAGGAAAAATAAAATTACACAGCTTATAAGTTTATAGTGAGGATTAAATGTAAAGTACTTAGCACAGTTCTTGCACATAGAAAGCATTAGATAATGTTCGTTGTTATTGTTGTTGTTGTTATCATTAGTTCATATGACTTCTCTACTAGCCTGTGATCTTGTTGGAAGCAGGGCCAAGTCTTACTTATTCCTATATCCTCAGCCCAGGCAGTGGCCCAGGACTGAGGGTGACCACCAGGAGCTGGGGAAAGGCAAGAAAGGGTTCCGCCCAGAGTCTCAGATGGAGCGTGGTCCTGCCGGCACCTTGATTTTGGACATCTGGTCTCCCAAACTGTGAAACAATACCGTTTACGGTACTTGGTTACAGTAGCCCTCACAAACAATCCGTGTGCATTCATGCATATTTATTTTATACCTTATTTAATCCAATACTGTTCCTTTTGTTGCACAATTTTTTTTTTCAGCTTTGACCACTGGGAGCTCTTTCAGGTTGGTTCTTATACCTCGTTAATATGCTTCCATCCTTTTGATTGCTTCCTTACTTCCTGATGCTACAAGACGCTCCAGCTTATCTTGTTTTTCCCTGCCTCCAGCTGTTTCTGGAAGGGGTTCTGTTTCCTTTTATTGGAGAATGGTATTTGGAAACCAAGATCTAGATTCTAGGAGCACTCACTGCTGTTGGGATGCCATTGCTTCTAGGCCCTCTTAGTGAACAGAGTTAGGTAAATAAGTATGTATGCTAAGCCATGTATATACACATATCTATACTTCACCTTCATATCTGTTACACAAAGGGTGTCCGACCTGAGACACCCTCCACCTTCCACTCTCTTCAACCATATTTATTTCTTCTCCCAAACTCTGTTGTAAACGCCTGTTCTCCAGGAAGCCCTCTCTGATTTATCCTGGGGCCTGGCTTCCCTTTCCTATTGAACCCTGAACACACTCTGGGCCTCTTTGCAGCTCTGGCAGAAGCTTTTAGCAAACTCCTCTCACACAGAGGCCAGCAGATTCCTGGCAGTTTGCAGCTTGGCTCACACTGCATCCTGAGTGCCCACTATGTGCTTCAGATTTCTGCTCTGGATGCTGAGGTGGAGGGCTTCCCAAAGGGAAGAGAAGCAAATTCCTGGTCTGCAAGAAAGAGCCTGGTTAGACCCCAGCTCTGACAGCATACAGCTCTGGGCTTCCATGCTGGAGGGAAGGGGAGAGGGGAAGTGCAATGCTGAGGTGGGGGGTTGATACTGGATTGTGCAACCCAGTTTAGACTGAAGGGAGGGACCAAGCTGGGCAGGTGGGAGCATGAAACAGGGGAAATCTCTATGGGTGGTGGTAATGGCAGAGATGTGGCAAGGGGTAAGGGGGAGTTTAAGAAGGGAGTATTGAGAAGAGAGTGGTGTATGTGAGAGGCTAGAGTATTGGGCTTTTCTGCAATATAACTCACAAAGGAGGAGCCCAAACAATTAAAAAACAAAACAAAACAAAAACCACTGGGAGCCTGCAGGGAGCACAGCCATCTTGTCCCCATCCCAGCTTCCCACGGGCCTTTCTGTCTTATTCAGGAGCAGGGAGCTGGAGCCCAAGAGAAAAGCCCTTGCCAGAACCATGTACAGGGCAAAATGGAGTGAAACAGGTTGGGGATGAGACAAAGCTCTGCACCCTGGGGTCAGAACCTGGGGCAGGAAGTCACAGAGCCTCTGCAGAGTGGAGGAGAGCTGCCTCTTCCACTCCCCCAAGCCCCGACCTCCCCACCTGTCCAATCTGCATCGGTGTCTCAGGGCTGCTGGAAGACCCTACTCCCCAAATGGGGGTTCTAGGGACCCAGGGTAGGCCTGGAGGGCAGTGCTGAGAGTGAGGTTCTTTTATTTTATATTTTCCTAAAAGTTCAGGAAGCCCTGGCATTCTTGCTTGGAGGCCCAGAATTTAAATTTAGTCACTGCCCAGAGCCCTTGTTTTAGGAAAGAATGAGGCGGCTGTTGCGTAATCCAGAGCCAGGAGGGTGTGGGTTGCTGAAGGAAACGGTCCCTCTTCCTCCCTCTAGGAAGGGAGGCTGGGCCAGGAGTGCTGGGGGTGGGCGGGGCCTGGGGACGGGCAGTGATGGGTGGGGAGACTCCCTGGGCGGAGCACTGCCTGATGAGTCCACAGAACCCACTGGCTGACACTGGGTGGAGATGGAGTGGGGGACAGGTTCTGGGAAAGTAGGGGAATGGAGGACGCGCTGCCTTGAATGAGGGGAGCGAGGGTGGTGGTGGTGGGGTGTCCAACTTTCTGGCCAGTGTTCCCAAGAGCACCCAGAGTATGGGTTCCTATCACTTTTGCCTCCCCCCCACCCCATAATTTCAAATGGCGAATCCCGCCCCCACCTCCCAGGTGTTCAGCCAGTTCTCACCCTGCACACTGGCCCCTCTGCAATCGTTCCAGACTCCATTGGCCCCACCACATTATTGGGATTTCCGAGAGTTTGTTTAAGGTGTGCCTCCCCCCCGCCCCCTTTGCCCCCCCCCCCCACCCCGCCTCTATCACCTTAGCCCAGGCTGGCCCCCGGACACGTTTTCCCCGCAGTTGCATTTCAGGGAGAGTTTCTCTTGCCCCTTCCCACGGTTGCTCTGCCTCTTTGCCCTTGATCTACTTTCTCCCATCAGCAGTCGGTGCTTATCCCTTCTCTTTCCATTCACCCCCTCCCTCTGATGACCCCCGGGCCCATCCCTTCTCCCTCCGCTTTCAGACCACGGAGTCCCTGGTCCCGGCTCCCCGTGCACCCACACGCTAACTGGATCTCAGCTTTCCCCTTCTTCCCAGCTGCCGGCCTCTCCTCCTTCTACCCCTCCCCGTCCTCCAGGCCCGGGAGCCAACAGTCCCTCTTCCAAATTCTGGGCGAGATTCCCGGGAACAGAGCAAGAAAAACCAGAGTAATTTGGGGGAGTAAACCGAAGTTGGGGAGGGAGCCGGGAAGAAGAGTGGGGAGGACCAGGTGGGGTGGGGGGAGCCTCTCCAGTCCCACCCAGTTTAGGGAATGCCTCTGCCTCCTCCCCACCCCCCTGACCCCCCTCCACCTGGTCCTTAAAGGGCCCGGCCCCTGACCCTCGGCTATTTAAGACCGAGGGGCGGCAGCAGGCAGCTGCTGCGCTACGACTGCTCTGGGCGGAGAGAACGGGGCAAAAACCCCGACCATGACCCCGCACAGACTGCTGCCGCCACTGCTGCTAACTCTGCTGCTCGCTGCCCGCCCGGGAGGCGCCTTGGCACGGTGCCCGGGCTGCGGGCAGGGGGCGCAAGCGGGATGTCCAGGGGGCTGCGCTGCAGAGGAGGGTGCGGGGCAGCCCGCAGAGGGCTGTGCGGAGGCTGGGGGCTGCCTCAGGAGGGAGGGGCAGCAGTGCGGGGTCTACACCCCTAACTGCGCCGCTGGACTGCAGTGTCAGCCGCCGGAGGAAGACCAGGCTCCTCTGCGGGCGCTGCTGCTGGGCAGGGGCCGCTGCCGCCCCGCGCGCGCGCCCACGGGTGAGTCAGCGCCCGCCCCGCCCGTTGAGACCCGCTTCTCCGCAGGCCGGGTCCTGGGGAGGTGGGCGCAGGCAGCCCTGCAAGCCTCTGGGTCCCGCCACTGACGCTTCTCCTCCCACCCCAACCCTGGGGGGCACGTTAGAGGGGGAAGGGGGAAGTGCGGGAGGCGGGGGGGCAGCTAGGGCCGGGGAGGTGTCTGAGCTCTCCACTTTTTTTTGCCCCTTCTACCACTTTCTCTTGAAGGGAAAGAGATGGAGAGGTGGAGGGGTTCAGGGCCATGCCATATGCCACAGTAGCCCAGCTCCTTCAGTCCTAGACCCCCAAGTTGGAGAAGGGACCCAGATGTTCTCAGCTCCCACTTGGAAAAAGAGGGAATGGAACACCAGACTCCCAAATCCTGCACACCCTGAGAAATATCTCCCCCTCTCCTTTTCATATTGGGGTGTCCAAAGCACCTGAACATGAGGCTAAGAACAGAAGACGCCCTCCATCCAGAGTTGTTTCAGACCATCACAGGGTCAGAGAGTAGGTGCCGGGGTCCTGGCGGTGGGGACTAGAGGTGGGAAAAGAAGGCACCTATCAAATCAGGGTTATGATTTAAAGCTGCCACCCCACCCTACTCCAGAGTGGAGAATAGAAGACTTAGTGGGTGGGCAGAACAGAAGTGAGTCAGAACCTGAAAGATGGGGGGGGGGGGGGGCAGCAGGGAAATGGGGAGGGCAGGAAATATACCCCAGGGGCACCTGAGTTCCTGGTTTCTTCCATGGGAAGGGCTGGGAAATTAACTTGGAGCTGCTTTCAATCCCGGATGCATGCGTGCAGGCTGCGGAGGCCCTCCTAAAACGGGTGGGTCAGCGGAGGCAGTAGGAGCAAAGTCATGATAGGGTGTTAGATGGAGGAAATGAGGGGCAAGGGCCGAGGAGTGTGGAGGAAGGAGTATCAGATTCGGGACTGCAGATGAAGTGACTCCAGTTGTAAGTGGTAAGCAGAGGAGGGCTCTCTCTGTGCTTGGGGCTGGGCACATAAGCAGAGCTTGCTTTGGGCACGGAGAGAGAGTCTTTTCAGGGGTCATAATAATTTTACAGCTGGGTGGAGTCCAAGCAGTTCGTGCTCCCCTTCCGGCCTTTCCTTCGTCCTGACTTATTTCTTCATCTTGTTCCATCCTGAGCTCATCCCAGACCCCCCCAGACACCATGTGTGAAACTTCCCCAGAGCCAGAAGCCACCTCCCTCCCGTTGGAAGCCCCTCATTCCCGCACTTTTGCAACCTGCCCTCTGCCGGTCTAGGTTGACGAACCTCACGTGTTCCTGGGGCCACTAGGGCCGGGGAGGTGTCTGAGCTCTCAACTTTTTTTTGCCCCTTCTATCACTTTCTCTTGAAGGGAAAGAGATGGAGAGGTGGAGGGGCTGGGCCACAGGGGACCAGAAGGGTGAGGCCCCTGCTGTCCCAAAAGTAACCACATCCCAGCTTGGAAGAGGTGGGCTGAGTCACAGCAGGGTCACAGCAGGGCCACACATTCCACTTGGTTGCTGCTGACCCCTCCCACATCCATTGCTTTTCTGCCCCATCTCCCTGGGTTAGTGCACCCCCTGCTGGCTTCTGATGGAACAGCCAGATCTTTCACCCCAAGCCCAAGGCCTCCCAATATACAGTAGTCCCCCTTATCCACTGGAGCATACGTTCCAAGACCCCCACTGGATGACTGAATCCGAGGTTAACACCAAACCCTAATCAACGCCTTCGGCTCTGCCAGAAATGTGGCAGCAGATCCACACCAGCAGATGCAGCCTCTCCAATAATTTTTTTATTTTTTCAGTCCAAACCTATTCCTGAATCTGTGTAACCATCTCTTATTTGCAGTAAATGTCTTGCTGTCCCTCGTTTCAGGGGATCCTTGCTTAAGTCTTCGTATAGGCTCACTGTTATTTGTCACAACACATTGCCATCAGTTGGAACACGTTTTCTGTCCCTGTCTTTTACTGACAAATTTAATGTCTTCTCCCTCTTAACTAAGCACTTACTGTGGCCATAACTTTTCTTTCTTTTTTTAAAAAAATTTTATATTTTTTAAAATATATTTTATTGATTTTTTACAGAGAGGAAGAGAGAGGGATAGAGAGCTAGAAACATCGATGAGAGAGAAACATCGATCAGCTGCCTCCTGCACACCGCCTACTGGGGATGTGCCCGAAACCAAGGTACATGCCCTTGACCAGAATCGAACCCAGGACCCTTGAGTCCGCAGCGGAGGCTGACGCTCTATCCACTGAGCCAAACCGGTTTTGGCGGCCATAACTTTTCTAGCTTGAGGTGTGACAGCAAAACTAGCATGACTTTCTCTGTGTGTTTTTTTTAAAATGTGTTTTCATTGATTTTTTTGAGAGAAAGGGAAGGAGAGGGAGAGAGATAGAAACATTGATGAGAGAGAAACATCCATTGGCTGCCTCCTGCACGCTCCCTACTGGGGACTGAGCACACAAGTCAGGCATGTGCCCTAACTTCTTGGTGCGTGGGATGATACTCAACCAACTGAGCCGCACTGGCCGGGCTAGCATGGATTTCTTATTCCTTCTGCACAGTTTCATGGAAAGAAGACTTGTTTTATTGTAGATCTTAGCAACCTCAGTATACGATTTTTAAAAATATTTTTTATTGATTTCAGAGAGGAAGGGAGGGGAAGAAAGAGATAGAAACATCAACAATGAGAAAGAGTCATTGATCAGCTGCCTCCTGCACGTCCCCTGCTGGGGACTGAGCTGAAACCCAGGCATGTGCCCTGACCTGGAATCTAACCGTGACCTCCTGGTTCATAGGTTGACACTTAACCACTGAGCACCCCTAGGTGGGCCAGCATATGATTTTTATTCTTTCCTTATTAACTTGAGAACTTTCACCTTTTCACTTAAAGCCAGCACTTTTTGGCTCCTTTGGCATATCTGAGTTGCCAGCATCACTACTCTTGCACTTTGGGGCCATTAATAAGTAAAAGAAGGGTTTTGAACACAAGGACTGAGATACCATGACTGTCGATCAGATAACAGAAATGGCTAATAAGTGACTAATGAATGGGGAGAACATACTGCATAGAGACACTGGACAATTGGCTGATTCATGTCCTGGGCCGGAAGGAGCAAGAGGGCGAGAAATTTCATCACACTGTTCATAATTTAAAGCTTCTGAATTTTTTATTTTTGGAATTTTTTATTTAATATTTTCAGACTATGGTTGACTGCAGGTAACTAAAACCACAGAAAGTGAAACCACAGATAAGGGGCAACTATTGTATTTGTTCACGATTTTTGCTTTCCAAAGTGTTCCTCCCTCCTAAGCCTTGTCAGGAAATGTAATAATACCATTTGCCAGGGAAAGAAGCTGAGGCCAGGAGAAGGTAAGGGTGCAGCCAGATTCTAACCCCCCTTCACCTCTCCTGCGCCAAAAGCCCCTCTCTTCCTCCCGCTTCAGGGAGGAGAGGTAAGCAAGGCTCTTTCCTACGTGGCGCCGGTCTTTGCCATCTGGCTGATTTCTGGCCTTTTCCTCCCCCCTCTTCTTTTGGCTGTAGGGGAGAATCCCAAGGAGAGTAAACCCCACGCGGGGACCACTCGCCAACAGGACATGAGCCGTAGAGACCAACAAAGGAACCTGGGGACCTCTGCCACTCCGGGGCGTGTCCAGGACACTGAGATGGTGCGTCTGGGGCTGGCAGGGAGCAGGAGGGGTGGGGAGCCCTGAGGATGTCCATGTGAGACTGCCTCCTGGGGCTCGGAGAAGTCTCCCAGGTTAGCCCCGGGAGCCTGGCGGGTGGGGCCCAGGGGCTGTGCCGTGGAGCTCTCAGCGGGTTCTAAGCTGCTTGCTCCCCCTTCGCCCAGGGCCCATGCCGCAAACATCTGGACTCAGTGCTACGGCAACTCCAGACCGAAATCTTCCGGGGGTCTCACACGCTCTATGTGCCTAACTGTGACCATCGGGGCTTCTACCGCAAGCGGCAGGTGAGGCCTCGCCTCTCTCTCCCCGCCTTGGCCCATCGGTCCAAGGCTCCTACCAGGGATGGGAGGGGGGCTTATACAGTTGCATAAATAAGACACTGTCCCTGCCTTTAAGGATCTCCCAACTTCAGCGCCCATGCAAACAGAATAACCAACCACACACCGTAGTAGAGGAGTTAGACTGCCCACGGAGTGCCTAACTCGGAGGTACACAAATGTGAGGCGCCCCAGGGTCACCTAGAGGGCTGTGAACACACAGGTGGCTGAGCCCCACCAGCAGAGCCTGAGAATCTGCATCTCCAACTCCATCCCTGGTGATGCTGATGCTGTTGGTTTGGGAGCCACACTCGGAGAACTACTGTTCTGGCCTAGAAGAACAGGCACAATTTTGTGGGTGGAGAAGAAGAGAAGCAAGGGAAGGGGACCCAGCAGGACTCACGGTCCTGAGAACTCTTAGCTGTTTCTGCGTACTCAGACTCAGGAGCCCACAGCCCATCCCCAACCCACAGGACCCCTCCCACCTCTCCTGTCGGAGCCCTGGCCTCACCTCTGATCTGTCTCCTCTCTCCCCAGTGCCGCTCCTCCCAGGGGCAGCGCCGAGGGCCCTGCTGGTGTGTGGACCGGATGGGCCAGCCCCTGCCAGCATCCGTGGACAGCAATGGCGGCTCCCCCTGCTCCACAGGGAGCAGTGGCTAAGGCTGGGTGGGGTCCCGCAGGGCCACTGGCAGGAGCCTGGGGCTGTCATCTTGGGCCATTTGTCGAGTCCATGAGTCACGCAGTCCCACACTCCCCCTTCAGGCCCTGCCCCATTGTCCCCCTTATCCCTGAGACATCACACAGGGAAAAATTGTTGGTGTTGGCTTGGGGTGTTAATAAAGCTGTTTGGGGGGCCTCTGGTCTATGTCTCTGTGTCCACCTCTCACATTTCTGGAGCCCCTGACCCTTCCCTCCCCCGTTTACAGCCCTCCAGTAGCTATTTGCCTTTCCTGTGACTACCTTTGGTCCTTCCCGCTGCTCTTGGAATGAAGGAGGCAGCCATTGGCAGAGGCTTCAAGCCCGGAAGCCTCACCCAACTACCCACCAGGGAGTCGGGGGGCGGAGACAGAAGTGGGGAGACACTGAGCCCGGGGCCTTGGTATGAAGTTGTGATCTTTGGACACAGGGGAGAGGAAGAATTAATAGTTAATCCCCAGCAGGAACCTAACAAAGAGGAACTCTCAAAGCACTTACCCTTCTGTTACATCCTTCTAAAAAGGAAACGAGATTATTATTTATTGAGCTCCCCTCATGAGCTGGGCCCTGGACCCTGTGCTTTTACCTGGATTACCTCTTTTGGTGCTTATAGTAATTTTGTGAGGAAGGGACTTTTGCCCCTGTTTTCCAGAGGAGGAAACTGTGGCTTAAGGTATTTGGGTCACTAGCCTAAAATTACACAGCCAGGAAATGATAAAGGGAGGATTTAAATCTAGTTCTTCCGCATGTGACAATGGCTGGCATTCCTCAGATGCTAAATAAGTGTCTACTTTGCCTACCTGCTAACCCAAGCAGGTGTAGGGAAGAGCTGACCTTCAGGGACACTGGCACCTAGCACTTCCTAGTCACAGGTGTCAACCCCATCAGCATATTAATCACCTGCATACAATGCTTTCAAGTTGACTAGGTCCTTTCACACACCTTATCTCATGGTCTAAGGGAGCTGAGTGTACTGATAACCGAAGAGGTTTCTGACTCCGCCCCGCCCTTCAGCCTGCTGGAAGGTGAGCCATGCTAGGTGATAAGCCTCAGAGAGGCAAAGTCCCCCTTCCCACCACATGCATAGTCACTACTCCTGTGGGAGGGAGAGCACACTTGCTCAGAGCTGGGCATCTGGGGGGTGGTTGGCTGTTGCGGGGTTGCATCCAGTCCATCCCTGCGGCAGCCCGCAGAGCCTGTAGCTGAGAAGCACTGCCCTCCGGATCAGATAACCTGTCATGCTCCTGGAGGCCCCCTCCTCCTGAGAGGACTTTAGTCTGTGGAGCTGTCGCTGAGCTGAGAGATGGGAGCTCCGCGGGGTGGCAGGCAGTGAAGGGAAGGAAGGAACATGGCAGAGGCCGCCTGCTGCCCAGTCAAGACTGACCTCATGGAGCCCAGGGCGGCCCGCTCTCGGAGGAGAGCAGGGTCGAGAAGAGAGCAGGAGGACCGACCCTCCGGAGGAGGTGAGCCACCCTCTGGGAGTGCAGACAGCTCAGGTGGGGGTGGAGGTGAGGCTACCCTGTTGAGAGGGGGCTCCTCCTCTCTACCTGAAACCCCTCGTGCTGTCCTGGGAAGGCAGACTCTGGCCTCTGCCCCTAACCACCCAGCTGGGAGACAGACACAGAGAAGGGGCCTTCAGAGCTGTGGCCTTGCCTCGTCTCTCTGACTCTCTAACCTCAGAGGGTAAACAGAGAGGCTTCCTGTTCCCTGAGTACCCTGTGCTGTCGTCAGGCTCCCTGCTTACCAAGGGCCTCCTCACCCCCTGACAAAACAACTTCCTCTTCTGACCGCCCCACCCATGATACTAGAAATCTGCTTGCGGGGCTGGGAGGCTGCTGAGCACACAGAAAGCACTTCCTGGCAGAGGATGCCTCTGGGCTCACACCAGGCAGCAGAACCCTAACTCCTCCCCTTTGGGTGTGCCCTTTGACCCCTCCTTTTAGGAAATGCTGAGGCGCTTGGAGGCCCTGACTTGGTGCAATGGACTCAACATATGGAGGTGAGGGACCTCAGAGGTCAGAGGTCAAGATGAGCAGGTCTTAAAGTGGAGAGGGCAGTAGGGGAGAGGACCAGTTTGGTGATAAAGACAATTTGTTCTTGGGTTCAAACCCCTCAGATGAGGTAAGAGCTAAGGGTTAAGATGAAGGGCTTTGAAACACAGGTCATCAGGGCAGGAGCCAAAAGTCAGCCAGTCAGTCAGTCTGTTAGAGGTCAGGAGAGGGAAGGCTGGGGTCAGGGAGAAGAGTCAAGTCCGAGATGACAAGGTGGTTGGGACTGGAAATGTCACTACTGCTGTTTCTCCTTGATCATCACTGCGGCCCTGGGAAGCCCAAGGGAGAGAAATTATTGGGGAACTTGTGGGCAGGAACCATGTTGTCTCTCCCTAGCACTTGTGCGCATAGAGAGCTCAGTAAATGTTGAGTGAGTGAGAGGATGGCAAACTGGTTGGAGGGACAGTGGGCCCTGCTTTGTCCATAGACTGTGAAGGCACAGCTGCTGGAGCAAGCACAGAGACAGCTGCTGGAGCTGCTGGATCGCGCCATGTCAGAGGCCGTACAATCCTACCCGCCACAAGGCAGACCGCTGCCCACTATTCCTCCAGATTCCCCGAAAAAGTAAGAGGCTGAGGAGCCAGGGGCTGATGAATGGCTGGAGCAGGCTCCACCATTGTGAGATTACAAGCCATAACCATCATCTCATGCGCCCTTTGCCAGCGCTGGTCTGACCCTCACTTCAACCTTCCCCCTTCTCCTTTTATTGCCTCTGCCTTCCTGGCTCTGACCTCCACCTCTAGCCATGCTCTGCCCTGGCCCTGACCTTCAGCCTGATCCTGCCCTCTGGCCCTAGCCTTGACCTTCTGCTACTACTACTCTTGGCTCCCACGTATTGATCTTCTGCAAGGCCCTCTGCCCACTGCCTTCTTCCTTTGGGTCCTGACCCAGAACAACTCTCTCAATTCAGTATCCAGGAGCCATCCCTGAAGAAACGGAAAGTTTTTATCAACCGCAAGTCCCTGCTGGAGTAAGTTAAAGGAGAGGATGGGGGGGGGGGGGCGGTGTGCTTTGGTTAGGGGTCCAGGATACCTCAGTTCTCATCCCCAGGCTCTAGATGGTTTGGGAGAGGACCTGGAAAGGGTTTTTAAGGTTCAGTTTCCCCACTTGCCCTGTGTGTAACTGTGGAAGAACGGCCACCAGGACACGTGGTGGCTGGGCAAGAAAGGGCTTTGGGCAGATGTCCCAGTCACATCCCAGCCCTCAGAATTTCCCATCAGTAGGCTCCATCCTCACATGTGCACAGAGCCTGAGCCAGTCCACATGACCCTGAGGACCCTTCCGCACTGACATTCAGGGTCCTCTCCCTCCAGTGAACTGATGGAGGTGCAGCACTTCCGGACCATCTACCACATGTTCATCGCAGGCCTGTGTGTCTTCATTATCAGCACCCTGGCCATCGACTTCATTGACGAGGGCAGGTAGGCCTCTCTCCTCCCGGGATAGGCACGCAGATCAGATCAGACCCCTTGGGTCCCCAGGGTTCCACCAACTATTGGCCTGAGAGGGCACAGGTTCGCCTTGGATATTGCACACACATCAGTGTTGCTTCCAACAATATTCCCACCTAAAACACACTCTGAGCTTCACCTAAAACACACTCTGAGCTTCTTCCTTCCACAGCCTCGGATGGTCCTCAGTCTGTCCTCCCAGGATCAGCCACTCATATACTTCTCAATGGAGCCTTGTCTTGAGGCAGACATACTAGTACATATATGTGTGTGCACACATACACACTTCCCTTCCCCTCTCCTTTCCAAGTCAGTGCTGTTCAGTTCAAGTAACCTCCTGTGAGCATCTTCTAAGGACTGGCCCTGGGGGCCAGGGAGATGAGGGGCAGACCCCATCCCTGTCTATGAGGCACCCCCAACCTTGTGGGAAGACAGACAGCCACACAAGTGCCTTGGTGGGTTGTTTCCCCCAGAGACCACCCCCCACACACTCTGGGGGATGAGCTTCAGAAGACTGTACACCCCTGGGGTCTGTATTTGCAGACCCCAGGGGTGTACAGTAGGGCTTAGGAAGCAGTAAAAGGAAGAGGGCCAAGGATCTGCAAGTTCAGCAACAGGACCTTTTGGTAAATTGTTGCTAAATATGAATATTGTAAGTATCAAATCTCAGTAAAATATTCAAATACTTGTAAAGTTACAGTCCTTGACAATGCCCTCTCAATCGCAGACCACTTCCCAGAAGTAACTTTTTCAACAGTTTTGAGAGTTTTCCTCCAGAGTGGTTTCCACCCATCCTATATAATAAAGAGGTAATATGTAAATTAACCCTCACACCCTCACAAGATGTCTGCCTATGACCAGGCCAGCAGGGGCGTTAGTGAGGGATGACCAAACAACTGAACAAGCAGGCTGCGTGGGGTGACCAGGTTGGTAGGGGAGGGCAGTTAGGGGTAATCAGGCTGGCGGGGGGGGGGGGGGCAGTTAGGGGTGACCAGGCAGGCAGGCAGGCAGGTGAGCGATTAGGAGCCAGCGGTCCAGGATTGTGAGAGGGATGTCCAATTGCCGGTTTAGGCCCAATCCCCAGGAGCAGTCGGACATCCCCTGAGGGGTCCCGGATTGGAGAGGGTACAGCCTGGGCTGAGGGGAACCCCCCCTCCTGTGCATGAATTTCCTGCACTGGGTCTCTAGTATGTGTATGAGAACCAAAGAGATGTATTTCGTAGGGGTTTACATAAATAAAACACTATATCTATTGTTTTGCTTTCACTCCCTAACAACCTGGTTTAGAGATCTTTCCATGTCAATCCATTGTTTTTAATGACTACAGAGTCTGAAGATGCCTGGCTTTGTTCATTTAGTCCTTTCCTAATGGACATGTAGGTTGTTTCAATTTGTCATCGTTAAAACTGTATACTCAGTCTAAGCAAACAAAACACTCAACAACCTGCACTCCAAAGAACGAAACAAAGCTAAACACTAAATACCTCCTGTCCTACTTAGCATGCAAAGTACAAGCCCTTCCGCAACACCATAAATATCCACAGCAGCTCTAACAGCAATTTGGAAGCAAACTCATTTCCCAACAGTCTCCTCAGGCAACAGAGGTGCCATCTTGAACCCTTTCAGAGATGAGGAGCTCACAAGCTTTGCAAGATACCTCAGTGTACCTTCCAAGAGCTCTGGCTGCAGAGGGAGGGGGAAGAATGGGCTGCACATCTGTCTACTTTGTCTCTCCTTCCCCACTCCAAGGCTGATGTTGGAGTTCGACCTGTTGATCTTCAGCTTCGGACAGCTGCCCTTGGCTCTGATGACATGGGCCCCCATGTTCCTGTCCACTCTGCTGGCGCCCTACCAGGCCCTCCGGCTGTGGGCGAGGCCCCAGGCCAGCGGGGCCTGGACGCTGGGGGCGGGCCTGGGCTGCGTGCTGCTGGCCGCTCACACCGCAGTGCTGGGCATACTCCCGGTCCACGTGGCTGTGAAGTATCAGCTCCCGCCAGCCTCCAGCTGTGTCCTGGTCTTTGAGCAGGTGATGAGGCGGGGAGGGAGGGGAGAGGGGGAGCCCCAAAAGGCGGTGGAGGCCGGATGAGGGTAGGCACTACTCTTAACAGTGGGATGGAGCTAGTTACCAGGGGCGGAGTTTGTTCCGAGGGATTTGAGCGTACCAGCAGGCTCCAAAGAAATGTAAACGAATGGACCCCACTAGGCAAATAAAGTCTAACTCCTCAGGGAGTCACTGGGGTTGATCAGTGAAAGCTCTGCCCTTGCCTTTTCCATGCTCCCTTACCCTGGAGTCATCCCAGCAATAAGGTAATCCGACAAAAGATAAAGTATGTGCTCTGAACACACACATTTTACGAAGTGCCCCCCCCCCCCTCTCTCCTTCCCTCCCTCAAAGGAGAGGACACAGAGATTGTGATATGCTGAAAGCCACGCACCAATTTAACCTCCCTTCCACTCCGTCTCAGGTCAGACTCCTGATGAAAAGCTACTCCTTCCTGAGAGAGGCTGTGCCTGGTATCCTTCGTGCCAGAGGAGGTGAGGCCTTCGGCTGGCGCTGCTGTGAGCTCCGTCCTGATTGGAGAAAGCCAGCAGTGGCAGGACCCCCATAAAAGCTCTGACTCCCTAGGCCCACCCTGCCCCTGGGCACAGCTCTGACCTCCAGCTGGGCTCTGTGGGCCTTAGACACTCGGCATTCTCAGGTCCCACTCTGAGCCATGGCCCCTCTGTGGCCCAGGACTTCTGGTGCTTTCCCATCTCCAGGCCCAGCCGGAGAGAGAGGGAGAATGGATAGTGCAACTTCTTGGTGCCAAATAGAGCTTCAGCCAGAGCAGGTCCTGCGCCAGAAAATGGGGTGCCTGGAATGGAAGTAAAAGAGGGGTTCAGCTCCTGCCCAGCTTCACCTCCCCCGCCCCACCTTAGACCCAATATCCAGGCCCTCACCCAGCCCCTGCGCCTCTGTCCTAGCCAGCTCTCCATACCCTAGTCCCACCCTCCCACACCTCTGCCCTCTCTCGCTTTCCCCTTCACTGATGAACCCTTCTCACTCCTCCCCAGGTGAGGGGGTCCGGGCCCCCAGTTTCTCCAGCTACCTCTATTTCCTCTTCTGCCCCACACTTATCTACAGGGAGACTTACCCCAGGTAAGACCCTGCACCCTTTCCCAAATGCCTAGGCCCATCAGGGACCTTGCCCTCCTCCGCCCCTCTCCCTGAAGTCCCCGGTCTCACCCCAGACACTTCCTCAGGAAGCAGCCCATCACAGAGAGAGAAAGAAGCGGCAGGTAGACGACCCCTTCTCCTCGCCCAGCCCACGGTGACACAAGGGTGATCAACTGTCCTGATTTGCCCAGGGTATTCCCTGTTTTAGCACTGAAAATCCCAGGTCCCGGGAAGTCCCTCAGTCCACAGCAAACTCCAGATGGTTGGTCACCTTAGTTGACACGCAGGCTAAAAACACATTTGCCATCTCTGCTATGGAAGGTGCAAACTGTTCTAGTGCCCCACTTCCCTGAGCAATTGAGGGGCTATGGAGAGAGGGCCCCAGAACCTGGGTTCCGGTCTGACCAGAGAACAAGAAACATATACTCCTCATTGCTGCTGCAGGACACCCAACATCAGGTGGAATTATGTGGCCAAGAACTTTGCCCAGGTCAGAAGATGGGGTAGAAGGTGGACCGCCTGTGACTCATGGTAGCTGAGGGGATATTTCTGGGGGTGGGGTGGAGAAAGCCTGGGGAGGTCAGAGGGAAGAGAAGGAAGATGCTGGGCCAGAGTCCAACTCCAGAGTGAGGGGGCAGCTACCAGTGCCCCCCCCCTCAAATTTAGGTACCCACCACCCCCTCTTCAGGCCCTGGGCTGCATCCTCTATGCCTGTTTCATCATGGGCCGCCTCTGTGTTCCCGTCTTTGCCAACATGAGCCGGGAGCCCTTCAGCACCCGCGCCCTGGTGCTCTCCGTCATGCACGCCACGTTGCCAGGTATGCCCACTAAAGCAGGCCTGGAGAAGGCTGCGTCCTGGGAAAGCTTAGCCGGGAACTTCTCACTCGCCTTGCTCTTTCCCTTCTGTCAGTTTCAACACCTCCTTCTGAGTCTCCCTTCGCTTCTGTCCCCTCCTATCACTCTTCATTGTCAGGGTCTCAGTTCAGATTACCATCTACTCCCCCTTTCCACATCAGCCTCCCAACCTGTGTCCCTCCCACCTGAACCTTTCCTCTCCCATCCGCCCCTGAGGACACTGCTGCCCAGATGAACCTCCGTCCTACAGAGTAATCATTTCTGATCCTGCTTCAAAAGCTCCAGTGACGCCCCATTGCTGGGATCTCCAGATAAGAGCTGAACCTTGGCCCGGCATTCAAGGCCCTTCCTGTGCATGGCGTTCCACCATAACCCCAGCCATTTACTTTCCTGCCTCCAGGCCTTTGCTTATACTGGTCCCTCAGCTTGGAATGCCTTTCACTACTTTCCAGTTGTGAAATCCAGTTCCTTCTTGGAGGCCCATGTGAGAGGCCCTCTTTAGGAAGCCTTCCCTTTTTTAACCATCAGTTACCATGACTTTCCTTGTGATTTGCACTCCCAAGCACATCGATGGCCACCATGCTTAACTCCCGATACATTTGACCTTGATGTGTGATTGGACATGTCTCTCTGTCTCCCTCCTCCTCCTCCTCTTCCTCCTCCTCCTCTTCCTCCTCCTCCTCTTCCTCCTCCTCCTCCTCCTTTTTCTTCTTCTTCTTCTTCTTCTTCTTCTTCTTCTTCTTCTTCTTCTTCTTCTTCTTCTTCTTCTTCCTTCTCTCTCTCTCTCTCTCTCTCTCTCTCTCTCTCTCTCTCTCTCTCTCCCCTCCCCCCCCCACCCAATCACTCTCAATGACCAGGGTTTTTCAGAATCATCTCATATCCCCAATCTCTGATATGGATGAGCAAATGGATGAATTAATAAATGCCTGAATTAGTAAATGACTAATAAATGATGGGTAGGATTGAGGCCCTAGTTGCTGTGCAAGGGCTCCTCAGATCTTCCTGGGGGTCCCAGGTGGGCCAGTCTAACCTGCAGCCCCTTGTCCCCACTCACCAGGCATCTTCATGCTGCTGCTCATCTTCTTTGCCTTCCTCCACTGCTGGCTCAACGCCTTCGCGGAGATGCTACGATTTGGAGACAGGATGTTCTACCGGGTGTGGCCTGGACCTGGACCACTTGGGAGCTAGGGGCAGGGAGAGATAGGAAGAGATCTGGGGAGGATGGTGGCAATGTTGGGTGTCATCTCAGCTGCAATCTCCCACAATGAGAAATGTGCTCTTCTGGGTGTGGTTAAATGCCAACCTTCCACCTCCCAGCTAGCCAGGGCTAACTGCTTTTGTGTGGATGGAGAGGAGTTCCAGAAACAGGGAGAGTACCAGGGAAGGCAGGGACCCCAGGTCCTGAAGAGGCAGCTGGGAGAGTGCTGCTGTCTCTGTTTTGCCTGGGGTCAGCTCTTGTGGAAGGACATTGGGATAGGGGACAGGGGAGGAGTGAGAAGCTGGGGCCTGGGAAGAAACAGGGCCCTGATGCTTACCTCCTTCTCCCACTCTGACCCCTCCCCTTGCCCAGGACTGGTGGAACTCCACGTCCTTCTCCAACTACTACCGCACTTGGAACGTGGTGGTCCACGACTGGCTGTACAGCTATGTATATCAAGATGGGCTGTGGGTATGGGCTCTGCAGAACCCTTCAGCCCCCACACTTAATGGAGCCTCTCTGGACCATCGTCTCTTTCCTCCCTCTGCACCATCCAACCTACGGGTCCCTTGACTTCCATCTGCCCCATTCTACCCAATCCAATGGACAGAAATTTCATCATGGGATCTAACTTTCCTTCCTTCCTTCCTTCCTTCCTTCCTTCCTTCCTTCCTTCCTTCCTTCCTTCCTTCCTTCCTTCCTTCCTTCCTTGTCCTTAATTCCATCCCCTCCACAGGGCCTTTCTGCCCGCCTAAGGAACATGCATATATCAATTTTCAGTTACCAAGAGTTGTTACATACATTTAATCTGCACAATAACCCTGAGAAGTTTTATTATATCATCCCCTTTTAAAAATCACATCTAAGGCCCAAATGGGTTAATAAAATGCTCTTAAATAAGACATGTCAGCCCTTATGACCCCAAATCCCATATTCTTTCCATTGCACCACATACCCTCCTGGCTTTCTTAAACGGGGGAGGGGGGCTTGCTTTTTGTGGAGGGATCCTAAGGAGAATCACTCCACATTCCTCCCCCTATCCCTGCCAGCTCCTTGGTGGCCAGGCCCGACGGGCAGCCATGCTGGGCGTGTTCCTGGTCTCTTCAGTCGTCCATGAGTATATCTTCTGCTTTGTCTTGGGCTTCTTCTACCCTGTCATGATGATACTCTTCCTTGTCATTGGAGGTGAGCTTGCTTCTGTGTGCCACTGGAGGGGGATTCATCCAGAGGGAGGAGGCTTGTGCTCCGGCTCCTGGAGAGTCCAGACTGATGGGGAAGGCCACACACCCAAGACAGAAGGGGATATGCATGCCTTCTGGGCGAAGGCCTGAGAGTTGTGTGTGAGAGTTGGAGTGAGGAGACACTTGGGAGCAGGGATGAAGGCAGCATCTGATGGCAGCGAGGGGGCATCCTGGGGAATGCGGAAGAAGATTTCTGACTGGAGAGGAGCACCTGAGCAGGACACACATAGAGGGAGACAAAGGGGAGAAAACTGGTGGAGGTTAGGAGGTCCAGTATGAGATCCAGGATATTTTTTGTTGTTGAGATCCAGGATATTGAAGGGTAAACTGAGGAATCCTGGTTTTACATGAGCCACTTGAGACCTCCATGGGTTTCTGGAGCTGGGTTCAAGATCTTTCCCAATGGGATATTCCTGTTCCATCTCTTCCCAGTGCCCTGGGATGGGAGAGCAGCCAGGGACACAAGGCACAGGTATCTGGAGCTGGGGTGACAATCTTTTCTCCTGCCTCAGGACCGATGAACTTCATGATGCATGACCGGCACACGGGCCCAGCGTGGAATGTGCTAATGTGGACCATGCTCTTTCTGGGCCAGGGCATCCAGGTCAGCCTGTACTGCCAGGAGTGGTATGCACGGCGGCACTGCCCCCTGGCCCAGGTAAGGAGCCATGATACCTAACTCCCCTTTCAGGAGTACATGCCTCTCATTCCCAATAGCTAGTCCCCGATTTTTGCCCAATTCAACAGCTATGATCAGGGGCCAAGGCCTGATTTGCGGGTGATGGGTTCCCATGTCTTGGGTGCACTGGGAGGGACCTCATTCACAACTCACCTTTCTCTGGCACAGACAACTTTCTGGGGGCTGGTGACACCTCGATCCTGGTCCTGCCATACCTAGAGGTCAGGGCACCCTCACTGTCCTGATGACACCAGCAAGTTCTTCTCTGCCTGCACAGCCTGGGACCAGGGCTCATCTCTCTGCACTCCAAGACCTAGCTCGGAGGCAAGGGGGCTTTGCATGCATGACCCCACCCAGGAATTCCAGAGACTCAGATCTGTGGGCCTGTAGATAGCTGAACATAGACCCAGGATGGCGGTGGTTCTTGAGCCCCCATCCCCATAGACTGGGCACAGGGCCCCCTCCCATCCCATGGCTGTCCAGACCTGAGGAGACTCACATATTTGGTGAATGTGGGGTGACTTACAGAGACCTGGGACCACCGAGGTCTGAGAAGGGTTTGATTCTGTTTTTGTACTTCCAATACGATAATAAACTCCACGTTTCTTTTTATTCATTCGTTTATTCATTCATTCATCATTTGCTGAAGGCCCACTTTTGATAGACATTATTGAAGAATTGTGTCTGCAGAGACAGGACTTTGTGTCAGGAGGGGCTGAGGGTCTTGGGTGACATCCTGCCTTATCTTCTCTATGCCACTCCCCTCTCCCCAAAACCTGGCCTCGCTGCCTCTTCCACCTTGACTCCTTCAGCTCTCATTTCCACACCCTTTAACCCTTCTGCTCTTGGCAACCTCTATCACATTTTTAAAAAATATATTTTTATTGATTTCAGAGAGGAAGAAAGAGGGAGAGAGAGATGGAAACATCCATGATGAAAGAGAATCGTGGATCGGCTGCCTCCTGCAAGTCCCCCACTGGGGATCGAGCCCACAACCTGGGCATGTGCCCTTGACCGGAATCGAACCTGGGACCTTTCAGTTCACAGGCTGACGCTCTATCCACTGAGCCAAACCAGCTAGGGCTCTATCACATTTTGAGAGGGCACATAGTAGGCCTCCTTTCATTCAGCATGAACCTCCTATACAGACCTTAGGCAAAATGTTCAACATTGTGAGTCTCAGTTTCCACAGCTATAAAATGGACATTAAAATTAGGAGTGTCCTGACTGTATGGGGACAGTAGGTAAAAATATTTGTATTCAAAGCCACTCCAGAAACTAGACTGTGTGGTCACCCTAAGAAGAGGGTCATTTCTGTCTTCCCTACACAGATTCCTTGCCTAACCTGGTGGTGGGAGATATCTGGATTAGGAAAGGGGAGTGTTAGCTCCAGGGGAACTGAGAACCAAAAAAACCAGGATTCCTAAGAGAGAGGGGGACACTTTTAAACATATTTTAACAGTGTCTAGAGAATATATTTTCATGTCAATAATACAGATCTAGTTTATCATTTTGAATTATTGTATAGCATTGTACTGCGTGTATATACTATAATTGAACTAATTGCATACATTTTAATTGTTTGCAATATTTGCTCTTTAAAACAATTCTATGATGAACTTTCATACACACACACACACACACACACACACACACACACACACACACACACATCTTTGTGCATTTTCCTAGGAGAATGTTCTAGAAGCAGAATTACTGGAACATTTTATACACATTGCCCAACTTCCTCTAGAAAGCTTACATTGCCTGCCCATCTCCCACCCCCTTGCCGATATGGGGTTTTGTCAATTCATTTCTTTTTACCAGAAAATAAATTTTTATTTTTAACAGAAAATTATGTCTAGTATTTTTATTTTGCATTATACTTCCATTGATTGATTTTTTTTTTTAATAGAGAGAGTGGAAGGGAGAGGGAGGGAGGAGGAGAGAAAGAGAGAGAGAGAAAAAAACATTGATGTGAAAGAGACACAATGATTGGTTGCCTCCTGTATGTGATCCCAGGGCTGGGGATCGAACCTGCAATCCAGGTATGTGTCCTTGACCAGGAATCAAACACGCTACCCTTCGGTGTGTAGGCCAATACTCTAATCACTGAGCCACACCAGCTGGGACTATGCTTACTACTTTTAAAAATTGAATATATTTTCCTATGTGTACCAACCATTTTTAGTTTATATTTTATTTTTATACTAGTGGCCCAGTGCATGGATTCATGTACATTGAAAGGAAATTAATTAGAAGAACGATTCATGCAGTAATTACATTACTGCAAAAAATTACATGTCAAAATAGTATATATAATATCCTACCTAATAAAAGAGTAACATGCAAATTAACCATCACTCCACTACACCCACCAGCCATGCCCACCAGCCACGCCCACTAGCCAATCAGAGCGAGTATGCAAATAAACCCAACCAAGATGGCTACAGCCACAGAGAGCAGGAGGGAGGCTTGGGTTTCCCAGGCAATAGAGGAAGCCAAGCTTTCTGCCTGCCCTTGCCAGCCTAAGCCTCCACTCAAGGCTACAAAGTTTCAACTATAGAAGGTAAACAAATCCAAACATAAATGGCGGCAGCCACGGAGCTGGAAAGAGCGGGAGGCTAGGGTTGCCCTTGGCAATGGAAGAAGCAAAGCTTTCTGCACACCCTGGCCGGCCCAGGCCTCTGCTTAAGGCTACAAAGTTTCAATTATAGAAGATACACAAACCCCAACAGAAATAGTTGCCGGCCACGGAGCAAGCAGGAGGCTTGGCTCCGCTCCAGGCTACAAAGTTTCAATTGTAGAAGGTAAATAAATTCCAGATACCAGGGGCTCTGCATGGGTCTCCAGGGGGCATGGCTGGCCTGCAAACCACCACAGGCCCCTTGCCCAGGCTGCCCCATGCCCAAGGGAACCCCACCCTGATCCGGGACACCCTTCAGGGCAAACCAGCTGGCCCCCACCCGTGCACCAGGCCTCTATCCTATCTAATAAAAGAGTAATATGCAGATTGACCATTACTCCAACACACAATATGGCTGCCCCCATGTGGTCAAAGATCCTGCCCCCATGTGGACACAAGATGGCCACCACAAGATGGCCAGCAGGGGAGGGCAGTTGGGAGGCACCAGGCCAGCAGGGGAGGACAGTTGAGAGGGACCAGGCCTGCAAGGGAGGGCAGTTGGAGGTGATCAACCCTGCAGGGGGGGGGCAGTTAGGGGTGACCAGGCCGGCAGAGGAGGGAAGATGGGGGCAAACAGGCTGGCAGGGGAGCAGTTAGACATCAATCAGGCTGGCATGGGAGTGGTTAGGGGGTGATCAGGCTGGCAGGCAGAAGCGGTTAGGGGCAATTAGGAAGGCAGGCAGGTGAGCAGTTGGGAGCCAGCACTCCTGGATTGTGAGAGGGATGTCCATCTGCCTGTTTAGGCCCGATCCCACTGTAATTGGGCCCAAACGGGCAGACGGACATCCCTCGAGGGCTCCCAGATTGGAGAGGGTGCAGGCTGGGCTGAGGGACACCCTCCCGCCCCCGTGCACGAATTTCATGCACCGGGCCTCTAGTAGTATTATAAAATTAAAACATGCGATTGGTGCCAGCAAGAGCTTTATAAGTATTGCGCATGCACGAGTCAACATTTATTTTTAAATTGCCAGTGCGTGTCATATGTACCAGCTGGTCAGTCGGTCAGATGGTCGATGAATAAATCGCAATGTGGTTCACGTTGAATGTCAACAAAAACAACCAAAATCACAAGCGACAATGACAGATTGAAATATACGCATGCAATTGGTGCCAGTGAGAGTTTTATATGCATCACGCATGCGCAAGTCAACGTTTATTTTTAAATTGCCAGTGAGCGTCATATGTACCGGCAGGTCAGTTGGTCAGACAGTCAGATGGATGGTCAGTCACTTAGCCTTTTATATATATATATAGAGAGAGAGATACTCTATTTTTTTTTATTTTTTTTATTTTTTAATATATTTTATTGATTTTTTACAGACAGGAATAGAGAGGGATAGAGAGTTAGAAACATCGATGAGAGAGAATCATCGATCAGTTGCCTCTTGCACAGCCCCTACTGGGGATGTGCCCGCAAGCAAGGTACATGCCCTTGACCGGAATCGAACCCGGGACCCTTCAGTCCGCAGGCCAATGCTCTATCCACTGAGCCAAACCGGTTTCGGCGATACTCTATTTTGTAGAGAAGATTTAGGTTCTCAGCAAAATTGAGCAAAAATAGAGATTTCCCATATAGTCCTTCCCCCCATACATACACAGCCTCCCCCATTCTCACCATTCCCCACCAGAGTGGTATATTTGTTATAACTGGAAGCTACCTTGGCACATCATTACCACCCAGAGTACATGGTTGACATTAGGGTTCATTCTTTTTTGTTGCACATTCAATGGATTTGGGCAAATTAATTTATTTCTGTTTTTAATTTTTCCCCAGACTTATTAAGATATTATTGACATATAACATGTAAGTTCAAGGTATACTATGTGAATATTTGATACATGTACATATTGTGAAATGATTACCACAATTAGGTTAGTTTCTTAACACCTCCATCATCTCACATAATTATCATCTTTTTTGCATCTATGATGATAACATTTATGAACTACTCTCTTAACAACTTTGAAGTATGTACTATGGTATTGTTCATTATAGCCAGCATGCAGTACATTAGATCCCCCAAATATTTTCATCTTACCACTGGGAGTCTGTACCCTTTGACCAACATCTCTTTGTTTTCCCCATCCCCATCCCCTGGCAACCACATTCTACTTTTTATTTCTATGAGTTTGGCCTTTTTAGATTCCAAATTTGAGTGAGATCATACAGTATTTGTCTTTCTGTGTCTGACTTTTTTCACTTAACATAATGCCCTCAAGAAGCTTTGAATAAATTTGACATGTACCCACCATTATAATATACAGAGTAGTTCCATAGCTCTAAAAATCCTCTGTGCTCTGATGAATATCTTATTTTTTATTTTGTTTATTTTCACTGACTAACCTATACAATTTTCCATTTTTATTTTATTTTTTATTGTTTTTTTAATATATTTTTTATTGATTTTTTACAGAGAGGAAGGGAGAAGGATAGAGAGTTAGAAACATCGATGAGAGAGAAACATCGATCAGCTGCCTCCTGCACCCCCCCCACCAGGGATGTGCCCGCAACCAAGGTACATGCCCTTGACCGGAATCGAACCTGGGACCCTTCAGTCTGCAGGCCGACGCTCTATCCACTGAGCCAAACCGGTTTCGGCAATTTTTATTTTATTTTTTAAACTAGAGGCCTGGTGCACGAGATTCGTGCACTTGGGGGGTCCCTCAGTCCGGCCTGCGCCCTCTCGCAGTCTGGGAGCCCTTGGGGGATGTCCAACTGCCGGCTTAGCACTGCCGTGGAGGCGGGAGCTGTGCTTGCCAGCCCTGAGCCTGGCTTCTGGCTGAGCAGTGCTCCCGCTGTGGGAGCACACTGACCACTGGGGGCAGCTCCTGCGTTGAGTATTTGCCCCGTGGTGGTCAGTGAGCATTATAGTGACCGGTCATTCCACTTTTCAGTCGATTTGCATGTTAGCCTTTTATTATATAGGATAAGCTTTTTATTTTGAAATATAGATTCACATGTACTTGTAAGAAATAATACAGAGAAATCCTATGGACCCTTTACTTACTTCCCTCCATGTTAATATATTGCAAAACTGTACACAATTGTATGCAGTATCACAACTAGGATACTGACAATTTTTTTTAAAAATATATTTTATTGATTTTTTACAGAGAGGGAGAGGGATAGAGAGTTAGAATCATCGATGAGAGAGAAACATCGATCAGCTGCCTCCTGCACACCTCCTACTGGGGATGTGCCCGCAACCAAGGTACATGCCCTTGACCGGAATGGAACCCGGGACCCTTCAGTCCGCAGGCCAACGCTCTATCCACTGAGCCAAACCCGTCAGGGAGGGATACTGACAATTTAATCAATATACAGAACATTTCCACCACAAGGGGTCCCTGGTGTTGCTCTTTTTAACCCATACCTGCCCACATCTCTCCTACCTCACCTCCCTCTTAGAACCTGAGAACCCCTAATCTGTTCTCCATTTCTATAATTTTGCCATTTTCCAAGTTTTATTTTTTAAATATAATCATGTCTTTAAAATGCAGCAAGTTCTTTATCTCATCAAATAAGCAATAAGTGTTCAAATTTCCAATTTTCTCATACTTTTTAGTTTGATTATTTGAATCATAATTTATACCTTGCAATTAAGTAAGTTTCCTTTAATCTGTGGGTCCCTTCTCCATCTCTTAATTTCTCCCTTTTTTACACAATAAAATGTATAGATCTTAACTGTTTCATTTAGTGAATTTTGTATACTCCCATGTAATCATCAAAACTTGCACTGGCCCAGTTGGCTTGGCTCAGTGGTTGAGCGTCAACTTATAAAACAGGAGGTCACGGTTCGATTCCCAGTCAGGGCACATGCCCAGGTTGTGGGCTCGATCTCCAGTGGGGGACGTGCAGGAGGCAGCCGATCAATGATTCTCTCTCATTATTGATGTTTCTACCTCTCTCTCCCTCTCCCTTCATCTCTGAAATCAACAAAAAAATATTTATTAAAAACAAACTTGCCCTGGCCGGTGTGGTTCAGATGGTTGGTTCCACCATAAGGTTACAGGTTCCATCCCTGGTCAGGGTGGAGGGAACTGATTGATGTTTCTTTCTCCCTCTCTCTCTCAAAATCAATAATAGTAATATTGTATAGTCAACCCCTCAACAAGAGGCAACCACTTTCTGATTTTTTGCTCTCATATATTAGTTTTGCTTGTTTTACAACTTCATATATATGGAACTCTACAGTATGTGCTCCATTATGAATGGCTTGTTTCACTGGATATGTTTTTAAGATTAATCTATGTTTTGCACCTATCAATTGTTTGTACCTTCTATTGCTCAGTAGTATTCTACTTATTAAAATAGCACAAGTCATTTATTTATTTACCTGGTGATGTAAATAAATAAATGACTTGTGGTATTTTAATAAATTACCTGAAATTTGGATTGCTTCCAGTTTGGGGTTATTACTAATAAGGCCGTTGTGAAGATTCATGCACAAATACTTTGTGTGTAAATTTTTCCATTTCTTTTGGGAAAATACCAAGAAGCCAGTCATGGAGGTGATGTATGCTTCACTTTATAACAAGTTGCAAAACGTTTTTCCAATGTGGTTGTATCATTAACACTCCCACCAGCAATGTATGAGAGTACTAGTTGGACCCACAGGACTCCACCAATGTTTGCTTTTGCTAGTCCGTTTTTATTTTAGTGGAGTGCGATTTCAATTTGCATTTTCCTGATGATTAATGGCATTGAACACTTTCATGTGCTTATTGACCATTAGTGTATCATCTTATATAAAGAATCTATTTAAGCCTTTTGTCTATTTAAAAAATTTGAGTTGTCTTTCTGTTGTTGATTTCTGGAATTGTATGTTTATATATTCAGGTTATGAATCCTTTATCAGATATATGTAGTATAAATATTTTTCCTAGCTTGTTCCTTGGTTGTTTATTTTCTTAGTGGCATCTTTTGATTTATATGCTAATTTGCATATTCTTGGAAGGACAGACAAGAGCCTTGTTCCATTGTTTGTCTCCATAGAGAGACACAGGGTTGCTGGGAAACAGGAAATGTTGACAGGAAAAGTTTTCACCCTTTTGTATTTTGTAACATACAAAATGGTATTTTGAGTATTACCTACTCAAAAAAGAAAACAATAAAAATAAAGGATTTTAGGAATTAGCTAGACCTGGGTCCATTGCTTGCTTAGACATTTTAAACTTTGTAAACTTGGAGACGTTTTTTACCTAAAAATAGTTCTCACATATATTGACATCTACTAAAGAATTCTATAGTATATCCACGAATCTATTTTTAACCCAATGCCATAGTGTTTTTTAAATTTTTTAAAATTTATTTATTTATTTATTGAGAGAGAGAAACATCAATTTGTTGTTCTTACATTTGCATTAATTGGTTGATTCTTGTATGTGCCCTGACCAGGGATCAATCCCACACCTTGGCATGTGGGACAACGCTCTAACCAACTGAGCTACTAGGCCAGGGCCTAATACCATAGTGTTTAAAATCAGAAGCTTTAGAGAATGTTCTGATACCTGATATGCTGAATCCCCCTTTCCTTTTTTTCTTTTCCTTTGATATTTTTGGGAACATGTTCTTCATATGAAGTTTAAGATCACTTAATCCTTTTTCCCCCCTGAACACTGTTGGCCTTTTCCTTAAATCCCTGAAGAAATGAAGGAATACATGATACCTGATGTTGGTATCAATAACAAGCTTAAAGAGTTTGGATAACTTAGACATTAGGATTGATGTTTGTCATGTAACCAGTGAAATGGCTGGAGTATTTGCAAGATCATAGCAATAATTGTGATTGTCCCTTTAAAAAATGGATTTGAGCCCTAACTGGTTTGGCTCACTGGATGGAGCATCGGCCTGCGGACTGAAAGGTCCCAGGTTCGATTCCGGTCAAGGGCATGTACCTTGGTTGCGGGCACATCCCCAGTTAGGAGGTCTGCAAGAGGCAGCTGATTGATGTTTCTCTCCCATCAATGTTTCTAACTCTCTATCCCTCTCCCTTCCTCTCTGTAAAAAATCAATAAAATATATTTTAAAAAATGGATTTGACAATGTATGTGTATACATAATCTAGTTATTTATTAATAAATTTTAACAATTTTATTGAGGCATAATTAATATATATATAAACAAAATAACTTAAAGTATACATTTTGATAAGTTTAAAATAGTTCTACATCACTACAATCCAGATAATGAATATATAAATCACCCCAAAAAGTTTTCTCCTGTCCATTTTACAATCTTTCCTGTCCATCTCCACCCCAGGCAATCACTGATCTGCTTTCTGTCACATTTGATTAGTTTGCATTTTCTAGAATTTTATATAAATAGAATCATATAGTATATACTCTTTCTATCTGGCTTCTTTTGTTCTACATAATTATTTTTAGATTCACTCATATTATTACATTCATTCCTTTTTATTACTCAGTAGTAGTCCATTATATCACAGTTAATTTATCTATTTACCTGTCCATGAATATTTGTGTTGTTTTCAAATAAAGCCATTATAAATGAAGCTGCTGGAAGTAGTTATGTATAAGTCTTCGTGTGGATGCATGTTTTCATTTTTCTTGGGTAAATACATAGGAGTGGAATGGCTGGATCATACAGTAGGTGTATGTTTATCTTTTAAAAAATATATATTTTTTTATTGATTTTTCTCTTGTTTAGAGAGAGAAAGAAGAAGGGAGAGAGAGAGAAACATCGATTAGAAACATTGATCGGCTGCCTGCTGTACTCCCCTTACTGGGTATCAAGCACACAACCTGGGCACATGTCCTGACCACAAATGGAACCAGAGACCTCTGGGTACATGGTACAATGCTCAACCAACTGAGCTACACCGGCCAGGGTAGTGAATGTTTAACTTTGGAAAAAACTGACAAATTGTTTTCTGAGGTGGTTATATCATTTTGAGAGGCCCGGTGCACAAAATTCGTGCATGGGGGCAGGAGGGTGTCTCTCAGCCCAGCCTGCACCCTCTCCAATCCGGGACCCCTTGGGGGATGTCTGACTGCTGGTTTAGGCCCAATACCACAGTCAGACATCCCTCTTGCAATCCAGGACCACTGAGTCCTAACCACTCACCTGCCTGCCTAATGCCCCCAACTGCCCTCCCCTGCAGGCCTGGTCACCCCCAACTGCCCTCCTTTGCCAACCTGGTCACCCCCAACTGCCCTCCCCTGTAGACCTGATATCACCCCCAACTGCTCTCCCCTGCCAGCCTGATAGCCCCTAACTGCCTCTGCCTTGGCCCCCACCACCATGGCTTTGTCCAGAAGGAAGTCGGATGTCTGGAAGATGGCCGGTCGATCCAGTCTAATTAGCATATTATGCTTTTATTAGTATAGATAGATTATATAGGATAGGATTGCTTAAATGGGAGGCGGGGAGCCTTTTTCAGCAGGAGGAAATGCTCTTGTCAGACAAAAATATATAACCCCTATATCTGGACTGATAGCCAGCCATATGCACTATACTGTCAAACTGGTGATTAAATAATTGAACTGCTTTCTTACACCTTACACCAAACAGCTGTTGCCCTTAAAACCCCTCCTCAACCCCCACCTTGGGTTCTGTCTTCGCAGTTCACCCAGATTAGGTTCTGATTGGTCAGTTTCTATGGCAGTCAGCATCAAAAGCTCCGCCTCCTAGGCAGCCATTGGCTCCTCTGGGAAATCCAGAATGGCCCACCTTCACATTGGTGCCAGCCCTTCAATCACGCCCCCAGTCTGCTACTGGGTGTATCTCTGACCGCTCTGAGAAGCGGTTCCTCAGGTCTGTGCTGGTGGCAATTTTGAATTCTCATCCCAGACCTAACCTTCTTACAGTGCGAGTTCCATGAAGGCAAGCATTTGTCTTGTTCATTCTTAGTTCCCTCATAGACTTTACCTGTGTCTATGCATCTATGCTAGCACCGCATGGTGACCAGTCAAACGGTCATTTTGGTCATCATGGTCACTGCCTATATATATATATATATATACACTTTTTTTTTTCTTTACCCAAGGATATTTTTCCATTGATTTCCAGAGAGAGTGGAAGGGAGGGGGAGATACAGAGAGAAAGAAACATGTGAGAGAGACATATAAATAGGTTGCCTCCTGCATGTGCCCCAATCAGGTCCAGGGATTGAGCCTGCAACCGAGGTACATGCCCTTGACAGGAATTGAACCCGGGTCCCTTCAGTCTACAGGTTGACACTCTATTCATTGAACCGAACTGGCTAGGCTGTCTTTATATTTAAAATGAGTTTCTTATAAGCAGAATATAGTTGGGTCTTGCTTTTTTATTAGCTCTAACCAACTGAGCTAACCAGCCAGTGGGTCTTGCTTTTTTATCCCATGTGATAATACTTGCCTTTTATTTTTTTTATTTTTTTAATATATATTTTATTGATTTTTTACAGAGAGGAAGGGAGAGGGATAGAGAGCTAGAAACATCGATGAGAGAGAAACATCGATCAGCTGCCTCCTGCACACCTCCTACCGGGGATGTGCCCGCAACCAATGTACATGCCCTTGACCGGAATCGAACCTGGGACCCTTTAGTCCACAGACCGATGCTCTATCCACTGAGCCAAACCGGTTTTGGCAATACTTGCCTTTTAATAGGGATGTTTTGACCATTTCCACTTAATATGATTATTGATATGAATTACATCTCTTGTCTTTCCATTGTTTTCTATACTGTTCTTTGTTCCTTCTCTTTATGACTTCTTTTATTTTTATTTGTTTGTTTGTTTTTAAATCTTCACCTGAGGATGTTTTTCCATTGATTTTTAGAGAGAGTGGAAGAGAGAGGGAAAGACAGAGAGAAATATCAATGTGAGAGAAACACATTGATTGGTTGCCTCCTGCACAAGCCCCAACTAGGGCCCAGGCCAGGAAGGAGCCCACAACTGAGGTACATGCCCTTGACCAAAATCGAACCCAGGACACCTTTGGTCTGCAGGCTGTCACTCTCTCCATGAGCCAAACCAGCTAGGGCTATGACTTCTTTTAATTAGTTATATCCCATAATAAGATCATCTCTTCTATTTTATTGTTTGTTCTTTAATCATTCCATGTTTTTGCTGTTTTGATGTATTCTATTTATTTTTATTTTTTTACAGAGAGGAAGAGAGAGGGATAGAGAGTTAGAAACATCGATGAGAGAGAAACATCGATCAGCTGCCTCCTGCACACCCCCTAGTAGGGATGTGCCCGCAACCAAGGTACATGCCCTTGACTGGAATCGAACCTGGGACCCTTCAGTCCGCAGGCCAACGCTCTACCCACTGAGCCAAACCAGTCAGGGCTGTTTTGATGTATTCTAATGGGTGCTTCCTAAATCACAGCATCAACGTTACTTGGAATTATTCATCCATTTCCTCTATTCCCTGTCATTTTAGAAACTCTGCTCTATGTTTTCATTCCCTCGATAGTTACCTTCCTTCCCAGCACTAGTAATTAAATATATAGTTCTTTACTATGATCAGAAAATATACCATTTACTTCTTCCATTAAGATGTTTTATTTTCTTCCACTTTTACTCCAATAAGAAAGGTCGTACCTCTCACTCTGCTTCTAATTTCTAGGTTTTGCTGAAATAGTAAAGTACTTATGGTTCTAGATATAATTAGACATCTATCCATCTCCATGAACATCCTCATCCAAGGAGTGAAGATATATATTTTTTTACATTGATTTTGAGAGAGAGTGGAAGGGACGGGGAGGGCGAGAGAGAGAGAGAAACATCAATGTGAGAGAGACACATCAATTGGTTACCTCCCACACATACCCCGGCCAAGAGTGGAGTATGTGCCCTTGACCGGAATCGAACCCAAGACCCTCCAGTGTGCAGGCGGATGCTCTACCCACTGAACCATGCTGGCCAGGGCAACAATATAATATTTTGCCAGGTTTGTTTTTCACTGCTTGTTTTCTCCTCTTCATCTTCCTCTATCTTGATTTCTCTGTTCTCTAGCCACATTTTTCTTGAGTGTTTTCATCAGGTGAGATATGGGAATCCTTTATGTTTTCAAATATCTTTCTTTTGCACTGGCAGGCAAATGCTGCCTCAGCTGGGTGTGCGATTGCTGGGTAGACATTCTTTTCTCTCAGTGCTCCCACTTCTAGCTTTCGGTGTTGCAGATGAAAAGTCCTGTGCCAACCTAATTCTTTTCCCTTTTAGATAACTTGCTCTTTCTGTTTATGAATTAAATTTTTTTTTCTTTAATCTGGAACTCAGGAGTTTCATGCTTAGGTATATATTTTTTTCTTTTTGTATCTCCCTGTGGCCTTTCAGTCTGCAAACTGAGATCCTTCTTCAGGTCAGCAACATATTCTTCTACTTTTAAATCACTGCCTCTCCTCCATCGATGCCTTTTCTTTCTTTTGGAACTAATATATTTGACTGTTAGGACTACTGGATCTATTCTCCAAGTCTCATATTTTCCTCACTATTTGCCCTGTGCTTTGAAATATTTTTTCCATGTGTTCTTCCAAGCCACTCATTTGAGTCTCGGCAGTAACCAGACTTCTCTCTTTCAATACATATACCGATATTTTTGTTGTTGAAAACAATGATTTAGTTCCAGAAAATATTTTTTTGGTATACCACTTGAATTTCTTTAAGTGTCCTAATATTTTTTAAGTTGCCATATACCTCTTCAGTGTTTCCGTTCCTGTGGTGGCTGGTGGGCAGGGAAATCCATAATGACCTCATGCCTGTAGAGCCAAGGCCCTCTGAGTCATGCTCTTCCAGGATCCCTGTGGTCCTGGCTCTGCTCAGGAGCTCTCCAAAGCTGGTCTCCAAGCTCCTGTGTGGTGAGAATGAGGACGCTCCCTACCAGGTCTCCACCCCGGTCATCCCTTACCAACCCCCAGTTCGTGCTTTCACTTGCACATCCTGACTGCTGACCCAGCAGCAATATGGCTAAGAAGAGGCAGAGGTTTGAAGAGGAGTGGAAATTCCTTTAGAACAGTGGTTCTCACCCAGCAGGTGTAGCCCACTGGTTGAGCATCAACCTAGGAAGCAGGAGGTCATAGTTCGATTCCCGGTGCACAGCCCAGATTGTGGCTCGATCCCCAGTAAGGGGCATGCAGGAGATGGCCAATCAATGATTCTCCCCTATCACTGATGTTTATATCTCTCTTCCTCTCCCTTCCTCTCTGAAATCAATAAAAATATAGTTAAAATGAAATAAAATAAAAAAAGAACAGTGGTTCTCAAACTTGAGTGTTCATGAGAATCACCTGCAGGCCAGGTTCATATAGATGACTGAACCTCACCCCAGGAGTTTCTGATTCATTAGGGCCAGGGTAGGGAGAATTTGCATTGCTAACAGTTCCCAAGGAATGCTGATGCTGTGATCTAGGAACCAGACATTAGAATACACCTAACCAAGCCCTCCTCCTTCTTCAGAAGTATACCTTTCTCAAGTTCAGGAAATTAATCTCATGTCAGAAGCTATCATCTCCTCATTTTACATTGGATTCTTCAACCTGTTCATTGTACTGAGGCTCATACAGAACTGGGCTCCATCCAGGCCCCTTCCTCCACCAAAGCCCTCATGTGCGCTTTGCTCCCCTGGCTCCCGGTCTGAGAAGAGGGCGCTGGCAGAGGCCAAAGGTGCCCAGAGCAGGATGCTCTTAGGTGGAGCTAGAGTAGAAATGAGTCAGACTAGACTCCTTTGCACATGCTCAAGACCCCTTTCACCTTGTGGTACCCTTGTTTTACCCTTGTACCCACAGGGCAGCAGAGGGACTGCCCAGCCCTCCCCCTAGGACCCACTGGGATCAGTGGAGATGTGAGGTGGAAAGTGCCTGAAATGGGGGTGTGCGTGCAAGGCAGGGACTGCTCTGGGGCTACCCTCTTCAGCTGGGCTCTCCTCCTTGGCCAGGAACCACCTTGTCTTCCTGTCGGGTTTCTTCACTGCTGCCTCTTCTGTGTCCCCAAACTCTGCACCCACCCTCCTGCCTCAAACACCTTCCTTTCACCCCTTTGATTTTGTCCAGTTTTCTCTACAAAACTCTTGCCTGTCCTGAGACTCTCCTGCCCCATATAACACCCACTCCCCTTTCTTGTTTGTTTGTGTGTGTGTGTGTGTTAATTTTTATTTTTATGAGTTTATTTGAGCCAAACTAACTATTTGTGGGAAGCAAAATCTCAATGGACTGAGAAAATGCTCCCCGTGGGACCCTTTCTAATCTGCGCGGCCACTGGTCTGTGGTGTCCATAGCATTTCATACTCCGCTATTTGGAGCTCTGCTCTTCCATCTCGCTCCTCCCTTGCTCTGCTCTTTGGAGGTCCCCTCCCATACAGAACACACACTCCACTGTTCTGGAACACAGACCTCAAATGGGCATTTCAGCCATGTCCAACGATCCTGCTAACCTCCTGTCCCACTCTCCAAAAAACTATTTCATTTCTCCTTTCTCCTCCCATCATCCATCTCCAAGTCTACAAATCACCCCCTAACACACATACCCCTCAGTTCTCCTCTACTACACTTTCCTCTTGTCACCTGGAGGAATTAGTTAGACCTCTTCACATCAAAGGCCACTTTCTGTCCTCTCACCTTCTTAAATGCTTAGCCCCTTTAATAGCCACCACCCCCGCTATTTCCTCTCTACCAAATCGCTCCCATCAGCATTCGGTATGCTTCTCTATTGTGTCCCCCTTTAACTTTCCCTCTCTTCACCCCACATCTTCATCAAGCTGTCCCACCTCTCAGCTTCCCATCATAGCCAAACTTCTGGAAAGAGATGTTTGTCCTGCCCTGGCCGGATGGCCCAGTTGATTGGACTGTTGTCTCTTACACCAAAAGATTTCTGGTTAGCCCGCCAGCGTGGCTCAGTGGTTGAGCGTCCTGATGCATTTTTGTTATGCCAGGAAGAAAGGCAGTGCTTAAAATTTTTTATTTTTTTTTTTAGCTCAGTGGTTGAGCTTCGACCCATCATGAACCAGGAGGTCACAGTTCGATCCCGGTCAGTGCACATGCCCGGGTTGCAGGCTTGATCCCCCGTAAGCGACATGCAGGAGGCAGCCAATCAATGATTCTCTCTCATCATTGATGTTTCTATCTCTCTCCCGCTCCCTTCTTCTCTGAAATCAATAAAAAAATATATTTTTAAAAAAATTATTTTTAAAGTCATGTCAAAAGGATATGGATGGAAGCCAGATTAAAGGGGCTTCCTATGGCCAAAACTAGAACAATTTGAGCATTAAAATAAGTAAAGATAGAAATGTGTTATAACTTTTTGATGCTCTACCGACTGAGCTATCCGGGCTCCTATTGTTATAACTTTTTGAATAAAACATATCGATAATCAATGGAGGAATGAATGAATGAAGAGAAGGGAGGGCTCTTCATTATAGCCAAATGCCAAATAATAAAAGTGGAGGGATTAGTGGAGTTAGACAATTGCCACTTAGGAACCATTACGATAAAAGTTCGCTTGGGCAAGAATCATGAGTGGATGCTAAATCTAGGTGGGGAAAGTATGGAGAGGAGCAGGATATTTGCATAATCTTGAAATGTCTCCTCACAGATTGTTTATTAGTTGCAAAGGGCGAAATAGTATCTATATTGCGGAGAAACCAGACAACATCTTGACCAATGGTGACCTTCGTCCAAATTACATCACCAATAAGGAGCAGATGGACTCTGTGGGCCTTTGATGTGCTTCTCTGAAAAGGACAAACACGATTCATGTCAGAATACAGCTCAGAATGCACCCCTTAAATCGAGTCATGAGGAAACATCAGGAAACAGCAAGCTGATGAACAGTCTATGAAATAACTGACCTGTATTTTTTTTAAGCGTCAATACCACTAATGACAAAGAATAGCTGAGAAATTATTTTAATTAAAGGAGACAACAAGACATGGCAACAAAATGCAATACATGATCCCGAGCTGGGATCTGGAACTGAAGGGGGAAATGCCACGAAGGGCATTATTGAGACAACTGACAAATTTTAGGATATGGACTTTAGAGTGTGGTGTCTGTGTTAAATTTCCTGAATTTGGCCATTGTGCTGTTGTTATTGAAGATAATATTCTCGTTCTGAGGTAACACACACTAGAGCGTTAAGAAATAAAGGGGCATAATGTATGCAATCGACTCAAATGGATCAGAAAAAATAAATTATAGCACAAATATCACGATAAAGCTTGTCAAAACGTGAAGAATCTATCAGTTTACGTAAAGAGTATGGAAGTTCTCTGCAACTATTCTTGCAAATTTTTGTAAGTTTCAAAATAAGAAGGTTTTTTAAAGGTACATAAGCAGAAGAGGAATAGCCAAATGAGGACCGAGGGTACACAAGAACAAGTATCCAGTCCAGTCCTGACTTCCTGCTGCTCGCTCCCTTTCATCCACTTTCTGAGCGCTGCCCCAGCACAGGTGCCCCGCCCAGCTTTTCACTCCCTACCTGCTGGCCTGCTTCCCTGTGCAGGCACCGTCTTCCTTGTTAGACAGGCGGGGAGGCCTCTTGAACACTTTGACCGCTTTAAAAACAAACAAACAAAAAAACCCCGCACAACACCACTCCAACATTGCAGCCAGCCCAGGTGTTCCCAATGACCTTGTTTCCTGTGTGATGGAAATACAGTTCCCCTGGGCCAAGGGCAAGATGGGTGGGTAAAGCTGCTTCATCCTTCCCATAAGCAGTAAATCCACAGCATATGATTAATAAAAGTCCCTAACACTCACACCAATGAATGACATACACCCCCGTAAGGGACATGCAGGAGGCAGGAGCAGGCTAGGTCCATGGTGACGAGCCAGAGGAAGATAGTCTGAGCTTGGCTTTGACCCCACCACTTTAAAGTTGTGTGACTGAGAGCAAGTCAACAGTACCTGGAATTCATTAAACAGTCACTCAACTTTACCCACCAGTAAGGACTGGACTCCATTTTAGGAGGCAGTGATACAAAATCTCTGCTCCCAGAGCTTACATTTTAGTTGGGTGAGACAGAAAATAACTGAAAGATAGAGTATGCCCGATGCGTATCCAGGCCATGGAGAAAAACAGGACAGGTGAGGGAATTAGTAAGGGCAAAAATAGAGGGTGAAGATGTATTTTAAGTAGAATATTCAAGGGAGGTTTCATTCAGGATGTGATGTCAGAACAAAAACCTAAAGGCAACAAGGGAGCAAACCATGCAGATGAGTGAACAGGGGCAAAAGGGGATGGACATCAGGTGCCAAGGCCCCTGAGCAGGGATGTGCCTCGCTTGAGGGTGACTGCTTAAGTCTTAAGCTCTTTGGAGGAAGAGCAAAGAGCTACACAGAGCTGGAGCTCAGTGAATGTCCATGGGAGACAGGGAGCAAAAGAGGGGCTGTGGTATCACATCCACAGATTCCGAGGGTGAATTTTGGGAACAGAGAAAAAGAAGCATCAGTTTTATAAAGCTGGAGAAAAATAGGTGATTAGCTGATTTTATGACCTGTCTTTTCGACCTTCCTTCTCTTAAAAATATTTACCAAACGGAGATGATTCAAGGAATTTGAAGATTTTGTTTTTATTTTTGCTTTCTGGCTTTGCTTTGAGTTGAAAATAAGGATTTTTTTTTCGTATGCTTTTTTCCCTTTTACTATATTTCAGACATTTTGTAGATATATAGACCTTTCTTTTTAATCCTCACCCAAGAATATTTTCCCATTGATTTTAGAGAGAGTGGAAGAGAGAGGGAAAGACAGAAACATCGATGTGAGAGAAACACATCGATTGGTTGCATCCTGTACTGACCAGGGCCTGGGCCAGGAGGAGCCTGCAACCGAGGTATGTGTCCTTGACCAGAATCGAACCGGGGATCCTTCGGTCCACAGGCCGATGCTCTATCCACTGAGCCAAACCAGCTAGGACTATAGACCTCTTTAAGATTAGAGCTTCGAGTTCAAATTATTAATACTCTCAAAATGATTTTATTATTTGGAAGATATTAAAATACCATTTGTAACAATAACAAGTTTACAGGGGAATTATTAATTTATTAATAGAAATGTTCCCCTACCAACCCCCGCAAATGGTCAAGAGAATTGGGCCTGCAACTTGGATGTTCTTTTGCTATGGTTTGGACAGTTTCTACTTGCCTTTGAAAATAACTTTGGATGACTTTTACATGGCCATGTTATTGTTTTCATAAATGTTATTTTTAGGAATTGGAAATAACAGAAAGTTCTGGTAGACTTGCCACTTGTCCTCAGTAACTTGTGTAACTAAACGCCTTTCCCAAAAAGTGACTGAGCAACACCAGCCCGGAATTGTAAGTGTAAAATGAATACTTTTATGTAGGACGGTAGCAATAACAGGAGACGTAACCGTGGTTTGGTTGCTGTTTTTTAACTTGGTTTCTTGGGTGTGTTTTTCTTTTTGGTTTCTGTTTAAATTACAGAAGAAATTTCTTTTCTTTTTTTGTTGGCAAGAATTTTTAAAAATATATTTTTATTGATTTCAGAGATAAAAAACATCAATGATGAGAGAGAATCATTGACTGCCTGCCTGGGGATCAAACCCACAACCCGGGCACGTGCCCTGACCGGGAATCCAATCATGACCTCCTGGTTCATAGGTCGATGCTCAACTACTGAGCTACACCAGCCAAGTTGGTGAGAATTTTTAAGTGTAAGTGGATAAGGCTCTGGTCTCAAGATACAGTCAGTGTCCATTTTGTCTCAATGTCACTAAAGTACGATTAATTTTAGAGTGACTCCACTTTTGGTCTTTCCCCTCCCACTAAAGATTTTTAGGATCTTTCACTGCCTTTAAAAAAAAAAATTAATTTGCATTCTCTATTACTTGCTTGAAAGGTAACAAACTCCTAATCATACCAAAATAATATAGTTGAAATTTTAACTTTATTATTTTTCTATTGTAAAAGTAATGCATATTCATTGTATGATAAAAGGAGGGAGCACAAAAGGCATAAAAAGTTAAATTTATTTTTACTTTTTAGAGAGGGAGAGAGAGGAACATTCATGTGAGAGCATAACATCAATCGGCTGCCTCCTGCACACCCCCTACCAGGAATCAAACCGGCAACCTTTTGGTGCATGGGACAATGCCCAACCAAGTCATACTGGCCAGAGTAAGAAGTTAATTTTTAAATTGCCTGTAATACCATCTGAGGTAAAACTATTAATATTTTTCTATGTATGTTTTAATATAGCTCAGATATTATAATATATAAAGTACTATATCCAGATTTTTCAACATTATATTAAAATTATTTTTCTCCTATCAATAAACACCCTTTTTGTAAACGTAATTCTAAAGGCAGCCTAACATTCCATCATAAGAATATACTATAGCTTATTAAACATTCTCCTAATATCAAATATTTAATAGGAGAGTTAGCAGGTCAAAGGATACAAACATTATTACAGCCACTCTGTTTCCTAAAAAGATTGGTCTTGAGAACACAGGGAGGGACTACACAGAGCCAGTGGGGGATGAAGGAGGTGTCAAGGCCAGCAGTGAAAAGGAGGAGACTCAGAGGTCCTGGCCTAGCCGTTCCAGCTCATTGAGGAGGAAGTCCATATCGGCCTGGGTCAGTGCTGGGTTGGCCACGATCAAGCGGAAAAAATTGCCCCGGGTCCCATGGGGCTGGTAGCTAATCATCATGGAGCCCTCCTTCACCATGCGCTCCTTGAGTACGGGGGCCACCTGTGGAAGGATACACACAGTGTCTAGCTGCAGCCTGGGGTCAGGTGAGGGTTGGGCCAGGTAACTTCCTGGCCAGCGAGTTACCCAAGATGCATTTCCCTCCACCCCAGCCACCTTCCTGCGGTAGCACTCACTGCTGTGATCCTGACCAGGGCCCCAGTTTACCTTGTCCGCCATGTCCAACCTGCTTGTCCTTCTCTACCATCTGCTTTATTCCTTATCTCACGTATCTCCAGGTTGTCACATTTTCTGTCAAATCCTAACTTTTCCCTGACTCCCAACACGGCTTTAGTCTAACTTCAAGCCTCTGTCATCCTTAACACCTTCTCCCCCTCTCTGAATTCCTGTAATATTTCTGCTCTGTACTCTGTGATCTAACATGCATATTTATAAGATTTCCCTGGCACACTGGTTTCAAATAGGTAACTCCTGTTTCCCTAATGTTACTCCTTAAGGGCAAGAACAATCTTGTCCTTTCAGGTCATCGGCAGCACCTACCAGCAACCTATCCTGGGGACCTAGGACATATCTTCTCACCTCTAGGAGGCAGGTCTGGACTGGCCTTCCTGGTTGTTTTCCCCCAGTGTCAGTGAGTAAAGCTCTTTCTGCCTCACTGTCCTGGACCTGAGCTCCCAGTACAACTCCCAGCACAGGGGCGTCTGTACACTGGCGACTTATCCTGTAATGCCCTCTCTGCCTTCTGCTTACTTTCCAGAAACATTCCCGATTCTCCATCCACATCCCTGAGAAATGAGGACAAGTTGGTGTTTTCCAGTTCACGTCCCCAGCTCAGGAGCAGGAAACCAGCCAAGGGACCTGCCATGCCACCCACAGCCAGCAGGGGGCAGAAACACACCAGCTGCATCCATTTGCTCAACTAGGTTAACCAGAGCCGCAGGGAGGAGAAAGCCTACCTTAGCCAGCCTTTCACTGTAATCCAGACTCTCCTGCTTGCCCCGCAGGCTGGGAGGCACAAACCAGAAACACACGTTGACAAACTCTGGCTGGAAGGAATGAGGAAGAGGAAGGTGTGAGCCGTGAAAGTGTCCCCTCTCACTGCTCCTCTGCGTCCAGCAGGGCTCTGTGTGGGGGACAGGCTACAAGGACACAGGAACAGAGAGAACAGGGTAGGTCATACCTCCATGACCAACTCAAATCCTTCCCGCTTCTTCATTTCCTCCACCAGGTATCTTCAGAGGGAGAGTGAGCAATCACAGGAGGAGGAGGGGGAAGAAAGCAAGAGAGACCCAGAGAATGACTGGAGGCACTGACAGCAGCAAAAGGTTTTGGGGAAGGGACCTGGGGAGGAGACCTGGAACCACCCACCACTCCTACCGGACGAGGGCAAAGGCCTGGTTGACACGCCGCTCCAGCCCTTGCCCGCCCTGTGCCTTCCACATGAGCCACAGCTTCAGACAGTCCACACGGCGGCCACACTGCACCACCTTGTCTCCCGTGTCCAGGGCCACATCGTAGAACTTGTCCTGCTGGAAGAGGTAGCTGGCCTGGGACCCGTGGCAGCGCTTGAGCAGATTCTGTGGGCGGGTTGGAGGCTGTCAGACCCCACGCTCTCCACCCAGGTTTCCGCTAGTGCTTTCCTAGCTCAGTCTACCCATTCCTTTCCCTGGACCAGGCGGCACTGAGCTCCCAGTACAACTCCCAGCACAGGGGTCTATGTTCACTGCCCGCGTATCCTGATGGGGTAGCTGCCAGCTGACTCAGACCCCTTTCTCTGGGTTTTCTCCTAACACCCAGAGTTCTTCCCCAACGCAACCCAGGATCCCTTCAATTACAACTTCAAGCTGGAAACTTTTCCTTTGCCTGAAGACAGGCCATGGGGGAGTGAGAACCCACTACAGGGAGCCAGGGTGGTCACAGACACTCAGCTTCAGATGGGACGGTAAGTAGAACACAGCGAGGCCAGGACCCCCTCGAAGGTTGGATAGAAAAGAAATCAAGGTCTAAGGTGAGAAGGGACCAGGGCCAGGGGTAGGGGAAGGCTTACCGTGGTGTCACGGAGAAGAAGAGCTGAGCACTGCAGGCCTGCTATGAGGAGCTTGTGGGGGTTCCAGGCCACGGAGTCAGCCCTGGGATGGGCACAGCAAAGGTGGGTCAGCTGGCTCTTCCTCAAGCTGCCCAGCCAGGCTCCCTTCCCTTCCCAGACCTCAGTAAAAGGAGCTTCAGTCTCAGCCCCGCCCAGCAGCCAGGGAGAATTGCTCTGTCTGCTACCTGAACTCCAGCCCCAATCGACCCTCTCTCCAAACCCCTCCCACCAACCTCCTTCCCCACTGCCATTTAAAGCTCCCTTGACCATGACTATTCTACGGATCAAGCATTTAAAAAGTGGGATTCAGGGAACAGGGGCTGTGGGCACCTCTGGATCCCATCCAGAAGATGTCTATGTGTCTGTGACAGCAGGACGCTTCCACCCCAGGCGGCCTGTGTAGCAGAAGGAACAGCAAGGGCTTGGCCTCAGCTCAGCCCACTCCACCCTCAGGCCTAAGTCCTACTCACGTCCACGTGCAGCCACAGTCCACGACGCTGGCACACGTCAGCAATTGCTTCCAGGGGATCAAAGGCCCCCAGAACAGTAGTCCCAGAGGTGGCAATGACCAGGAACGGCACAGCACCCTAATGCAAAAATGCAGAGAGAGAGGCTGTGCATCCAAAAAGCAACCCAGAGCCTGGTTGCTAGAGCCCAGCTCTGAACTCTCTGCATGCCTGACCTGGGTCCTTTCAACCTCACAAGGTACTACCGTCCCCTTTAATTTGCAGGTGAGGACACTGAGATTCAGAGGTGTGAAGAAACCTGCCCCCAAGCTGAAGCTCCAGAGATGGAACCCAAACCTAGCTCTGCCTGGTGGTCTAGCTCCAAAACTCATCCTCTTTCAAAAAATGTTAATGCCTTACTGGAAGATCAAATGATATTTTAAATTTTCTAGTAATACAAAAGTTTATAAAGAAATTGAACCCAGCAGGTGTGGCTCAGTGGTTGAGCGTCTACCTATGAACCAGGAGGTCACGGTTCGATTCCCAGTCAGGCCATATGCCCGAGTTGTGGGGCAATCCCCAGTGTGGGGCGTGCAGGAGACAGCCGATCTATGATTCTCTCTCATCACTGATGTTTCTATCTCTCTCTCCCTCTCCCTTCCTCTCTGAAATCAATAACTATCTTTTTTTGAAAAAGAAATTGAATTAATAGTAGGAAAAAGAAAAGCCCAGGCCCAAACGGCTTCACTTATCAGTTCTACCAAACGTTTGAAAAAGGAGTGATACCAGTTCTTCACTGACTTCTACAGAGAGAGAGAGAGGAGGAGGAAACACTCCTGAGTTCATCATATGAGGCTACTATTAACCTCATACTTCAACCAGACAAAACATCACGAGAAAAGAAAACTACAGATAATCTCTCTTATGAATACAGATATAAAACCTAAAAGACACCAGCAAACTGAAATCAACAACAGAAACAGAACAATACACCATGACGAAATGGGATTTGTTCCAGGAGTGCAAGCGTGGGTTAACACCCAAACTCCATTAAAGTAATACACCCGAATACACCCTATCAATAGGAAAAGGGAGGAAACACATCTCAATGTGGTCTATTGATCATCTCAATAGAAACAGAAAAACATCTGAGAAAATGGCAACACTCCTTCATGACAAAAACACTCAATAACCTAGGAATTGAAGGGAACTTCCTCAACCTGATAAAGGGCAACTACAGAAACCACAGCTAGCCCTGGCCAGGTGGTTCAGTTGTTGGGAGTGTTATCCCGTATACCAAAATGATCAGGCACATACCTAGGTTGTGGGTTCGATCCCTAGTTGGGGTGCATACAGGAGGCAACTGGTCAATGCTTCTCTCACATCCATGTTTCTCTCTCTCTCTCTCTCTCTAAAATAAAATAAAATAAAATACAAAAAAACAAAAACTCACAGCTAACATCATACTCAATGGTGAAAGACTAAAAGCTTTCACCCTAAGATCAGAAACAAGACAAAGATACCCACTCTCCTCACTTTTATTCAACATGGTACTGAGGTTCTAGCAGGGCACTTAGGTAAGAAAATAAGAGGTATCCAGATTGAAAAGGGGGAAAAAAATGATCTCTGTTTACAGATAACATGATACTATATCTATAAAATCCTAAGGAATCCACTAAAACAACTATTAGAATTAGCCCTAGCCAGTGTGGCTTGGTGGAGAGAACGTAGGGCCATGCACCGAAAGGGTTGCCTGTTTGATTTCCGGTCAAGTCTCTCTGTCTCTCCCCCCTTCCCCTCCCTCCTTTCCACTCTCTAAAAATCAATGGAAAAAATATCCTCAAATGAGGATTAACAACAACAAAACACATTAGAATTAATAAATGAGTCCAGCAAGTTTGCAGGGTACAAGAGCAATACTAAAAAGTCAATTATAGCCCAGCTGCAGTGCACTGCTCAGTGGTTGAGTGTTGACCTACGACCTATGAACCAGGAGGTCACAGTTTGATTCCTAGTCAGGGCATATGCCCAGGTTTTGGGCTTGATCCCCAATTGTGCAGGAGGCAGCCAGTCAGTGATTCTCTCTCATCATTGATGTTTCTATCTCTCTCTCCCTCTTCCTTCCTCTCTGAAATCAATTAAAAAACAAAACAAGCCGAAACCGGTTTGGCTCAGTGGATAGAGCGTCGGTCTGCGGACTGGAAGGTCCCAGGTTCGATTCCGGTCAAGGGCATGTACATTGGTTGCGGGCACATCCCCCGGTGGGGGGTGTGCAGGAGGCAGCTGGTCGATGTCTCTCTCTCATCGATGTTTCTAGCTCTCTATCCCTCTCCCTTCCTCTCTGTGAAAAATCAATAAAATATATTTTAAAAAAACAAAAAAACAAAAACAAGCAACCAAAGAAAAAATAAATTGGACCTCATCAAACATAAAACTTTTGTGCTTCAAAGGACACCATCAAGAATGTGAAAAGACAACATAGAGACTGGAAGAAGATATTTGCAAATCATGTATCTGATAAGAGATTTATATCTAGAATGGAAAAGAATAAGCACATGACAGGATGCTCAACATCATTAGTCATAAGGGAAATACTAATCAAAACCACAGCAAGATACCACTTCACACCCACTAAGATAGCTATAATCAAAAAGGGAAGTAACAGGTGTCAGTGAGGATATGGAGAAATTGGAACCCTTATATACACTGCTGGTGGGATCACACACTGGAGCAGTCACTTTGAAAAACAGTCTGGTGGTTCCTCAAAGGTTAAATATAGAATTACCACATGACTTAGCCATTCCACTACCAGGTATATAACCAGAGGAAATAAAAAAAATATGTTCACATAAAAACTTGTACACAAATGTTTAGAACAGCACTACTTATAACAGCCCAAACTGGAAATAACCCAAATGTCCATCAACTAAGAAATTGATAAATAAAGTGTGGTATATCTATAGAATGGGATATTATCCTATCTAATAAAGAGGGAATATGCAAATTGACAGCCAAGCCATCACAAAGATGGCGGCACCCATAGCCACATGATGGCGGCGCCCAGTCCCCTCAGCCCTGTTGGAGTCCTCCAGTCCTTTCAGCCCCACTGGGGGGAGGGGGAATGTCAGGCACGTGGTGCGGCTGGATCCGCCCTCAGCACCCCAGCTGCCCAGAGCTACCTGAGGCTCAGGTAACCAGGGCTGGCAGAGGTTTGCGCTGCTGGCAGTGGCAGCAGCAGCAGAGGTGTGATGGGGGCGTCGTCTTCCCCTGATTGGGTCACTTCCCACCCCTGGGGACTCCTGGACTGTGAGAGGGGGCAGGCCGGGCTGAGGGACGAATTTTCATGCACCAGGCCTCTAGTTTAGCAATAAGAAAGAATGAAGAACTGGTACATGCTACAATATGAATGAACCTTGAAAACATGCTAAGCAAAAGAAGTCCATTACAAAAACCCTGTATAGGATGATTCCATTTCTATGAAAAATCCAGAATAGGTAAATCCATAGAGATACCATGTAGATTTGTGATTTCCTAATGGGAAGGAAGTATGGGAATATTGGAGATAGATGGCTAGAAGATATGGGGTTTCTTTTGAGAGTGATAAAAATATTCAATATTTATTGTAGTGATGGTTGCACAACTCTGTAAATATGTTGAAAACCATTGAATTGTACACTATAAGTGGGTAAATTGTATGGCATGCGAATGTAATTCTATCTTAATAAAGAAAGCTATTCCCACCTGACCAGCATGGCTCAGTGGTTGAACAGTGACCTATGAACCAGGAAGTCACGGTTCGATACCCAGTCAGGAATGCCTGGGTTGCCAGCTCAATCCTCAGTGGGAGGCATACGGAGGCAGCCAATCAATGATTCTCTCCCATCATTGATGTTTCTATATCTCTCTCCCTCTCCCTTCCTCTCTGAAATTAATAAAAAAATATTTTTCAAAAAAGCTATTACCCAGGCCTGGCTGGCATGGCACAGTGGTTGAGCGTTGACCTATGAACCAGGAGGTCATGATTCGATTCCCGGTCAGGGCACATGCCCGGGTTCGGGCTCAATCCCCCGTAGGGGACCGTGCAGGAAGCAGCCAATCAATGATTCTCTCTCATCACTGATGTTTCTATCTCTCTCTCCCTCTCCCTTCCTCTCTGAAATCAATTAAAATATTTTAAAAATAAATAAGTAAATAAAAAATAAAAAGCTATTACCCAAAAAAGTTTACACAATAAAAGTGATACCCAACTGTTCTATTTTTTAAAAATTGATTTTAGAGAGATAGAGGAAGGGAGAGAGGGGCAGGGAAACAAATGTGTTGTTCCACTTATTTATACATTCAATGGTTGGTACTTGTACGTGTCTTGACTGGTAATTGAATCCAAAACCTTGGTATATAGGATGGCGCTCCAACCAACTGAGCTACCAGGCCAGGGCCTACTCTACTGTTCTAATTGTTGCTCATACTGCTACTGGAGGTAACATCCATGTCAATAAATTCATATTGTTCCCAATAACAATAGGCTCATCACAATGCCCTTCCTTTACTGCAATTTGCTATATAAACTTTATAAATATACACACTTAAATGTATGGTGGAGGTATTTTTATGTTAGTATACATATTCCCACTTTATTCTTTTAAATATCTACATAGTATTCCAATAATAACAACAACAATATGGTAGCCAACATGTATAGTACTTCATGGGCTCTAAATGCTTTACATATATTAATTCACTTAATCCTTACAATGATCCTATGTGATAACTTCTACATTATGCTCATTTTACAAAGGAAGAAACCAAGACACACAGATATGGTATCATAATTTACCTACTGATGAACATTAAACTTTAAAAAATTTTATACTTAGCTCCAGTGCACAGAATTCTAAATACTGTGATGATGATTTATAGAATAGATCCTAGCAGTGGGACTCTGAATCAGTGGACAGATACATTTAAAATTTATACACGTACTGGTATAGTGCCAAAATGCCCTCCAAGATGGCTGCAGCCGTTCAATAGCCCCCTCCCCACACCCCCACCCCATGTGGTGACCTCCACATTTCCCACTGCTCACAGTCTGCACTCCTCACACTGGCCCACACATCCTCCCAAGGTTCTCTCTGTACAGACCCTCAGCTCACAGAAACCTTCCACACTACACTTCAGGCCGCCAACACCCTCTCTGTGGTGCCACCTTGGAATTCCACTCAGTACCTCAGTCCTGCTCCTGCCTCTTGGGGTCCAGTCCTGCCTGTGGGTCTCGGCAGAGTTCCCGAGAGGACCACAGAGTGTCCTTGGCCCTCAGGCTCCCCTCAGATCATTTCAGCCCACAGAGGAGGCAGGCACAGAGATCAAGGAGAGGGATGAGGGATGCCTTGAGTAGGGAGAGCCCAAAGAATCCTCCAAGAAAAAAACACGCCCCAGCTCCACCTACATCACACCCCGGGACCCCTCACTCACTCACCTCAGCTTCGGCCAGACTGATCTGCCTCTCCAGATCCTCAGGGATCATCTTCCCTCTGGAAAAGAACACCGAGTGGGTAAAGGAGTAATTGGTCTCTAGGCTAGGAAGTGTTGAGAGTAGGGTAATGTGGGGTTAGCAGTACAGAGGCCACAATGTTGATATTTTCCCTAAGACATCTCAGGGCACAGGGCAGGAGACTCGAGCACTGGGAGACAGAAGCAACTGTTGTGCAGAAACAGACAGTGAAGAGAAGTCCACTGGGGCCTGCGGCCAGAGCTTCTGACAGCAGGAAGGCATGCTGCACCAAGCCGGGTCAGGGCCACAAGGACAGGACCGTCACCTCTCATCGGCCTTGACCACTCGGACACTGTCGGTGCCAAGTCCCAGGAAAGCAGCTCCTTTTTTGATGGAGTAGTGACACTGTGGAGAAAGACAGAGAGCATGTTAGGCTAGGGTGAGAGGGCAGAGAGGATGCGGAGGAGAGAGAGACTAGTAAAAGTCAAGTGTAAGTTGTAATAGGTGAGATCCTATAGACCTGGGCTTCTCAAGCATTCATGAGCCTTCAAATCGCCAGGGTCTTTGATGAAATGCAGAGTCAGATACAATAGGTCTGGGGTGAGGCCGGAGATTCTGCATTTCTAACGAACGCCCCCAGGATACTGATGCTGCTGGTCCAAGGACCACCCTCTAGGTAGAAAGGGTGTGGACTGTGTCCACCTCACTAGTTGCCCCTTCTCCTCCCCTCCCCCACAACTGAAGGCAAGGTGAATGGGAGCCCCCCGATTCGAAGGAAGCACATATACTTGGGGGCAGGCTGACCTTGGAAGAGATGGGTCTGGGCAGGCAGAGAACCTGACAGATCTTGGACTCACTGGCTAGAGGTTAGAATCAGGAGCCTAGGGTAGGCCTGTGCCTCTTCCCCACCTCCTTCGTTGAGAAGAGGGCCAGGGGTGGCAGTGCCCGGAGGCCCCTCTGCTTGCAATCGGGATAGCGCTGATAGCGGGCCAGGTTCACGGCATACATGTTGGAGATAGAGCCGCCTGTCATAGGGAGAAGGGATGGTGACAAGAGGGACAGACAGTGGGTCAAAACTGGAGCTTGCCCTCTTGACCTCTCTACCCAGGAGAACTATCAAAAAAACATGAAGGATTGGCTCCCAGGTCTCTACAAATGCCATGATAGCCCAGAACAGCCCAGGGATCTAGATCCCCTGACTACCCGCTACATATCCTGGGCTGTCTCTAAGACAGCCGCCACCCGGAGAGAGCAGGCACAGGAGCATTGATCCCATGGAATGTTTGGCAAACAGGGGGAGGCAGGGTATTGGGCAGCCTCTTTCTGGTTTGGCCTGAGCCCAGCTGGAGAGGAAACAAAGAGCTCTAAGCCCTGCCAGATTAGAGCAAGAGAATGGTGGGGAAGGAAGAACCCTTTAAAAGGCCAAAGAAAGACACCCCCTCCTTCTCACATACCAGGGCAGAAGACCCCATCCCCAGAGCTCCAGCCCACCAACGCCCGGAGTTTTTTCAGCACCTCTTCTTCCATCAGTACAAACACGGGGGCGATTTCATAAGTGTACCTGCCAGGAGAAGGGGCAATGAGAAAGGGGAAGGGACAGGGAAGGATGCCGGGTGAGACTCTCAGAGGAGTCAGAGGGAGCAGGGAGTGAGAAGGAGTGAGGGAAGGGCCCAAAGAGAGGAAGGAGTTGGTGACAAAGAACCAAGGAAGCAAGAATGTGAGCAGGCCTTGGTTGGGTAGCTCAGCTGATTAGAGCCGTCATCCAACACACCAAGGTTGTAAATTTGATACCCAGTTAGGCACATACAAGAATCAGCCAATGGCCCTGGCCAATGTTTCTCAGTGGTTAGAGCGTTGGGGGATTCAATTCCCAGTCAAGAGCACGTACTAGTCAGGGTGGGTACGGGAGGCAGTCAATCAATATGTCTTTCTCACATCGATGCTTTTCTCTCCTTCTCTATCTTTCTCTCTCCCTCCCTTCCTTCCACCCTCTCTAAAAAATCAATGGAAAAATAATCCTCAGGTGAGGACTGACAATAACAACAAAAAAAGTCAACCAATGAATACATGAATAAATGGAACAAATCAATGTTTCTCTCTCTCTCCTTCTCTAAAAACCAATTAATCGATAATATATATATATATATATATATATATATATATATATATATAATTTTTTAAAATATATTTTATTGATTTTTTACAGAGAGGAAGAGAGAGTTAGAAACATCGATGAGAGAGAAACATCTATCAGCTGCCTCTTGCACACCCCCTACTGGGGATGTGCCCGCAACCAAGGTACATGCCCTTGACCGGAATCGAACTCGGGACCCTTGAGTCCGCAGGCTGATGCTCTATCCACTGAGCCAAACCGGTTTCGGCGATAATATATATATTTTTAAGAATGAGAACAAACTAGGGTCAGGAGGCAGGAGAAAGCTTAGAGAAAGGGAGCCTGAAGGGCCAAAAGGGGAAGACTCTGCCAGCAGAGTCTTCCAGAAAACAGAGATGGGGGATATCATTTTCTTCCCCTCCCCCTAGGCATGTCTTGTGCAAACCCATGTCCTCTGAGGGGTGGTGGAAGGGGCCCTTGGCATGTCTCACTGGCTGGTGTTGAGGCTCTCGGTGACAATACGCCCGGCCAGAGCATGGGGATCCAACCCTGAGAAGAGCTGGTTGAAGAAGTGAGGGTGACCTGGAGAAGGGGACAGGGAGCTCAGAGACGAGCTGGGTACAAACTCCAGACACTCTCCCCACCAGAACCCAGGACCCACAGGTCTTCACGCTGTAGCGGATCACAGCCTGGCACCGCTCCAGGATTTGTTCCTTTGACTCCCCCTGGCTCCGCAGCTCCAAATCCAGCAGCTGCTTCAGCTCCTCCGGCTCCTTCCATTCACAGACCTAGGGGGAGAAGTGGGGCCCTTAGACACTCTACTGACTGCTGCCCAAACCCCATCTCAGGATACACAAGACACCACAAACATGCACTTAAAACAACAAGTCAGGAATGTTTTTAAAGCAGCACATGAACAAGGGGAAATAAACACAGTAAGACCCAGTATGTAATCCCTGAGGCACACAGTGGGAGAAGTCTGCGGAAAAGTCTTGTTGGAGGAGCAAAGTTCTGAGCCGGGTTGATGGGCAGAAAGAACACGGAGAGAGGACCCACCTTCTCAGAAGCACTGGTCCCTTTCCAAATGACTTCATCCACAACAATCCCAAACACGTCCCGAAGCAAGGCTTCTGCAGCCACGGGGTCCCAGCCAAGGGAGAGGAGTGGTTTAGAGTCAGCCATCAGGATAAAATCTGTGAGCAGAGCAGGAGGTATTCCCTACTCAGCCTGCGTACCTAACCAAGATCCCCAACCCCTTAATGAGCCTAAGGCCCCGTCCTGCAGGTCAGTCCTGGCCGTCACTGTTTAGACAAGGGCAAATGATAGCACCCAGGGAGAAAGCCAGGTGAGAGGAAAAAAGGCAGTTAGCACAGATGAGGTGAAATCTCGTGAGAGGAAAAAAGGCAGTTAGCACAGATGAGGTAAAATCTCGTGGCCACTGCCCACCTAATGCAACAAGAGGCTTACTTTTCTGCTCAGGTCTCTGTTCCGTGAGCTGGAGGCAGGTTACACAATTTGCTTTTCAGAATGTTAGTACCAGGGAAGCAGAGGGAGTGAGTACAGGCAGCAGTCACATGACCATGACATCACTCCCGTGACCTTGCCCTAAAGAAAATGGACACAGATTTGGGATAGGTTAAGTCCTCTGAATAATCATTAGCTGACATGAAGGAGGAAATGAGATAAAAGGCAAAAACACATGCCACATTAACATCAGGGTTAAGAGGAGCTGAGAGCCAGCCGAAAGAGTGGCTTTCCACCTGAACCGAAGGTCCCAGAATAGGGTTTCTGGGATATGTTTGGCAGGGAGATAAGAGCGAGGGGAGGGGAGACTACGGTAGGGGAGGGAGCCTGAGAGAGACTAGTGGTGGTAAAATCGTTTAAGCAGGCCTGAGAGGCCAATCTCTGCATCCCAACCCCCAGTCTTTTCAGAACTGTCCCGATTTCTAAAGCCCTCTCCCAGAGCAGGAAGGAAAGGAGGTTACATTGAGGAAGCATTTTGTTAAACAAGTGTAACCCTGTGCCATGCAGGCTGAGAGTGCTCAATAAACAGGGAGTGGCTGTTTGAAGTGAACACCAGCTGTGTTCATGACAGGGCGCTGGGGACTGAGAAGGCCTCCCTGTCCCAGTGGGAAGGCACAGATGTACACGCAACAGTTATACCCAGGGCACGGCTGGGCGCTGACCCCAAGCATTATTCAGGAAAAGAGAAGGCTGAAGATTGGGGAAGATCAGAGTGGGACTGGAGCTGAACCTTGGAAGTGGGCAGGAGAAATGAGGTTGGCGAAAAGGAGGAAGAGAGGCATGCAGGGGTAGGGGAGGAATGCCGTGAGCTTACATCAGGAAGGAGTATGGCTTGTTCTAAGGTCAGCGAAAGGGCCCAGCTGGCTGGAGGAAGGGTCTGCAAGAGTGATACAGGAGCACAGCTGCACAAGATTACGGGGAGCCTGGAGTGCCAGCCAGGCCAAGGAATCTAAATTTTATCCTGCAGAAAACGGGAAGCCACTGAAAGATTCCGTGTCAAGGAAAATGGGATGAAATTGATGCTCTCCAAAGACCAGTGTTAAGCAGCAGGATGCAGAAGTAACAGGCTGTTGCCATAAACCAGACAAGAGGTGATCCACACTTGAATAGGATGGTGTCCACAGAAAAGGACAGATACAGGAAGCTGCAGGCTTGGCCACTCCCTAGATTACACTGAATCCAACACTTACGGAATCTACGTTGGAGGAGAAGGAAGAGTCAAAGATAACCCTGGGTTTCAAGCCTGGGTGACTGGGAAAATGATCATCCCCCTGAAAGGAATTAGGATGCAGAAAGAGGAAGCTGGATGGAAAGTGAAATGCCTATTTCTTGGAAATACTCATCCACGTGGAGGTGTCCTGGGGCTACAGATACTCATATGGGAGGTGGTCAGGCCCAGAGCTCTGATGAGATGCTAGAATGGAAAGCAAATTTGAGAGTCAGTTGGATGTCAGTCAGCTGAAGCCTTGTGACCAGCTCCATCCCCCGCTGGGAGAGAAGGTTCAGAGAGATAGCCAGGGAAAGAGGGGCAAACACTAAGGCCTGGGACACCAAGAGGATCAAGAAAATGTGGAGAGGGAAGAACCTTCCTCAAAGTGGGCTACTCTGATGTAATCCCACTGTCAACAGCCCACACTAGTTGAAAACAAAGGTCCAAGGGACCCTGATGGTCCTGCCCTTAAACCTTTCTTCAGTTGATCGACTTTGGGGCAAATGAAGAAGCTGGCCCAGGCCTTGAGAATAAGAGTCAATCCTTCCTCAGTGCTCACTCTAGCTCCCATGATGGGGTATTTAGGTTGACAGGCTAAAGGGAGAGAGGCTAATAAAAATAGGTAATTGCCCTGGCTGGTGTTGCTCGCTGGTTAGAGCGTTGGCTCACACACCGAAGGGTCGCTGGTTCCATTCCTGGACAAGGGCATGTCACTGGGTTGCAGGTTCAATCCCTGGTCCGTGGTCCCCAATCTGGGCGTGTGCAGGAAGCAACCAATCAATGTGTCTCTCTCACATCAATCTCTCTCTCTCTCCCTCCCTCCCTTCCACTATCTCTAAAAATCAATGGAAAAAATATCCTCGGTTGAGGATTAACAACGACAACAAAAATAGGTACCAATGAAGGAAGTACTCACCACACTCTGTACTCAACATGTATCATTCTAATCTTCACAACTGTCTGGGGTAAGTTTATTACCAGCAGTTGAAGATGAGGAAACTGAGCTTTCATAGACACTATGTATTTAACTTGTCCAGATCACGCAGCTAGCATGTGGCCGAGCCGGGTGTGAACCCAGGTGTGTCGGGCTCAGAAGCCCCTGCTCCTAACCATCATGCTTGATTGCCTCATGTGTGGCTCTCTTGGGCACTGACTTTGCTGCAGTGTGAAGGCCATTCAGCCAGGAGTGACGATACCTCAGGACTCAGTTTCTGTAAAATAAGGGGTTTAAAGAGAGATTCTCCAAGGCATCTGCTGGTGTTCATAGGAACTAAGGTCCTTGGATATGGCAAGCAGGCCAGGGAAGACTTTCCTATCTCTGCCAGGGTGGAGAACAGGTTGCAAGGGGCTTGCCGGGAGGAATGATTAGTGAGGAAAGAGAGACACCTGGCTGGAGGAAGGCCTTTCCCAACGCTCTGAAGAGAGGGCCTGCGGAGACCATGGCTCCGCCCACCCGGCACCCTCTTTGTCCATTCCATGTCAAGTCACCTCTCAGAAATGAAATCTGGAGGTGAAAACACTAAAGGCGTAAACAGGAAGGGGAGGCATCACTACCCTTGTTCCCCACACAGAATCCTGTCCTGGATACCTGAGAGGGAGGAGCCCCTCCTGCCAAGAGTTTTTCTTTTTAAAAGCAAGAAGGTATTAACCCACAATATAGAACGATAAAGCAAAAAAAAAAACAAAAAAACACGAATCGGAACAGTGTTTTAGCTCCTGGCTGAGGTGTTGATTTTTTTCACAAGTCCCAAGTGTTGTTCTGACTTTATGGGATCTCTAGTCCATAAACTCCTGTAACCATCAACTCCTTCATATCTTTTTTTCCTTCACTTCTACAACCTGGATTGTACAGTCCATCATTTCAACCACTCTTGGTCCAAAATCCTCAACTCCCAGCCCTACTGTCCTTCCACCAAACCCACCTGGCAAAAACCCAATCCAACTGGCCAGTCCTTCTCTTTTTATTTTTTAATTAATTAATTAATTAATTAATTTATTTCTTGTCTAAAGTTTTACATATGTCTTCTTTTTCCCCGCAAGACCCCCCCCCGCCCAGCCATTCCCACCCCAGGCAAGCCCCCACCGCCCCAGTGTCCATTGGTTATGCTAATATGCATGCATACAGGTCCTTTGATTGCTCTCTAACCCCCCGCCCCCGCCTTGCCATTTGTCTCTGGATCTATTCTTGTTCATCAAATTATGTTGATCATTATATCCCACATATGAGTGAGATCATGTGATATTTACAGTATCTTTCTCCAACTTGGCCAGTCCTTCTCTTACCAAATGCACCAGGACTGCTGGATTCTGCTAGTGAAAACCACCTAACCATTCAAATTGGTATCGCTATAAATTCATGGTCTGTGCTCATTCCAATTAAACACAGCAGATAAAAAAAGTGTATGTTTACCACTCCTCCTTCCTGAAACCCCACTAAAATCACATCAGTGGAATTTTAACTCCAGAAGAATAAAGCAAATGAGAAGAGAGAAAAGAGGTAAGACATGTCAATAACGGTAGAAGATGGAAAGCAGATGAAAAGTGGTAAGTGGTTTAGCAAGTAGCATAAAGTCAAAACCACTATGTCTGCAGAAGGCTATGCCAATAGGAAATTATCTGATTCTTGGGGATGAGGCCAAAGAGGCTCAGGAATTATTAACACCCCCTGGCTGGTGTTGCTCAGTGCCTAAGGCCTTGGCCTAAGCACAGAAGAGTGGAAGGGTTGTGGGATAAATTCCAGATCAAGGGCACATACCTGGGTTGCAGGTTCATCCCTGGCCCCTGTTGGGGTGCATGCAGGAGGCAACCAATAGATGTGTTTCTCTCACATGGAGGTTTCCAGCTATCTGGGAAGGCAGGAGGGAGGGGCACAGCTAAAAATATGGAAATTAGATGAACATTTATATAAGGAACATTTAGGCCCTCACTCTTCTCCCCTTGCCCATTCAGTCAGGCAACTCCCCTCCCCCTAGTTCCAAAGAAGCAGGAGGTTTGTTTCCTAGAGAAACTGCAACAGGGAGGTCTGGACTTAGGGATACCAGGCACAGCAGGAGGTGAGGATGACACTACTAGAGGAAGGGTTAGCCTTGGCCGGTGCTCAGTGGTTAGGCGTTGGCCCTCAGACTGAAAGGTCGAGGGTTTGATTCCCAGTCCCGGTCAGGGCACATGTAGGAGACAACCAGTCCATGTGTCCCTCGCATATAGATGTTTCTCTCTCTCTCTCTCTCTCTCTCTCTCTCTCTCTTTCTCTCTCTCTCTCTCCCTCCTCCCTCCCTTCCACTCCCTCTCTAAAGAAACAAAAAGGATGGAAGGGTTAGGAGGAAGTCACATATTGAATCAACTCCTTTCTTCCAATCAGCTTCCAGAACAAGTGGCCAAAGGTAACACCCTCCATGGCCAAGAGATTAGAGGGGTCCTCTCTAGAGAAGCTGACCTCAATAGCCCCAGAGAAAAGACACACTGAAGCTCTTATTTCAGTCCTCACCCAACCACCTAGTCAGTGATACCCAAGTTAAAACGACCTATCCATGCACTTGGCCCTTCCAATATGCCTAAGTGCCCAGCAGACAGCTAGCCAAAGATGACCACAAACTTAAGGGAAGCCCCTAACATGAACGACAGAGGTAAAACAGACAAACTGAAAAAACAGGCATCCAGTGGAAGAAGAGAAATATAGTGAGCAGAAGAAAGACTGAAAAATTCAAGATGCTGCACCCATAAAAAGAAAAATAGGTTGCTCTCAAAAAGGAATACTCAGAGAACAAGAAGTAGGTCTAGGATTTAAAAAATATGACAACTGAAATGAAAAATTAGAAGTAAAATGGGGCGCTGGCCAGGAACTCAGTTGATCAGAGCATTGTCCTGATACACCAAGTTTGTGGGTTTGATCCCCAGTCAGGGCACATATAAGTATCAACCAATGGCCAAAACCGGTTTGGCTCAGTGGATAGAGCGTCGGCCTGCGGACTCAAGGGTCCCAGGTTCAATTCCGGTCAGGGGCATGTACCTTGGTTGCGGGCACATCCCCAGTAGGGGGTGTGCAAGAGGCAGCTGATCGATGTTTCTCTCCCATCGATGTTTCTAACTCTCTATCCCTCTCTCTTCCTCTCTGTAAAAAATCAATAAAATATATATATTTTAAAAAGACTTTAAAAAAAAAAGAATCAACCAATGAATGCATAAATAAGTGGAACAACAAATCGATGTTTCTCTCTCTCTCTCCCCCTTCCTCCCTCTCAAAAAAAAAAAATCAATCAACCAATCAATAAAAAGGTGTGTGTTTTTTAAACTGATTTCAGAGAGGAAGGGAGAGGGGGAGAGAGATAGAAACACCAACAATGAGAGAGGATCATTGATTGGCTGCCTCCTGCACGCTCCCTACTGGGGTTTGAGCCTGCAATCCAGACATATGCCCAAGACCAGAATCGAACCCGGGACCCTTCAGTCCACAAGCTGACGCTCTATCAACTGAACAAAACCAGCTGGGGCTAGTCTCTCTCTTTTTTTTTTTAATGTTTTTATTGATTTTAGAGAAAGAGAGGAAAGGAGAGGGAGAAACATCTGTTGCCTCTTGCATGCCCCCTACTGGGGATTGAGCCCAAAACTCAGGCATCTGCTTTGACCAGAAATCGAACTAGTGACCCTTCAATGCACAGGATGACACTCAACCGACTGACCCACACTGGCCAGGGCTGTCTTTTTTATTCTAGCCATTTGCATTTATAATCTTGATAAGGATGGCCAACATCATAGAGGTACCAGCGTATGAAAGCTTGTGTTCTCAGCCTAAGTAAACTTTCTAATTTGAGAAATAAAATTAAAAAATGGTATTTTAATAGTTTTATTTTTTAAAATAGTTTTATTTTAGTTGAACTTCAATATTAGTCAGTTTTGCTGTGGTAACTAATGGCTTCAGATTTCCACTGGCTTACAACAAGAGGTTTACTAGGTGTACCGGTTAATAATGCGGATTTTTTTCAATAGATGGAGTTACACATATGTTGATATATATGTGATTTGATATGTATGCTGTTTTGTTGTATTGACAACAAGCTTCAAAACTTCATATGTCAAATTTGCTGAAGGTGTTAACATCATAGATATTTTTACGCTTAAAAATGTCCAATTTCGTGCCAAAAAAAGAGGATTTGTGGGAAGTTTTAATTCCTTACTTTTATTTTGAAGAAAAGTGCTGCTGAAAGTTATCATATACTTCAGGAAGCTTATGGCATACATGCTCCATCTCAAGATACTTGTGAATGCTGGTTTAAACACTTTAAAAGTGATGATTTCTATGTGAAAAACACCTTCAGCAAATTTGATATATGACGTTTTGAAGCCTGTTGTCAATACAACAAAATAGCATACATATCAAATCGCATATATATCAACATATGTGTGATTCCATCTATTGAAAATAATCCGCATTAACCAGTACACCTAGTATTTCTCTTTCATGGTTTACACTGGTGGTTGACTATAGCTCTGATTTTGTGCCTTTATTCCAAGACCTAGGCTGAAGGAACAGCCCTTATCTGGGACACAATATTCTCATGGCAGAGGGAACAGAGAAAAACATGCACTGACTCTCAAAACTTCTGCTCAGACCTGCCAGAGGCCACACCTGTCCATATCCTATTGATCAAAGCAAGCCCTAGGACAGGGGGATGAAGATGCACTGCAAAGGCATGGCAATGGGAGAGGATATAAAATCCCATCATAAGGTCACGGGGTACAGGCCCCTACAATTTGCAGTTTCACCTCCGTCTATACTAGCTCACCTCCCTCATTTGCATTACCTGCCTGGCCCTGTAAATATCTAAGTTGGAACCGCTGGTCTAAAGGCTTCTCTCCTTTTCCTTCTAGGACAGCCTCTTGATTATCCGCTCAGTTCTTCAAGTCTCCTTTCTACTACCTCTCACAGCATTTTAAATTGTTTAAACCTCTCACAACATGTTCCCACTCTAGCCACCTCCTCTTCACAACCAACCTTCTTAAAAGAGTTGTCTCTAACCCCTGTCTTTACTTCCTCTCCTCTCACACTTTCCTCAGCCCACCACCATGTAGCTTCCACCTTCAAAGTCATCAAGAACTTGCCTGCCTCTAAGTCCAATGGACACATCTTTATCACACTTAACTTCTCTGGAGCCACTAACATATTTTGCTATCCCATCTTGAAATATCCCCCCCCCCGCCCCCACTGGCTTCCATATGACTACCCCTAACCAGTTCTTAGTTTCCTTTGCATTTTCACCGTCCTCAGGCCCTCCCTTAAAAGCTAGAGTCCCTCAGGGTCTAGGGTCTATCCCAGGGCCTCTATCATCAGTATTCTGCAACTCTCCGTAGACCATCGCATCTATCCTCAGGGCTGCATGCTGGTGACTCCTCCATCCCGGGCCTCTTTCCTAAGACCAGATCCATGAAACCACCTGCCTAACTTGGAAGTCTCACAGGCACTGCACACACAATAGTGTCCACAAACTGGACTCATTATCAGCCTCTCAAATATGCTCTTCTTGGGTTCCCTGGTTCAGTGAATGGCACCATCTTCTACTGGTTGCTCAAAACTAGATTCTAGCCGAAACCAGTTTGGCTCAGTGGATAGAGCGTCGGCCTGCGGACTCAAGGGTCCCAGGTTTGATTCCGGTCAAGGGCATGTACCTTGGTTGCGGGCACATCCCCAGTGGGGGGTGTGCAGGAGGCAGCTGATCGATGTTTCTCGCTCATCGATGTTTCTAATTCTCTATCCCTCTCCCTTCCTCTCTGTAAAAAATCAATAAAATATGTTAAAAAAAAAACAAAACTAGATTCTAACGCAAGCATGTCAAACTCGTGGCCCGCGGCCCAGCCAATATAATGGTATGTAAGAAACGTTTTAATAAAAATTTCATAACTTAATTTTTACAATACCCGTTATACATAATTATGAATAACGAACTACAACGTTCACTAATGACTGATTACTATAATCATGCTGCATTCATTTCCCTTACGCACCTTATGCTCAGGCACACCATTTCTCTCCACTAACACTAGTAGCGAATATTTTAGCAGCAGATTGCCACGTCATTAGTCTTGTACTGACTTGTTTGGTGTGTGCAACAGGAAATATTTCGCTTTTGGAGAACAAGAAAAATGTGCTTATTTGCGTTACGCTTATTAATTTGTGCAGTTATTCAGTGTGTGGTAAGTTAATGTTCAAGAAAAATATTAATTTTTATTAAAATGTTCCATTATTTTAACGATTTGTCATTTATTTCAGCCCTTTGTATTCAGCATGTCTCTATCGAAATAAACCTACGTTTCTATGAAAGTTGAAGCCTTTGTTTTTTTGCGGCCCACAGAAACTTAAACCTTGTTTATTTGGCCCGTGTTAGCCTTTGAGTTTGGCATGCTTGTTCTAATGGATGTCCTGCCTTCTCTTCCTTGACTGATCTTTTTGTTTGTTTGTTTAATCTTCAAATTTACATCTTTCTCTCTTATTGAAAAACATCAGAATAACACTAAAACCTGAATAAAACTTCACTTTTTTTCTTCTGGGCTATTTTGTAATATTCTTTTCTTAAAAACATTTTAGAAGGAAAATGGTAACTTTACAGAGAAGAAACCTGGTGGACACCACCTTACACAAGTGATCAATGCTAACATCACAAATAATGGGACAGAATGACATGATGGGCCTCCTGACTAAGGCACTGAAAAACACTCAACATCACTTACTTAATATGGATGGTCATTCTACAAAATAACTAGTCTGCACTCTTCAAAAATGTCAATTTCATGAAAATCAAAGAAAGACTGAGGGACTTTTCTAGACTGAAGGAAACTAGAGACACTATAGCCCAAAGGAAAGTGTCATCTTAGATCAGCTCTCGGATAAGGAAGAACAAACCTGCTATGAACAACATTATTGGAACAACTGGTGGAATCCGACTATGAATGGCATCTATCAGTGCTAAATTTCCTGAGTTTGGTCATTGCATTGTGGTTATATAAGAGAACATTATTTTTTTTAAATATATTTTTTAGTGATTTTTGGAGAGAGGGAGAGGGAGAGAGGGAAGTGGGGAGAGAAACATCGATATGAGAGCAGAAGATCAGCTGCCTCCTGCACACTCCCTACTGGGTATCAAGCTCACAACCCAGGCATGTGCCCTGACCTGGAATCAAACCAGCAACCTTTTGGTGCATGGGACGACACCCAACCAACTGAGCCACACGGGCCAGGGCTAAGAGAACATTCTTTTGTTTGTTAGTTTGTTAATCCTCACCCAAAGATATTTTTCCATTGATTTTTAGAAAGAGTAGAAAGGAGGGGGAGAGACAGAAAGAGAGAGAGAGAGAGACATCGATTGGTTGCCTCCCACATACGCCCTGACCAGGGTCAGGATGAAGCCTGCAACTGAGGTTCGTGCCCTAGACAGGAATCGAACCTGAGACCCTTCGTCTGCGGGCCATGCTCTATCCACTAAGCCAAACCAGCTAGGGCTAAGAGAACATTCTTATTCTTAGAAAACATATGCTGAAACATACAGCAATAAAGGAACAAAAATACTGTAATTTTCAGTTCAGAAAAAGACAATACTGTGTGCATGTATCTACAAACATTTTTAGAAAAATAAAAGCTCATACAGTTCACCCTTTTAAAGAGTACAACTCAATAGTTTTGAAAAATTTATTCACAAAAGTTGTGCATTGATTACATTATTTAATTCCAGACCATTTTCATCATCCCCAAAAGAAACCCCATATCTTCTAGCAGTCACTCTCTATACAAAAAGACTGAAAAAGATGGGGAAAGTCTTCAACTGTGGTTACTTTGGGGTATTGGAATTATAATTTTTATTTTCTTACTTATATACTTCTATATTTTTATAATTTTATATGATAATTTCAATTACTTATATAATTAAAATAAAGGTTATTTTTAAAATGTATTTTATTGATTTTTTTACAGAGAGGAAGGGAGAGAGAGTTAGAAACATCGATGAGAGAGAAACATCAATCAGCTGTGTCCTGCACACCCCTCACTGGGGATGTGCCCGCTACCAAGGTACATGCCCTTGACTGGAATCGAACCTGGGACCCTTGAGTCCACAGGCCGACGCTCTATCCACTGAGCCAAACCAGTTAGGACTAAAGGTTATTATTTTTAAACAACAACAAAAAGATTAAGAAAGAATTAAGGGCGACAAGAATTCCAAAATACACAAAGTTCCAGGCTCAAGGAATGACCCTAGTACATCATGTGGTTTCCCAATTCCTCAACCTACTATCATCCAAAAGATCTGAGTGACAAAGGTAGCCACATACTGCTCATTTCTATCACAGAGCCCAGCTGGCTCTCAGAGAGAGGACTGGGTTTAGCAAGTTCAGCAAACATGGCTGAGTATTTACTAGGTGTCAGCTAAAAGGCCAGAAGGGAGGCTGGCAGGTAAAATAAAGGCATGCTCACCACAACAGATTCTAAGCTTATGAAGGATAGGCAGGGCTAATGAACTCTGCTCAATTGGCCCAGAGTAGCCTTCAAAAAGGAAAAAAACACTTAGGCTCTCCTTAAAGCTATAGCGAGCTGGTGCAGGAAAACACTAATTGGTATTCATTACAATATCATTTGAATAAATGATGGAGAAGTGTGTACCAAGGAAGTCTGGGAAGGTCACACAGGAGGGGGCCTGCCTGTGGGCAAATGGATTAGGGAACGAGCCTCTTAAAGCACTTTCAGCCAGGCTTGTTAGAAAATGAAAACACTGATTCTATGGTATCTACTGACTCAACACCCACATTCATAGAGAGACGCCTATTCTCTTTAAGTATTCATTGTGAGGGAGAGGACTAATTCTTATCCTTCTTTAAGAAAAGCACCAAAGCCCTAGATGGTTGGGCTCAGTGGATAGAGCGTCAGCCTGCGGACTGAAGGGTTTCAGATTCAATTACGGGCAAGGGCACATGCTTGGGTTGTGGGCTTGCTCCCCAGTGGGGGGCATGCAGGAGGCAGCTGATCAATGATTCTCAGCATTGATGTTTCTATCTCTCTCTCCCTCTTCCTTCCTCTCTGAAATCAATAAAAAAATATTTTTTTAAAAAATGAAAAGCACCAAATACAGCCAGGCCAGAGGTCACAAGTTCAATCCCCAGTCAGGGCACATGTCCAGGTTGCAGGCTAGATCCCCAGTGGGGGACATGCAGGAGGCATCCAATCAATTATTCTCTCTCATCATTGATGTTTCTCTCTCCCTCCCTCTCTGAAATAAATTTAAAAAGCACCAAATACAAAATAGGCACTCAAAAAAAAAGTTAGTTTTCATCTTCCCCACTCTCCCCTCCCTTCCCCCAAGGTCTTGCACAAAGGCACTCAATAAACATTTGGTGAATCAATAATTTTTAAGTACAGAAAAATAATACTGCATTCCACTAACATTTGATTTGCATAAATAAAAAAAATCTATATTAATGAGAACTTAGAAGACTTGCAAAATATTTCTTTTCTTCTCAAAGCCTTCTCATCTATAATCTTACTATTTCCTCACAGTAGTGCTAGAAATTAGTCTGAAAAGGTATTTATTTACTTATTTATTTATTTATTTATCTATCTATCCTCATTTTCAAGATGAGGTCTCTTGGGCCAGATAGGATTAACTTGTCTAAGATTACAAAGGTAATATGGGAACAAGCCTAGATTGCTGATTTCTGACTTCTAGGCTAATACCTATGCCACTACATTATTGGTCCCTTTTAAGTATGGCATTTCTAACTACCTCTCACCATACACAAAAATAAACTGCAGCTGACACAAAGATATAAACTAAAAATATACAAGTATAAGAATACCAGAAGGAAACACAAGGAAATATTTTTATAATCTTGAGGTAGCATGTCATAAAAACCCAAAGCCACAGGCAGATTTGACTAGGTAAAAAATTTTTAACAGTCTGTGTAAAGAAAGGCACCATTAAATTGGTTACAGATCACTGATGGCTTTATTTTCCCCCCACTCAGTATATTCCAAAATGGTTTTTCCTCTCCTTGCAATAATTGCTTTCCATGTAAATTTTAAAGTAAGTTTAGCCCTGGCCAGTTTTCTCAGTGGTTAGAGCATCAGCCTGCAGATTGAAGGGTCTTGGATTCAACAGCATGTACCTTGGTTGCAGGTTTGATCCCCAGTTTGGGAGGCAACCAGTTAATCGATCTCTCTCTCTCTCTCTTTCACCACCCTCCTCCCTCCCTTCCTCCCCTCCTGTCTCTCTCTCAAGATCAATGGAAAAAATATCCTCAGATGAGGATTAAGAAAAACACAAAACAAAATAAGTTTAAGTTCCATGAAAAGTCCTGTTTTAATTAGAATTTAACTTAACATATAACAAAAACCTAGGTCTCTATGATATTAAGTCTTCCTACTAATGGACACGGTAAAACTCTCCATTTAATCAAGTCCTTAGCCCTTTATTTCTTTCTCTAAAATAGTGTGATTTTTTAAAATACTATATGACTTGAAGTTTCCTGTTAAATTTATTTCTAGAAATGTCAAAACTTTTATTGTGAATGAGATTATGATATTTTTATTGTTAGTTATTGTTGTTATCCTATCTAATAAAAGAGTAATATGCAAATTGATCATACCTACAGTACACCCACAAGCCATGCCCACCAGCCAATCAGGAGAGAGTATGCAAATTAACCCAACCAAGATGACTGCAGCCATGGAGCAAACAGGAGGCTTTGGTTTCCCCAGAAATGGAGGAAGCCAAGCTTCCTGCACACCCTGGCCGGCCCAGGCCTCCACTCAAGGCTACGAAGTTTCAATTATAGAAGATAACTAAATCCCAGATACCAGGGCCTCCGCTGCCCGGGGTGTGAACGGCCTGCAAACCACCACAGGCCCCTCGCCCAGGCCGCCCCATGCCCCAAGGGAACCCCTACCCTGATCCAGGACACCCTTCAGGGTAAACCAGCTGGCCCCCACCTGTGCACCAGGCCTCTATCCTATCTAATAAAAGAGTAATATGCAAATTGACCATCACTCCAACACACAAGATGGCTGCCCCCATGTGGTCAAAGATGGCTGCCCCCGTGTGGACACAAGATAGCCGCCACAAGATGGCCAGCAGGGGAGGGCAGTTGGGAGGGACCAGGTCTGCAAGGAAGGGCAGTTGGGGGTGATCAAGCTTGCAGGGGAGGGCAGTTAGGGGTGACCAGGTCAGCAGGGAGGGCAGTTAGGGGTGACCAAGCCTGCAGGTAGGGCAGTTGGGGGTGACCAGGCCTGCAGGGGAGGGCAGTTAGGGGCAATCAGGCTGGCAGGGGAGCAGTTAGGCATCAATCAGGCTGGCAGGGGAGTGGTTAGGGGGTGATCAGGCTGGCAGGCAGAAGCAGTTAGGGGCAATCAGGAAGGCAGGCAGGCAAGCAGTTGGGAGCCAGCAGTCCTGGACTGTGAGAGGGATGTCCGACTGCCCGTTTAGGCCCAGTCCCACTGGGATCGGGCCTAAACGGGCAGTTGGACATCCCTCGAGGGGTCCCAGATTGGAGAGGGTACAGAATGGGCTGAGGGACACCCTTCCCCGTGCATGAATTTCATGCACTGGGCCTCTAGTATTATGTAATTTCTTAATCTTACATCTGGCCATGCTACTAAACTCACTAGTTTTATTATTTTGTCAATTAAGTCTCTTTGTAGATGAATATATGAAAATAATGAGATTTTTTTTGAGTGGCCAGGATCTCTAGTAGTATAATCGTTTTGATAGTTAACATTCTTGTTTTGTGCCTATATAGGAATGTTTCAAGTATTTTCCATAAAGAGTAACTTTTGCTATGAAAAAAAAAGTTGAAAGATAAATAAAAATCCAAGATAAAATATTTTAAATGCATCTGATAAATAAAAAGTTAATATAACATAGAGAAGATTTCTACCAGTCAATAGGAAATAGAGAAATGATCTACTTTTCTTAAGGGGTAAAAGATGAACAGGCAGTGAAACAATGAAAATGGTAAAAAACAAACAAACAAACAAAAAAATCAAGAGATGTTCTTATGCTAAGCAAAATAAGCCAGTCAGAGAAAGATAAATATCACATGATCTCACTCATTTATGGAATATAATGAACAACATAAACTGATGAACAAATATACAACCAGAGATATAGAAGCATCAAACAGACGGTCCAACCTATGAAGGAAGGCAGGCGGTAAGAAGTTAAGAGATCAACAAAAGGACTTGTATGCATGCATATGAGCATAACCAATGGACATAGACAGTAGGGGGGTGAGGGTATGTGCTAAGGGGTGGGAGCGGCCAGGGAGAGGTCATGGGGGGAAAAGGAGACTCATGTAATACTTTAAACAATAAAAAATTTAAATTAAAAATAAAATAAAATCGGGGGAAAATAGGTGGGTAGCCTGGCTGGTGTAGCTCAGTGGTTGAACAGCCATCTATGAACTAGGTCACAGTTCAATTCCCGGTCAGGGCACGTGTCAGGTTGTGGACTCAATCCCCAGTGGGGTCGTGCAGAAGGCAGCTGATCAATGATTCTCTCTTATCATTGATATTTCTGTCTCTCTCTCCTCTCCCTTCCTCTCTGAAATCAATAAAAAAATATATATTTTTAAAAACAAGAGATGCTCAATTTCACTATTAATGACAAATTAAAACAATGAAATTACTATTTTTCACCTGGCGAATTAGCAACTGTATAAAAAATTCATAGCATCCAGTACTGCCAAGTTGTAGGAAATGGAGATATTCACACATGGTTCTGAGTGAATGCACAAATTCTTACAAACTTTTGAAATGCAATTTCACAGAATTTGTTAAAATTTAAAATGCACATATCCTTTCTACAAATCTATCTAATGCAACTAAAATACAAACATAAGTTAAAATATTATGCAACAATTCTAAACTGAGCCTGGCTGGTATGGTTCAGTAGTTGGAGCACTGACTATGAACCACAAGTTCATGGCTCATTCCCAGTTGGGTTTTGGGCTCAATTCCCAATGGTGTGTGCAGGAGGCAGCCAATTGATGATTCTCTCTCATCATTGATGTTTTTCTCTTGCTCTCTCTCTCTCACCCTTCCTCTCTGAAATCAACAACAACTATATATATATATATATATATATATATATATATATATATATATATATATATCTTACCTAATAAAAGAGAAACATGCAAATTGACCATACCTTTGCTACGCCCACAGCCAATCAGAGCGAATATGCAAATTAACCCAAACAAAATGGCGGTTAATTTGCATATGCAGGCGCAGGGCGGAGTGAAGCCTGCTATGAGGGGAAGGGGGCAGCGGAGGGAGTGGTGCTTCAGACAGAAGCGAGGATGTGCTGGCTCCCAGGCAGCCGGGGAGTGGGGACTTGCCAGCTTCCAGCAGGAGTGGGGACTTGCCAGCTTCCGGGCAGCTGGGGAGCAGGGGCTTGCCTGCTCCCGGGCAGCTGGGAATGAAGCCAGGGGCCTATTCTTGCATGAATATTGTGCAATGGGCCTCTAGTGTGTGTGTGTGTGTGTGTGTGTGTATGTATATATACACACATATACATATATATATATTTTTAACGATGTGAACTCACTTAGATGTCTAAAATACACTGAATGGCGCACTGTAGGTGCTCAAAAAATATTCTAAATGAAAAATCATTTTTTTTGTATGAACAGAAAAAGCCTGGAAGTACATATACCAAATTGACAAAAATGACTACCTTCAGGAGCATGGGATAGTAAGAGAGGAAAACTAAACATTTTTTTGCCTTTTATCCTTTTGTTGCATAAATTGTTAAAATAAATGAGCTGACTTGTAAAAACTTATTGCTGACAGTTTCTCTCTCCATTTTATCTCAATTTTATGATGATCCTAAGAGCGAAAAAACTCAGTGGCTCAACTAATGGACTGCTCAAAGAAATGAAACCTGTGTGCAAAAAGTGGCTGGGAATTATCGTCTTTCATAAGTAAAGGGTTTTTTCTTTTACTATCTCTACTGATTCTCCTAAACTCACAACCTGACAGTACCTACCACAGAAGCTAGCGCCTAAATGGAATGGATATTGCCTTCCATCACTACGCACTTTGCATAGTCCATCTTAAGCAGGACCACTTCCTAATAGCTAAAATTGGGAGAATCTGAAGAAAGGATCCCTTCCTTTTTCCTAAAGCAGCCAGGCCCAAGCGCCATTCTGCATCGCCTTCTCCAATGAAGGGAGTTTCCTACTGTTTTTCCCAAGTGAGGCCAATGTCAGACGCCGGAGGGTCTGGAATAAAGGGGGAAGCGGTACATGGTGGCCAGCCTGGCCCGGGGATGCACCGCCGGGGCACCCATTTTCAGATTGGAGCTGAGTGTACACATCAGGCGTGTGCAAAGCAAGCTGACTCGCCCTGGCCGGTGTGGCCCAGTTGGTAGGAGCGTCATCCCGCACACCAAAAGGTGGCGAGTTCGGTTCCCGATTTGGGCACATACTTAGGTTGCGGTTGGACCCCGGTGGGGGCGTGTGCGCGAGAAGGCAGCCCACCGATGTTTCTCTCTCCCCCTTACTTTCTCTAAAATATATAAATGTATAAAACTTAATTCCTCTCCCAGCTAACTGGGCCTGACGTAAACCTCAAGTAATGACAACCTCAGCCGAATTAGGTGAAAAGGTGGGGTACGAACTATTCTGGCTCTATTCGGGGCACCAGGTTCAAAAGCGACTGCGAGAACGTCCTCGAAGAACGTAGGTGGAGCGACGGCGCTTTCCCGAGGAGTCTTGAGCAAAACCTTTCCAAAAGCACCTGGCGGAAAGCCATTTCTGGGCCTCTGCTCCTGCCCTCAGTCAAGATGGCCGCGTGGGGCTCGCCCGCACCACGGCGCATGCGCCGCACCACCAGCTTCCTTTCTGCGCGAAGGCACCGCCTACTCACTCGCTAGCTACACCCCCTTCCTGGCGTCCTCGGCCTCACCCCTTTTCGGGCTGTCCCCTCCCGTCCAGGCTCCCGAGCCCGGAAGTGGAATAGCTGTGTAGCGGAGAGGGCGAGGGGGAGGGGAAAGTGCTTCCGGGGAAGCAGGCCCGGGGTTGGTGTTTGTAAACTTGCCTCGGTCCCGGCGGGGGCAGCGGCGGCCACGGGGTTGGCACCGGGTGCTGGGCCTGGAGGAGGCGTCGCGCAGTGGGAGAGACCGCCGGAGGCCGCGCCCGGCAGGTAGGAGACCGCCCCAGGGAGCGCAGCGTCGTCCGAGCACACGGCGGCGCTTCAGCAGCTCGCAGGCCGTGGGGCGCTGCGCGGGAAGGGGGAGGGGAAGGGAGGAGGGGCGCGTGGAGAAGGGAGGGGGCTCCCCGGGGAGTGGAAGAGGCCGCGCGCGCGTACCGCCCCCCGCCCACGCCCGCGCGCCCGCCCGCCCGCAGCGTTACCGATCCGAGAAAGGGGGGCTTGCTTGGAGGGAACGCGGGCGCGAGCACGCACCTTGCATGCTCCTCGGCGCTCTGCGTCTCTATCCTGTCTCCAGGCTCCCCGGCTGGCTGGAGGGAGGGGGGGGGGGAAGCGCAGCGCGAGTCTTCGCATGCCCGCCTCCCACCTCCGCAGTGAGTTTCTGCACCTTCGGGCGGATTCGGAGAAGGCGCACTTGTGGCCCGGCCGGGATGCACATCACCAGTCTGGTTTCTGCCTCCCATCCAAGTGCCCAGTGACGGCCCCTGAGTTTCTCTCCACCGCAGCTCTGGCCACCTTAATAGAGCTTCGCGGATGGCCCACTCTGCACAAAAGCCCCTTCAGGGCCTCAGCTCCCTCCTTCCATTCCTAAGGTCGCAAATGCAAGCGTTTGGCCAGTGGCGGTTCCTCCACAAGAGACCCCAGTTACTTTGGCTCTTCTTGACTGCCCCCTCCCCGCTTCGCCAAGAGACCAGTTTCTTCTCGACCTGGAAAGATGACTCTGGCGCACACACACAAAGTTCAGGTCACTACGGGTTGTGTAGCCTGAGGATGATGATGCACCTAACAGCCCCATCTCCCTTTCTAGTTTCAGGTTTCTGAAACAGATCGCGAACTTCGTCGAGAAAATTCAGTTGGAACATCGAGGCTGGCACACTTTTTCTCCTCAGACAATAGGCAGGAGCCAGGCAGAACCCAGGAATTCTTGAAACATCTATCTTCCATTTGGAGGACACTAAGTTTTCTTTGACGACCAAGGCAGTTCAATATGGCAGCAGGACTGAAGGGACATGAAGGAGCTGTTACAGTGATTTGGTGACAGTTCTTCAGACAACAGTGTCTTGAGGAAAGGTGGATCAAGAAAACCCAGAACTTTGGGGTAGCATTGAGAAATCAGCATGGCTCAGGTAAAAAGCTCTAGAGTCCTCCACCTTCAAGATAACTGGGAAGCGTGTTCGCAGTTTCGCCCTTAAATGCTGCCTTAGTCAACACATTGACCAACCCAGTGAGCCAAGCTCTGTATTAAGCACCAGGGGGAGATCTAGAGGAAGGAAAGGAGACAGGCCACAGCCCCTGCCTTCAGGGAGTTTCCAGTCAAATGAAGGAGGTAGGCTATACTGCATCACAGGCACTGATGGGACCTTTGCAAAGCAACAGGTACTCAGTTTACACTTGGTACGTTAAGTGCTGAGGGGCACGAGGGAGTAAACAGTCTTGTGAATGCTTCCTTTGTTTTGTTTTCAACGGGAATTTATTGAGCTCTTGTTATATGCGAGGCATTGTGCTGGGGATACAAAAATGAATAAGCTGTCCCAGTCCCCAGCAAGCGTCTAGGCTAGGTGTGTTGGGGTGGGGGGAGACCGAGAGAGAGTCTGTTATTTATCTTTATGTTCACACTACCTTGCATAGTGGCTAATGGTAGAGATTCAGCGAATCTGTTGATTGAAGGAATGTGCAATAATCGAGATATGTGTACTGCAGAAGAGAGAATGATACCTCTGCCTGGATGGAAAAAAAGAAGATGAATCTTGAAGGATGCATAGGATTTTGCTAAATAATCAGAACAGGGCATTCAGACAAGGAGAACTTCATGGGCAGAGACTTAGAGGTATGGGATGATGCGATGAGGTTGGGGGTACTACAGATAGTTTGCTAGTTGAGGAAAGGGTTTAAATGGGGGGTGGTTGGGGTGTAGGATAGAGAGTAATGGATGGAAAAATTGGGGTGAGGGAGTTGTTTCCTGGGGAATTAAGCAGAGTGTAAACCCAAGGGTCTTTTATACCTTGCTAAGGAATTAGACTTTATTCTATAAAGAGTGACATCAGTGTATTTAGAAGGTAATTATCATTGTGGGGATACAGGATGGATTGGAGAGATAGGATGACCTGATAGTCTATTGTTGGTGTATTTCCTTCGTCTGGGTAGGAAAGCTATGTGCAGGGATCCCTAGAGCCTCTCTCAGCTTTCTTCCAGGGACCCTCCCCTACCAGTCTCACCAGGATGACAGCCCGATTGCAGTATAATTGGCTTTCTTCCAGCTGCATGCATAGCTTCCTCCTTTCCATACAGAGTAGGAGCCCTTTAGTTCCTTCCTTTGTCTGTCTGCAACCCCTTTCACAGCATCGTGTTCACTCTTGTTCTGAGAAGACTGCCTTTCACTAACTTTGTACGGGGCACGGCTGAGCATTTTACATCCTACTTTAATTCTTAACCCTGTGAAGGTAGATACTATGATAAATATTTTGCATTTAAGGAAACTTAGGCTTAAAGAGGTGAAGTAATTTGCCCAAGGTTATATAATGCAAACAGCAAGGCTAAGTTGTTGCGTGTTTGTTTGTTTTTTTTACCTCCAGATCCTTTAGTCCAAACTCTTTGAAGGTGAAAGAAGGGGTTCCAGGATATACTGATCATCTAAAAGGAACTTCTTTATAAATCACTTGTGGAAGTTTGCTGACCAACTACTACTTAAAAGTTTCTTCAGTAAGAAAAGTATAGTCTCTAGTGCTGGCTAAACAGTCAATTTAAAGAATGTAACAGTGGAAAGAGGACATTTTCTTAAACATTCCTTGCTTATGTAATTTTAAACTATATGTCGAGCAAGGAATGTGAAAAAATACGGGTATGCACACACATAAATGGCCTGGTAGTGTGTGAACAGAAATTGTATATTCAACTCCCAAATCCTTCCAAGTGGTCTAATTTTTATGTATGTTACAATTGATACACTTAGGGGATTTAAAATCTAAAGAGAGAAATAACCTAATTTTACCAATAAACATTTGTGGAACCTGATAGCATGTATATTTGGTGCCAATGGGGTCTGTGAGGCTGAGTGCTATTGAGAGGAGGAGGAAGGTCCTCTAGAAATCTCCCATTTCAGGACAGATTCTTATGTCCACTCCCAAGGCCTAGAAACACTTCAAAGTAATATGTAGACCCACACTGTACCTAGCACAGTGCTAATGATAAAAGTGTCAATAATACTTTATTACTATATCTAAATGATGGATGACAAAATAAGTAATTCCTGGTGAGATGAGCTGGGGAGGACTCTTGAAGGAAGCAGGGTTTCGCAGTGAGGAGGGACATTCCTTAGAGAGAAGCGGTTTGTTCATAGGTAGGAGCAAAAGGTAGTTCTGTAGAGAATGGCAGCCTGTTTTTGCCCTGCCAGGTGACCTGATACCTCATCTCCTTTCAACTTAGGCAAGTCTCCTGGCTTGTGAAGGCCTAGCAGGTGTGAGTTTGGTTCCCACTGCAGCCAGCAAGAAGATGATGCTGAGCCAGATGGCCAGCAAACAGGCCGAGAACGGAGAGCGGACAGGTAGCTCTGATGTGCTGAGGTGCTCCAGTCAGGTACGGAGCTGGAATCCATTGTGGCACCTGGGGGTCGGGTGGCCCGAGCTCTCTGCCAGGAGATGCCAAGCTTTGATTCCTTGGTGCTTCTGTTTAGGGAAATGGGGTAAGGGGATCCCATTGGGGAATGAATGAATATAGGTATTTTAGAGAACAAGGAGGGTCTTTTCTATACCTATATCCCCTTAAGACCAGAGTACTTGGGGAAGAAATGGATGAGTACTTTCTTTTAACCTTTGGGCAGGTGGTTTACTCTCATTTACAAGTTGCCTAAAAGTAGCATGTGGTCTCCTGTCTTGGGTTCTGAGATGGACTGTGAGTTTAGATTTGATTTGTATTCGAAGGGCCACCGAAAAGACAGCGATAAGTCCCGGAGCCGCAAAGATGAAGACAGCTTGGCTGAGGCCTCTCATTCAAAAAAGACTGTTAAAAAGGCAGGTAATGGGGTTATCCACAAACTGGTAGTTTGGTAATGGGGTAATCTTTCTTCTATGGCTCACCCTGGAGCTTTCCCTAGACGTTTTGGTCCCTCATAGCCAATGAGTGTGTCACCCTAATTTCATCCAGAGACCACTCTGGTGGTTCATCTCTACCTTCTGCAGAACATCCATGGTAAGGGAAGGAAGGTTAGACAAGCATGAGATCCTGTGTCAAAAGGACAGGCAGACTACACCTCAGGTCCCATTACAAATATGGAGTTTGCCTAGCTGGTTTGGCTCAGCAGATAGAGCAATGGCCTGCAGACCGAAGGATCCCGGGTTCGATTCCAGTCAAGGGCACATACCTCAGTTGCAGGCTCCTCCCCAGCCTGGGCCTTAGTCAGGGCTCATGCAGGAGGCAACCAATCGATGTGTTTCTTTCACATTGTATTTCTCTCTGTCTTAACCTCTCTCTTCCTCTCTCTCTAAAAATCAATGGAAAAATATCCTCAAGTGAGGATTTAAAAATATGTATATTGAGTTTGACAAGGCAGGCAGCTTAGCCACCCCCCCTCCTTGCTTGGAGGACCTCTGAACTCTAAGGGATATGGGAGATGACAGCATCAGAGGGGTCACTTTGTCCAGCAGCTGGAAATAGACCCTGAGTAGAATGGGAGCAAGAAGGGGACAGAGAGATAGCCTCATGACATGCCTGATTGTTGCCCACAGGTTGTAGTAGTGGAACAAAATGGTTCTTTTCAAGTAAAGATTCCCAAAAATTTTGTTTGTGAACACTGCTTTGGAGCCTTTCGGAGCAGTTACCACCTCAAGAGGCACATCCTTATTCATACCGGTAAGTCTTTTGCTCATATTCAAGGAGGGGAGAATAGTCGATAGTTTGGTGTATGTGTGTGTGCATGTGTGTATGTGTATGTGTTATTAGGCTTATTTTATTTTTTTGTTGGGTTTACTTTAAAGGGTATTAGAAGTAAAGGAAGAAGGTAAATGAATGAGGTAGAGATTGCATGGCTCTGTATCTAGTGTCACTGAGACCAACAGCTTTGTGGACCCTTCCCCATTAGGTGTCTGCACATTGCTAAAAGTTAAAATTTCTGGGAAAATACCTAGGACGAGGTCCCTGCCATGTTTAACTTCTCTCTCCACCTGGGCCAGGTGAGAAGCCATTTGAGTGTGATGTCTGTGATATGCGCTTCATTCAGAAGTACCACTTGGAGCGTCACAAGCGTGTGCACAGTGGTGAAAAGCCCTACCAGTGTGAACGGTGTCATCAGGTAAGCTCACATGTCATCCATCCACCCTCCACAGAAACTTTTCCTTCCCAAAGAACAGGGGCCAGCCCCCACTCCCAGCCCGACAGAGGGCCATGGTCAAGTCAGTACCTCAGGGTGAGGTGTATTTCTCTGGCCTTATGCAACTGATCAGGGGGAGGGGCCATTAGAATAATTGTAATAAAAAATTATAATAATAATAGCATTTCTTAAGGTCTTAATCGATGCCAGGCACTATGTGAGCATCCTTGACATAGATTATTCTTACATTCATTCCATAATGTGTGTCCTCATTTCACATGTGGGAGAACTGAGATGGAAAGAGGTTAAGCTTCCCAAGGACACAGCAGATCAAGGGCAGAGTCAGAATTCAGTCAAACTTCAGAACTGGAAGAAGAAATGTAATCTCTGCGCTGAGAGTCAGTATCTGATCTGATGAGAATGTAAGAGCCAGGATCAAAACAAAGAACAAGAGATAAGAAATGATAACAACGCCTCCTGGATGCTTTACTATGTCTCAAGCTTTGCTCCATGCTCTTACATTGAATCTTCAGAACACTGGTCCAAAGCTCCATGAGGCAGAGATTTTGTCCCTCTGGTTCTCCACTCTATATCTGCAGCCCCAAGAACTGTACCTGCCTTGAGATAGAGACTCAATAAAAATTTGATGAATGAAGGAGCCACAGACTGAGTAGGTACTTTTGGCCCCATTTTTTCAGATAGATGTACAGATTGAAAACTGTTAGGTAACTTGCCCAGAGTCACACAGCTACTTAGTGGCAGAGCCAAGATTCACACTTCTCAGCTTATTTGTTCTTAACCACTATGCATTCATGCCATCTGTGTACGTTCTGCGGCAACATAGAATTGGTTTTGTGCCTCCTGTGTGGGGAAGACAGGTCTAACCAACAGGTTTCTGAGTTTCTCCTCTCAGGCACTTAACCCTCCCTTTCTTCTCAGTGTTTTTCTCGGACAGATCGATTACTCAGACACAAACGGATGTGCCAAGGGTGCCAGTCCAAGACTTCCGACGGGCAGTTTTCTCTATAGGCGCAAGGGGCCCTGGGTGGTGGGAGTGATGAGAAGAATCTACCGAAGAACGCACCCTCCTCTGGTCTGACGGTCCCACCACCACCCCGTGTGTACCTGGCCCCTCCTGGAGGAGTGGACCTAGGAGACCAGAAGAGTGCATCAGGGGACAACAGCCCCAGAGCCTCAGCTCTGTAAATAATCTGAGACTATGAGTATCTCGGGGACGTTCCTACAGCATTCCTGGGCAGGAAAGCTAGTCCCTGGACCCTTGGCTGACGTCATAAGTGGGGGGACTCAAGGTACAGGACCAAGACTGAAATGTGGCTCCCACAACCTTGGACTCCAACTGGCAGCTGAAATGAAAAAGATTGGGAGAGGGATTTGTTTATTTGTTTGTCCTGTTCTTATTTTTGTTTATCCAAAAGCAATTTCAGCAGGTACACTGTGGATACAGGTAACCTGGAGGTATAGAACCATGGCCACAGGGACGATGGGTGGTCCAGCCCTCCTGAATTGAGTTTTTAGTTGCAATTGATCCTCAGTGTTCCACAGCCCTGCACCTCACCTCCTGTTGGAAGGAGAATGGGATCAGGGATGGCAGCTGAGCTTACTTTGGCTTCCTTATACACTGTAGGGACAAAAGGAAGAACAGTAGGAGGAGCAGACGAGGGCTGGATCCAAGAAGAGTGGACAGGTACCTGTTATTTCCTCTGGGGAAGAGTAAGAGTTGTGCCCACGGATGTTGTAATGAACCATGCCACACTGGTACCTAATGGGGTCAGCCTAAGTGCCTTTTGGAGGAAACTTGGGTGACAGTGGCTCATGAAGCCCTTTCCTTCTCTCTTTGGGCAGTTGACCTTGGAAATAGTTTGTGGCTACCTCGCTGCCATTGATTCCTAAGCCAAACGGGTGTTGAGCGGGGAGTCATGGATATCAAAGTAGTTCTTCCTCCTTGTGCCCTCTTTGGAACCACCCAAGACTAGTCCTAAGTTGAGTAACAGCTGTTCTGGAAACAAAGGAATTTGGTGTCCCTGACATGACTGTTGAGCAGTGTGAGCTGTTCTCTCTGCCCAAGTCCTATCACTGTATTCAGGTAGAGGAGATAGGGATCTGGCCTTTGGTCCCAAAGAACAAGATCTTGGCTTCCTTCTTGATGGCCATCCCTACCCAACAAAGAATTGGGGGGGAGGGGGGGAGTAGAAGAGCTGCAGAGAAAGGACTGAGGATGAAACCTAATGTAGGTTTTATTCTTAACCATATTCTTTGCTTCTCTCTGCTCCCAACACCATCATCCTATCCACCCTCAAAAAAATGATCTGGGGTGTGTGTGTGCGTGTGCGTGTGCGTGCGCGCACGCTATGTGAGTGTGAGTGTTTGTGTGCTTGGAGATGGCATATTGAGCCAAACCCTCCTCTGGCCTCTGTGCAGGGGAGGGTGAGCATGAAACAGCCTCCCCCGCCCCAAACCTGAGGGTGTGTTAGGTTCCAGCAGGACCTGAGGAACTCATCTTAGGGAACGGGAGGGCTTTGTTTGGAGGTTGTTTTTTATTTTTGTTTTTAGATTGATTGAACAGAGTGGGGGTTAGATGTTTCTAACGTATGCCAGGGGCTTGTGAACATGAATTTTCTAAAGTGAAATAAAAAACCCTCTTCCTGCTAAGGAAAGGATCCTTACGGAAGGTCCTGGGGTTTGTGGCCTGCGTTCTGTGGCCTGCCCTGACCTGTGGAATGAGGAGTAATCATGGAGACTTGATGAACCTGACCAAGCTGTCAGTGGAGATCATGTGGCCTCTAGGAAATGTGATTTCTTTCCCAGAAAGTGTAGGGAACAGCAGCACCATGCTCCTGGCTGTTCCCTGTCCTGGAAGAGAGAGCAGGGAGGAGTGGGGCAGTCCTCTGTACCTCTGAGGTGTGAGGGCTTCAGGGAAAGAGGAAAGGGCATGACACCTTTTAGGCTTTTCCTGAGAGCGTCGGAGATCCTGTGGGGAGACCGTGGGGAATGTGCTTGCCGCCCTTCGGTTTAGGCTGGCACTCGCAGGGGTTGTGTCAGAACCCGCCTGTGGTCCCTGTTAGGGCATTTTTCTGCATGTGAGCCAGCCCCTTCTGGGAGAGTGCTCTGCTCAGGCTGGAATTTGTCTATTGTTCGCCTCTGGGAATATGTTCTGGGAAGGAGGATACATTTAGAAAACTGTCCTCCCAAGAGCGCTTTTGCAAATGGGAGGCCTCGCTCCCTGCCACTCACTGGGTCGTGGGTTGGGGGTGGGTGGGTATGGAGAGAAGCACGTGAGTGGTCAATGCCCCTATGTGTGTGAATGTGTGTTTAGGTCAGGATGTGCCCTGGCCCCCAGCAGGCCTCAGCTTCCTGCCTGAGGGGGTGGGAGAGGGGAAACTAAGTGGATATGTAGAGCCATACCAGAACCACCCCTGCCAACGCCTGGGTGTGGGGGAGACCCAGGAGCAAGTGGTTAGTTCGGTTGTCCAGGTGCTGATGTTCTGGGGCCATGGATGTATAAGGAGAGGGAAGCAAAGAGGTGAAATGAGTGATTTAGCGCCCAGGGGGGCCAGGAGCCCACTTATACCCCAGGGAAACCATAGAATAAGACCGCCGCAAAGGCTCCTGGGCCCAACACCCACCCTACGTTTGCTGGGATGGGGTCTCGCACTGGAAAGATGCCTCAGGTGTGTTTGGAGTGAAGGGAAAGGGAGATAGGGCAGGCTCTCAGAGACCAGGATATGGAATTGGACCCGGGAAAGAGTAGCCCCAGTTCCTGGGTGAACTGCCATACCAGGCCCTACCAGCCCTGCCCTTCCCAGCACCTCAAGTCTTTTCCGTCCACCCCCAACAGCCTCTTGTCATCACTTAGCTACTGATTGTGCCCCATGGCTTGACATTGGAGGGTTAAGAGACACAGTCCCTCCACGACTTTTAACCCTCTCCTCAGACTCTCTGCCTCTGCTGTAGCTCTGGGGCTTTTATCTTAATCCCTCTTACCCTTCCTCACCACCCACCCTCTTTCTCTCTTTTTTTTTTAATATACTTATTTTGCTATTGGGGGGGTTATCAAATGAACAAGATCACTTTTAAATGGTAGTTTTTATAAGATGTTATAAACTTGTATCTTTTTACCATTAAAGTGCAGTGTATGTTCCTTCGTGATATATTTAGGATATTTAAATAAAAAGAAAATGGGGCTTTTTTACATACTATCTCATCTTTGAAAAGAATATCCTGTGGGGAATTTTTTTCACTGGGGCCAACGTGATCTCCCCCCCCCCCCCCGCAATATTACCATCCTACAATTTCAATACCCTTTAAACCACCACTTTAAAACTCCCCTTCTCCACAGGCAAGCAACAAGTAGAATTGAAACCAAGGTATCTAAAATATATATATATATATATATATATATATATATATATATATATATATATATATATATATATAGTATCCATTCTGATTAAGAGAAAAAAACGCCTGCAGAACAAGACAGAATGAGGTTAGATACCAGCATACACAGTGTTTGTTAAATTGATCTGTAATCTGAAGATTGTTTATTGTATTTGTGGGTGGGGTGACCCCCACTCCTTGAGGGGTGGGGAAGCAAGGTTGCAGCAGGAGGCCGGCCCTCTTGGGTGTCGAAGTAGGTGGCAGTTAGTCCCCCAGCAGGCTGCTGCCTGATAGCCCCATAGCCCCAATTCCCACCATCCTCCCAGCGAGAAGAACCCTGGAGTGAGTAGCCCTACCCTCTTCAGAGAAGAGGACTTTCTGGAGCTTGGAAGCGGGGGTTAATGGTGGTCGTGACGGCGCTTTTGTAGAGAGGATTTCTGTCCTGGAGGAAGAAGTTGGAAATGGTGAGGAAAAGTCCCAGGACTTCTCCTTTAGCTAATCCTAAGCGCCAACCTAGAACTTAGCCGGACCTTAAAGCCTGTAGACAGGCCACACACCTAGGTGAGGAGGGTGGGGCCTGGGGGGGAGGAGTCAGGGCTGGGGAGGAATGAGAAAGCTGGGGCAGAGGACCTAACCCACCGAGGAAAGCAAGTGAAAACCAGCCCAGTGGACTAGGAGGCAGCCTCACCTGCTTCCAGTTGGGCTGCTGCCGCTCCTTCTCAAAGCGATTGTATTCCCGGCGGTCATAGATCTCCACTGAGAGCCGGTAAGCCAGGACCAGCCCCAGTCCTACTGCCACAATGCCCCCCACACAGCCTAGCACAATGGCCTGGGTGTGGTCTGCTCCCTCTACGGGGTGAAACAGACAGAATTCTGAGCGGGTGGGACACAGAGATTGAGCAACAGTTGCCCAGAGTGTGTGCAGCCCCATCCAACCTCCCCAGCCTTCCCTGCCATTGAAAACAAAGGGAACTCAGCAGGTTTATGTTCAGTGCCCAGTTTTTTAGCCTTCTCCACTTGATCCATTACGTCCACTTTTGCCTGGATTCTCAGCTCTGCTTCAATCCCTAGTCTGGTTCCTCCGTCTTTACCTCCCAACCTGATTTCTGAGGCCCTACCCATCAAACTTCACGGCTCCATTTGGCATGTCCAAGGCATCCCTGTCCACTTACTCTCTTGGGGTCTCACGCTCAGCATGACCCTGCCTCCGGCTTCCTCCTCCACCAGGAAGAAGAACAGCTGGTTGTCCAGGGTCCTCCCTTTGCACCAGCCATCATCCAGCATAGGGGCCAAAGCCAGAGTCACGTTGGTATGGGCACAAGCCCTGCTGCAATTGGTGGCCAGGAGACCGGTCCCAAAGGCCCCACACTCTGCACAGTCCCTGTCCAATAGACACCAATAAGCTACTGACTGGGCAATGGTCACCCACGCCACATGGAGGAACGCAGGCAGGGGCTCCAAATGCAAGGCCTGAGGCCTCACCTGTGTCTCTCGCACGGTGTCTTGCAGCCCGGGCACTGGTCACATAGGGCACCGTAGTAGCCGTCCAAGCACTGGCAGCGGTTGCATTTGCAATGTCCATGCCCACTGCAGAACCTTCCCTCAGGACTGGCACAGCCATCCGTGTCCCCACTGCACTCGCACGCTCTGCCCGTGCGGTTGGCGTGACAGTGACACACTCCACATTGGCAGAGGCCAAAGCCTGGAGCAGAGTCACGCACAGGGTGACAAACATATTCCACACACACAATGGACATCACAGCCTAGACCTGACCTGCTCCTGTGCATCCAGTCCCCTCTCAGTATGCCAGAAGTGTGCCCCAACTCCTACACCAGAATCCCTTCGTGCCTTGAAGGTCCCAGAGCCTAAATACCCTTGGGAGAGCCACTCTGAGCCCTTCTGCCAAAGGTCCCCAGGTACCTCCACAGAGGATGCCCTCATGTCGCTCACAGCTGGCGTCATCACACTCGCACAGGCGCCCAGAGCTCTGTCCACTGCAGCTGCAGCGTCCACACTGGCATCGTCCTTTCCCGCTGCACAGGGGCCCTGTCCCATTGGGGCCCCGACACCCAGATTCCAGATCTGGGGAGGACAGCTCAGCCTCAGAGCACTCACAGAGTCGACCCAGGCGACCTGGGTTACAGCTGGGAGGTGAAAGAAAGGGAGAGAAAGGTGGGTCCGAGAGTTTGGCCATTCCTTTACCTGTCTTTCCCAGGATACTCTAAACCCAAGGTCTCACAAGAGCTGAGATAGATGGTGGCTGAAGAGATGTGGAATATAGTAAAGTACCAAGGAGTAGAAGAGCAGAGTGAGTCCTGGTGGAGGGGAGGTCTCAGCATGTCTGGGAAGCTTCAGGAGATAAAAATCAGGGTGCAGTCTAGGGATGTCTAGGAAAAACTTGTCTAGAGATGCCAGTGGAAGGATGGAAGGCAAAGGAGGAGGAATACAAGGGCTGTATTTGTGGGGAGCTACATAGGTGGAGGGAAGCTAGAGGCCCTCACCTGCACACCCCGCATTGTAGGTGCCCATGGCCGTCACTGCAGTGGGGAGCTCGGAGCTGGGTGTCATTGCAGTTGCAATCACACAGTGTGCGCAACTCCACAGTCAGCTCTTCTGAGAAGCCAAGAGCTCGGAACCTCAGAAAATGGGGCTCTGGGAGACAGCGGGTAGCTTGGAAAGTAACCAAAAAATTCACCTGCGGGCAGAATAGGCAGAAATCAGACTAAACTCATACATGCACCCCTGTGCACACAAGCACACACCCCAAACCTATTGATCATCCAGAACCCTACTCCTTAGTAAATTAAGGGACAGAGTCAATGCTAACACCCATCTCCTAGCAACATGCTTGAAGCTAATCATTAAACCCCTTCAGAAAGGCTGGATGGAGAACTACCTCAAGTTCTTGCATTGTTCTCTGTGCTTGCCCCCATTTTTTCCTGCCGGCCTCAATTTCCCACTCCCACCCTCACTTCCTTCATTCTGCCTATTTTTTTTAGATTGATTTTAGAGAGAAGGGAGAGAGAGAAACATTGGTTTGTTATTCCACTTATTCATGCATTCACTGGTTGATTTCTTGTATGTGCCCTGACCAGGGATCGAACCTGCAACCTTGGCATATCGGGGTCAATGCTCTAACCAACTGAGCTACCTGGCCAGGGCCCCTTCTACCTATTCCAAATGGCTCTCACCGTCTGGTTGATTCGGACATGGTTGCACTGGCCCCGGGCCCCAGGCTCACCAGCCCTCTTCTCATGACCCCCACACTGAGATTTGTAAGAGATGTGGACCCCCGGAGGGAGTGAAGAGTGTTCGAGGGTCACAGTGGATGACAGACTCTGTGGGAAGAGAATGAGTAACCACATGAAGGTGGACTCTGACCCCACCTCATGCCCTCGCCAGCTATTCCAAACTCTGCCGGAACCCGCCCTCAGCCCCCCTTAAGGCTCCTTCCATTCTGCCTAGTCTGGAGGCATTTCTGGAGGAGGGACCTGTGAGAACCTCGAGGGGAGTACAGGGGGATCCAGGGCCTCTAATAGCATTTCAGTGCAGCTGCAGCCAGGGCTTGCTGGGGCGCGAGCTGGCCAGGCGGGCTGGCCAGGCGGGCTGGCCAGGCACCGTAAACATGCAGCAGCTGTGTTTTCAAATCCCAAATCAGGACATATAACCTGTGTACATACAAGGTCTAAAGGGCAATTCTCCCAGACTTTGTCCTGGAAAATTTGATACTGGCTCAGGTTTTCTCACTGTGGTTTTAGGAAATGGTTCCTGTCATCAAGAAGCCTACAGTCTAGTTACAAAGATAAGAAGCAAGAATTTTTATGGTTCCTTCTACCTGTAAAACTATGTTTCCTGTGAAGAATATCTGAATTGTTTATAAGCTTAATGAAAGCAGGTTCCGGATATGACATTATTTATGTACAGATTGACTAGAGGACAAATCCCAGCCCCTCTATCTTTTATCTGAGTGACCTTGGGTAAGTCACTTAGCCTCCTTGTGTCTGTACCCCTCTCTATAAAATAGGGATGGTAATAGTTACCAAGCGGCAGGTTTTGTGAGGTTAAATGGGATAGCAATCTAAGTATGTGCACTTAGGAGTGTGCTTGGCATGTAATAAAAGCTCAATGAATATTACTTTCCTTCCTTGCTCAGAGCTGGGCTCCATTCTTTACACAAATCAGACACTTAGATTTATGAATGTAAGACTAAGTGAGTGAATGAACTATTAAGACAACCCTATGCAAGCAGCAGATAGGAGCTATGGTGGGTTACCCAAAAAGTAATTATTCCCTCTTAGTTCTGCCACCCCTCTGGAGGGCCCTTTCCCACCTTGCCCCAATGTCTGCCCTCACCATACCCCCCCCCCACAGCTCCTCACATTATAAGCGTCCATGATGAGCTGTACCACATTGCTGGAGTTCTCACTCAGCTCCCCCACTGCGGACTTAGGGATCAGCTTACTCAGCTCCTAAATTACGAGGAGTTGAGGGAAATGGTGGGTCACAACTCCAGAGAAACGGGCCTCTGGGGGTCTGGAAGGAGGGCATATGGGGGAGAGAAGAATGGGTCTTTGAGAGACTTGAGGAAGGTCCAGAGTGGGAGGGCCTGCCATTGGGACAGCTCTCACCTGGTAGACGGGCAGTGTGGCACTGGTGACAGCAAAAATGGGCTGGATGTTTGCTGCAGAGAGAGCCTGGGCTACCTGACCCACAGAGGGGTAGTCCTGGAGCAGGGAATGGGGACAAGGTGAGCACCGCAGGTCCTCCAAACACTCCAGGTACCCTCAGCCCAGGAAATCCAGGAACTGGGGTTCCACCAGCTAGAGGAGCCCTGGGGGCTTGGCAAGGGAGGGAGGGGCTAGGGAGTCTGAGCAGTGCGGGTGGAGCTGCTGGGGAAAACAGCTGGGTGGTGACCAGCAAGCAGAATGAAGCTGGGAGGATGGGGGTCCTAGGAAGAGAGGAGGTGGGGCTCAGATGGGGAGGGACATGGGACTAAGATGGACTCACAAACTCTGGGCTTCGACTATAGAGGCCATTGCTGTCCAAGTGGCAGTGCCCATCACTGGGCATGAAAATGCCACCCAACTTTCCATCCCCAGCTGTGTGGAACGTGTCATCTGAAGTGAACACCAGCAGCCGAGACACATTTCTCCAGCCAATCTGCTCCTAGGGTGGGGTAGGGGGTAGGCTGTGCACCTGGGCATGGCCCTTGAGCCACCCCAGCCAGCAATGTGAGCCAAGGATTTGGCCAGCCTCATTCTGAGTCAGTTTGTCTATACCCCTGCCCCCAGCTCCCTGCTTCTTTTCCCTAGACCCTAAGGCAGGGTTGCTGCTAGTGGAAGCATTCTTGTGAGTTAGAAAACATGCCTCTTCCTCAAGTTATTTTACTTCAGTTTACTAGGAAATTGTCAAAATAAATATGCAAACTACAGTGACACTGATACAGATGCTACCCTGTGGAACTGTGTACGCCACAACTATAGGTGGCAGTCTTGGCCCCAAACAGTCCTTCCGTTTCAGACCCCTGCCCACCTTCTCACCTGGCAGAGTGCAGCCTGTAGAATGGCATCAAAGCCACCTTCAGGTGAGTCCAGGTTGCCAGACACACTCTGGCGCCCCACCTCCCGCTCGAAGGCCTTAGCATCCCCTGTCAGGGATAGCACGTGATGAAAGCTGAAGGGGGGCTGGCAGCGCTCCAGTCGGGTGGGACAGGGATGGCGAAGCTTGGAGGGCACTGTGCTCACGAAGGGCAGTACCGTTTTGTCCACAAAGGAGCCAAAGCCTAGGGGGAGGGAGGAGGGATGAAAGCTGTGCCGGAAGTCTGGACAGCGGCAGCAGGATGGGAGGGCCACTGCTGAGGACTAGGAAGGGAGGAGCCCGGGGGGGTGGGGGGATCCTAGAGGAGCCAGGTGTTCCTAAAGGGCAGGGACCCAGTACCTGGCAGCGCAAAAGGCTGAATCCAACAGCTCAGGGAAGTGGGGGAAGGGAGGAGATGAAGAGGACACAATGGGGGGTCAGGCAAGGGTTTCCTGAAAGCTGAGCAAGAAGGTAGAGTGTAAGGTGTAGCAGCAGCATGAGGCCAAGGAGGAGATGGAGAAGGGAGAATAGGAGAGCACAGATGTGCAACCAGGGACAGGGGCATTGAGAGACCCAGGGCTGAGACAGGCATCAGGGCAGTAGCTGAGTTGGTAGGTCCCGGGCACTGCCTGAACACAGTCTCTCCAGACTCGGCCTCAGTTACACTTCCTGTAAAACGAATGGTGCTACTGGACAGTCTCTTAAGTCCCCTCCAGCTCTGACCTAGAAGATGGGTGTCTTTGGGGGAAGATGTCAGCAACCTGTGGCCTGTTCAAACGGGAAGAGGGCAGGTGGGGCCCTGGTGTGTCCAGGACGGTGGCAGAGGCGAAGGCAGCGGTTGAAGTTAGAGGCAGAGGCTGGCAGGTGGTGGGGCTGCGCTGCTCACCGATGCGCACAGACTGGGTGACCTCCTGCAGTCGCACCAGCAGGGCGTGCCCGAGCTGGCGCACGAACTCCAGGTCGTCCTGCATGGAGTAGCTCAGGTCCATAAGGTAGTACAGGTCCACAGGGTACCCCTCGGCACGGAGGAAGCGGACCTGCAGCTGCTGGGGCTCCCCTGGGGACAGGGCAGTGGGGGTCAGCGGGGCACGTTCAGATCCACACCCAGACTTGTGCCTCTGCCCTGCCCCAGCTCACTCACCGGGACGCAGCGTGACCCGCACCCGCTGCGGTGCCAGCTGAGTGGCCCCCTCACCGCCCCGGGAGCCCTGGCTGAGCGGCTGGTCCTGCAGCACCTCCTGCTGGCCGTGCGGCTCTTCCAGCTCCCCTGGGGGGCAACCGCGAGCCAGCAGCTCCTCACGCGAGGCGCAGCGCCGCTCCTCCGCCTCCCCTGACGCTGTGAAGTTCTGTACCGCAAGGGTAGATGGGTCAGGACCCTAATCCGCACCCCCACCAGCACCCCCATCGTCATCCCTAGGCCTGCTCCCAGCCTGAAATACAGCCACTTCTAACCCCTCCTCTCTCAGTCAACTCCTTGAGCCTCTGATTCCCTCCCCTCCCCTCCCCTTCCTTCCACAGCTGTCCTTGAACCCGGGGCCTTTCTTCCTTGTCAGAGCCCACTTCCTCCCTTATCTCGACTCCCCCCTTCCCCAGCCACCTACCCTTCCCCTCCCGCTAGAGCCGCAGACTTCCTGTTGAGAATCCCTGGGGCCTCACTTCCACAAGAGAAGGAGAGCCCTGCCTGCTAATCCAGCCTGTCCTGCTTGCTCAGGCGGAAATGGGAAGGGGACCAGGCTAAGACTCACAGTTCCTAGGAAGGGGAAAGGATAGGGGCAGAAGAGGAGACCCCATTGCCCCAATATGTCTGGTACCCCTGGGACTGGCTGGGAAGCCACAGAGGAAGGAAATGGTTAAAGTGGCTTCTCAGCTGGCCCGGGTGCCAGTCTCTGGTCTGGGGATTGGAGGAGGCAGCATACCCAACTGTCTCAAGAGCCCCACCTGGCACCTCTGCTCTCTGCCACCTGCAGACTGAGTCTTCCGGTCATCTCAGATTCATTGTGCACCTTTCTCCTGGGCCTGCTCAGCCTCTGTAGCTCCTAGTGAGTTTGCCTTCAAGTCTCATCTCATCTAACTCTCCATTTTTCTATGAGTGTTCTGCCTCACCCCTGTCTCAGGCACCCCTCATGCTTGCTACTCCATGAGCCCTGCCTCTTTAAGGCATAAACAAAGAACAGCCTAGCCCAGGTGTGGCTCAGTGGTTGAGCGTAGACCAGGAGGTCACAGTTTAATTCCCAGTCAGGGCACATACCTGGGTTGTGGGCTCGATCCCCAGTGTGTGGGGCATGCAGGAGGCAGCCAATCAATGATTCTTTCTCATCATTGACATTTCTATCTCTCTCTCCCTCTCCCTTCCTCTCTGAAATCAATAAAAAAAATAAAATAAATATATATATACATATATATATATATATATATATATATATATATATACACACACACACACACATTTTTAAAAAACACACAAAGAACAGCCTTGTTTGACCAGCCAGAGAGACACCCACGCCCCAGCATCCTTTTTGGCCACTGAGGTAATTCACTCACACCTTTCACCCAAACCCACAGGTTTCCAACTCCTTCCCTTCTACTTCCCCAGTCACAGGCTAATACATACCTAGGGACACATCCCTGGCACCCCCAACACCAACTCAGAGACCCAATCATATACTTTCTGCCATGGATTACCCCCCATTGTGATAGTATTTGAGATAGGGCCTCTGGGAAGAAATTAGGGTTAGATGAGGTTATGAGAGTAGAACACTCATGATGGAATTAGTGCCCTTATAAGAAGAATCCAGAGCTTGATCTGCAGCCCATCTGAAAGCCAGGAAGAGAGCTCTCACCAGGAACCAAATCTGCTGGCACCTAAGCCTTGGACTTTAAGCCTCCAGAACTGTGAGAAATAAATTCCTGTTGTTTAAGCCAACCAGTCAATGATATTTTGTTATGGCAGCCCGAGCTGACACTTTCTCACATGTGTACATGCACAATAGGTCCCTCTATCTATACACAAGCATGAGTCCCAATAGAATATACTTCCTCCAAATTCATAGTCACAAGTCTTGTCCGTGTGTGTGTGTGTGTGTGTGTGTGTGTATGACCTCTGAATGCATAATAATCTGGCCACTCTGTGTGTGTGTGTGTGTGTGTGTGTGTGTGTACACACACACACACATATATGTATATTAGAGGCCCGGTGCATGAATTCATGCATGGGTGGGGTCCGGCCAGCCTGGCCAGGGGGAGGGGACACGGGCAGTTGGCCGGCCTGCCTGCTGGTCGAACTCCTGGTCGAGGAGACAATTTGCATATTAGCCTTTTATTATATAGGATATACACTGAGTGGCCAGATTATATGCATTCAGAGATCATAATAATCTGGCCACTCAGTGTATATGTATACACATACAATATAGATATAAACTTGCATGCCCAGGAATCTTGCATGTTTATGCACACACACGCAACCACACACTAAAGTCCTATGTGCACAGACTCAGTCACATACAGGACTGCAGAGTGCACCCAGAAAAGTCACACATGTGCCCACACATATCCAGGCTGCACATACACCTATACATGGCTCAAAGGCCACAGGCCCATTTTTACCAGTTGCTTGCACCATGCACAGCTTGGATGTGAGAGGATGCACTTCTTGCAGGATGGGGCTGGCTGGCAGGATCCCGGCAGGGACAGATCAGGATCACCCCATTCTGTGGCCTCCCTTGGGGATGAGATCTTGGCGTCCAATTCACTCTTACTTCTGCTCAGAATCAGCAGGAAAACAAAAACCATTGACAAAGCCACCATGGTCTGAAATTGGATATAAAGGGAGACATGTCAATCATTAGGGCGGACCACCCTAAGTTCTCAGTCCTCTAAACTTAGCCTGTGGTTATCACTCTTAAAACTCTACCCCAACTCTTTATCTCCCCTCATAGTTTCACTTCCCTGTGTGGATTCAGCAGTTTCTTCAAAATGGCAAGAAGAAGCAAGTACTAGGTCATGACCCATCCCTCCTGTGTGCAGACTTCAAGAGGCCAAGGTGGGCCCTAGCCAGTTTGGCTCAGTGGATAGAATGTCAGCCTGCAGACTGAAGGGTCCCGGGGTTGATTCTGGTCAAGGGCATATGCCCTGGTTGCGGGCTCGATACCCAGTAGGGGGGCATGCAGGAGGCAGCCAATCAATGATTCTCTCTCATCACTGATGTTTCTCTCTCTCTCTCTCTCTCTCTCTCTCTCTCTCTCTCTCTCTCTCTCTCCCCTTTCCTCTCTGAAATCAATAAAAAATATATTTATTTTTTTAAAAAAGAGGCCAGCCCTAACCGGTTTGGCTCAGTGGATAGAGCATCAGCCTGCGGACTGAAGGGTCCCAGGTTCGATTCTGGTCAAGGGCATGTACCTTGGTTGCGGGCACAACCCCAGTAGGGAGTATGTAAGAGGCAGCTGAATCGATGTTTCTCTCTCATCGATGTTTCTAATTCTCTATCCCTCTCCCTTCCTCTTTGTAAAATATCAATAAAATATATTAAAAAAAAAAAGAGGCCAGGGTGGGCAAAATGGCCTAGCCAAGAGTCTGGGGACTGGGCCTGGAGGCACTAAGGTCTACATACAGGTCTGTTCACCAAGATTCCAAGTCATAGTGGAAATAGAACCAAAAGGGAAACAGACCAGATTCTGGTACTGCCTCAGTCACTCATTGGCTGTGTGGCAGGTCAGACTTGCTCTCTGGGCCTCATTCCACATCTGTAAAGTGACGGTGTTGAATAATCTGACAGCTCTTATAGCTTTTGTAATCTTGGATTCTATATAAGAGAAGAGTGCTAGAGGCTGTAAATAAGGGAGTGGGCGGGGAGTCAGGGAGTGGAATGATAAGAAATAAAGCTGGAGCAGATGAGAGAATATGTGAAAGGCACGAAAGGTTAGCTGTATTTGTTTAACATGGTAGCAGGAGGAATAAAGATTAGATCTTAAGAACTTTCTGGAGGTCTGGGATAGCACAGGAAGGAAGGACAAGGGGTGATAAAATTTTTTCTGTACTTTGCACAAAGGAAATCTAGAGTGGAGAAAGAGCCTGAAGGCCCGGCCAACATGGCTCAGTGGTTGAACGTTGACCTATGAACCAGGAGGTCAGGGCACATGCCCCGGTTGCGGGCTCAATCCCCAATATGGGGTATGCAGAAGGCAGCTGATCGATCAATGATTCTCTCTCATCATTGATGTTTCTAGCTCTCCCTCCATCTCCCTTCTCCAATTCAATAAAGATATTTAAGAGAAAGGGAACGAGAGCCTGAAGACAGGGTAATTTCTGGAATGACCTCTAGGGAATACCAGGTAAATTTCTGATTTTAAAAAACATATTAATGAAAATTTTGAATGGGCAACCCATTACCATGCTTCAAAAATAAAAAATAAAAAGCCCTAGCCAGTTTGGCTCAGTGGATTGAGTGTCAGCCTGCGGACTGAAGGGTCCTGGGTTCGATTCTAGCAATGGCACATGCCCGGGTTGCTGGCTCAATCCCAAGTAGGGGGTATGCAGGAGGCAGCCAATCAATGATTCTCTCTCATCATTGATATTTCTATCTCTCCCTCTCCCTCTCTGAAATCAATAAAAACATATTTAAAAATAAAAAAATCCCATTGGCCTTCTTTTTTTTTTTTTTTTACATAAACAGAAAAGCTGATTCAAAAATTCATATGGCATTGCATGAATAGCCAAAACAATCTTGAAAAAGAACAAAGTAGGAGGACTCACACTTCCCTTAGATCAGTGTGGTGCTGACATAAGGACAGGCATATAGATTCATGGAGTAGACTTGAGAGTCCAGAAGTAAATCCATCCATTTATGGCCAGTTGATTTTCAATAAATGTGCCAAACCATTCAACAAGGAGAAAATAGTATTCAACAAATGGTGCTGAGATAACTGGATATCCACATGTAAAATAATGAAGTTGGGCTCCTACCTCACAACATATACAAAAATTAACTGAAAATGAATCAAAGGCCTTAAAAAAGTGCTTAAACTATAAATCCTTAGGAGAAAACATAGGGGTAAATCTTCATGATTTTGGACTTGACAATAGATTCTTAGCTATCATATCAAAAACACAAGCTATTGCCGAAACCGGTTTGGCTCAGTGGATAGAGCGTCGGCCTGCGGACTCAAGGGTCCCAGGTTTGGTTCCGGTCAAGGGCATGTACCTTGGTTGCAGGCACATCCCCAGTAGGGGGTGTGCAAGAGGCAGCTGATGGATGTTTCTCTCTCATCGATGTTTCTGACTCTCTATCCCTCTCTCTTCCTCTCTGTAAAAAATCAATAAAAATAGCCGAAACCGGTTTGGCTCAGTGGATGGAGCGTCGGTCTGCGGACTGAAGGGTCCCAGGTTCGATTCCGGTCAAGGGCATGTGCATTGGTTGTGGGCACGTCCCCAGTGGGGGTGTGCAGGAGGCAGCTGGTCGATGTATCTCTCTCATCGATGTTTCTGGCTCTCTGTCCCTCTCCCTTTCTCTCTGTGAAAAATCAATAAAATATATTTTAAAAAAATCAATAAAAATATATTAAAAAACAAAAACAAAAAAAACCCACAAGCTATTTTTTTAAAAAGCACAAGCAACAAAAGAAAAAATAGATAAATTGCGCTTCATCAAAATTTAAAACTTTTGTGCATCAAAGGACACATTCAAGAGAGTGAAATGGAGAAACCAAGATGGCGGCATAGGTAAACACCTAAACTGCTGCCTCACACAACAATTTCAAAACTACAACTAAAAGACAAAACGGACATCATCCAGAATCACTGGAAGGCTGGCTGAGTGGAAATCTACAACTAGAAGGAAAGAGAAAAGCACATGGAGACTCACAGGAGCTGCAGAAGGCAGAGGTACGGAGGCACGCGCGCAGAGAGGGCTGGCAACTGAGTACACAGCTGGCTTTCTCAATCGGGAGGGAGACAAAAGCTCCCGACTGCTCTGAACTTCAGTTCCAGGTGAGACTCTGGGGACCCAGACTCATTTGGGGAGAAACTGGACTGTCTGGCCGTGGGCAAAACTCGAGGGCGGCTTTCTCTCAGAGGTGCTTGCAGCGATTATCGCGGAACACTGAGACCCAGGGGCCTCTTAGGGCAGGGCTGATGGGAAGCCATTGCTGTTTGCTCTGCCCCAAGACTCTGCCCCATCCAAGCTGAGCGCAGAGCCTTTTGCATATGAATGGCCTGTTCCTTTGAATTCTAAACTTACCTAACAAACTACAGCTGAGTCAGTGAAACCCAGAACATCCAAAAGAAGGCCCAAGGCCCCACAGCAGCTTGCATTGCTTCACAACTGGGCCTCATCTGGGCACCTCCAAAACCCAAAACAAAGAAGAGGAATCTGCAGATCTCTCCGTAGCTCCTGCTGGGTGGCCTCAGGCAGGGACTAAATTAGCACCTCCTTGGAGATCCAAGAGCCAGTGAGTGTACCCAGGGGTCAGAGTGGGACCATCCAGATTACAACTTCTCAGATCCATAAGGGACACACTCAGGGGGCAGACTCAGTGAGTGCCAAAGCCCCACTGAAGCAAGTCTTGTCTCATAAGGGTGTCTCCAGCACAGAAGTTCTCCCATTGTAGACACAGCTGTTCCTCACAAACAATTGGCCTGGAGGTCAATTCCTCCCAGTGATACCAACAACAATCAAGGCTTAACTACAACAAGACTGTGCACACAGCCCACAAAGGGGTGCATCAAGAGCGTCCACCTCAGGTAACTGGGGAGGCTGAGCCACTGGGCCCTATAGGACACCTAGCACACAAAGCCACTCTATCAACTCAGGGAAGCAGCCAAAATGCGGAGACAAAGAAACAGGTCACAAATGAAAGAAATGGAGGAAAGCAAATGACTGGATATAGAGTTCAAAACCACGGTTATAAGGTTTTTCAAGAATTTTCTAGAAAAGGCCAATAAATTTAGCAAGACCCTCGAGGATATGAAAAAGGACCAACTAGAAATTAAGCATACACTGACTGAAATAAAAAATAATATACAGAGATCCAATAGCAGACTAGAGGATCGCAAGAATCAAGTCAAAGATTTGAAATACAAAGAAGCAAAGAACACCCAACCAGAAAAGCAAAAAGAAAAAAGAATCCAAAAATATGAAGATAGTGTAAGGAGCCTCTGGGACAACTTCAAGCGTACCAACATCCGAATTATGGGGCTGCCAGAAGAAGAGAGAGAGCAAGATATTGAAAACCTATTTGAAGAAATAATGACCGAAAACTTCCCCTACCTGGTGAAAGAAATAGACTTACAAGTCCAGGAAGTGCAGAGAACCCCAAACAAAAGGAATCCAAAGAGGACCACACCAAGTCACATCATAATTAAAATGCCAAGAGCAAAAGACAAAGAGAGAATATTAAAAGCAGCAAGAGAAAAACAGCTAGTTACCTACAAGGGAGCACCCATACGATTGTCAGCTGATTTCTCAACAGAAACTATGCAGGCCAGACAGGAGTGGCAAGAAATATTCAAAGTGATGTATAGCAAGAACCTACAACCAAGATTACTCTACCCAGCAAAGCTATCATTCAGAATTGAAGGTCAGATAAAGAGCTTCACAGATAAGAAAAGCTAAAGGAAAAAAGAAAAGAAAAGCTAAAGGAGTTCATCACTGCCAAACCAGTATTATATGAAATGCTGAAAGGTATTCTTTAAGAAGAGGAAGAAGAAAAAGGTAAAGATAAAAATTATGAACAACAAATACATATCAGTCAACAAGTGAATCTAAAAATCAAGTGAATAAAAAATCTGATGAACAGAATAAACTGGTGAGTATAATAGAATCAGGGGCATAGAAAGGGAGTGGTCTGACAATTCTCCAGGGGAAGGGGTTATGGGGGGTGCAGGAAGAGACTGGACAAAAATCGTACACCTATGGATGAGGACTGGGGGTGGGGGGGAGGTAAGGGCAGAGGGTGGGGTGGGAACCGGGTGGAGGGGAGCTATGGGGGGAAAAAAGAGGAACAGTTGTAATAATCTGAACAATAAAGATTTATTTTTTTTAAAAAAAGTGAATGGGAGAAAATATTTGCAAACCATATATTTGATTAATAGCCAGAATATATAAAGAACTCTTACAGCTCAACAACAAAAAGACAACTCTATTTTAAAATGGGCAAAGGATCTGTAATACTTTCAACAATAAAGATAAATTTTTAAAAATAGTAAGTAGGACCATGGAAGAGAGTATCCTGATTACTTTGAAAGAAAATAAAAGAAAAAAATGGGCAAAGGATTTAAATAGATATTTCTATAAAGAAGATAGACAAATGGCCAACAAGCACATAAAAAGATGCTCAACACCAGTTGTCTGGGAAATTCAAATCAAAACCACAATGAGGCATCGCTTCATACTCTCTAGGATGGCTATGATAAATTAAAAAAAAAGGAAAATAAGTGTTGATGAGGATGTAGAGAAAATGGGACTTTTCCTTGTTAGTGGTGAGAACACTGTGGAAAACAGTTTGGTTATTCTTCTATAAGTTAAAGCATAGAATTACCCTATGACCTGACAATTTCACCCTTGGTGTATTCCTAAAGAATTGAAAACAGGTGTTCAAACAAAAACTTGTACTAGTACACACCAAAAAAAAGATGGGGGGAAAAACTTATACACAAATATTCATAGCAGTACTACTCAACAATAGCCAAAAGGTAGAAACAACCCAATGTCTATCAACTGATGAACAGGTAAACAAAATAGGTATACCCATACAATGAAATATTATTTGGCCATAAAAAGGAATGAAGTACTGACCATGCTGCAACACCAATGAACCTAGAAAACATTATGCTGAGTGAACAAAGCCAGTCACAAAAGACCACATAATGTATGATTCCACTTATGTGAAATAGCTTGAGTATGCCCGGCCGGCATACTCAGTGATTGAGCATCGACCTATGAAGCAGGAGGTCATGGTTCTATTCCCAGTCAGGGCACATGCCGCCGGGTTGTGGGCTCAATCTCCAGTGTGGTGTATGCAAGAGGCAGCTGATCAATGGTTCCCTCTCATCATTGATGTTTCTAGCTCTCCCTCTCCCTTCTTCTCTGAAATCAATACAAATATTTTAAAAAGAAAAAGTAGATTAGTGGTTCCCAGGTGTTGGGGAGGAGGGAAGGATGGGGAGTGACTGCTTAATAGACAGTTTCCATTTGAGGTGAAGAAAAAGTTCTGGAAGTAAATAGTGTTCATGGTTGCACATCATTATGAATGTACTTAATGCCACTGAATCATATACTTAAAAATGGTTAAAATGATAGATTTTATCTGTATTCTACCACCATAAAAAAGATCAAAGTTAAATAAGATACTGGGAAATCTCCCAGTCCTATCCCCCATCCACCCACTTCCACACCCACTTTAAATAAATAGCCATCATTTATTATTATCATTTGTTGCTTATAGTCTTTCTAGAGATTGTTTTATGCATATACAAACTAATGTAAACATATGTAGGGTGTCCCCAAAAATGTATACACACTGACTAATTATAAAGGCAATGTTTATTAAAAAATACATTTCATTTTCATAATTCAGCTATCAGCTGTTAAAGTATGTATACATTCTTTGGGGACATTCTGTATATATACTCTTCAAATGGTAGAATCAAATGATAGAATTCTACAAATGATAGAATACACAGTTTTGCATCTTACTTTTTTTTCTCCTTTAACTACTTTTCTTAGAGATCCTGCTACCCAAGAAAATAAAGAACTTCCTTGTTTATTTTTACAGGCATATACTTTTTCATTGCATAGATATATCATATTGTAGTTAGTCTCTTATGGTGGGTTTTTAAATTGCTTCTAATTGTTCACTATTGTAAGTAGTACTGCAGTGAAAATTCATATATGTTCATTTCACATGTGTGCAAGGGAATCTGTAGGATAAATCCCTGGAAGAGAATTTCTAATGTCAATAAATAGGTATCATTTGTAATATTGCTGAGTATTGCCAACATAACTGCCTTAAAGAATGTGCCAGTTTACATCCCCATCCGTGGTCTATGAGGAAGGCCAGCTAACTCTTTGTCATGAAGTATCTGCCTCCTCCTCAGCCTGGACCTAGACTCAAATTCTGATGCTCTGCAGAGTGTGGGGAAGGGTGGGGTTCTGAGTCATTGACCACCGTGGCCTGCTCCCCTCCACCTGTGACCTCAGGCGTAGAATGTATGTGTAACGGAGGCTCCACCCTCCGGAGAGAGGCCAGCCCAGTGTAACCTCAGCCTTGCTTGCTCTGCACGCCTGTGGTCAGGTAGACTGGAGATGCTGCAGTACAAAGCCCACTTTTGACTCATCTCTCATAGGTGGGGCCCCCATGGTACACTGGTTCCCGGATAGGACAACCCCAGAAACCTCAAGCCCAACTCATCTCCCCTAAAGGGGGCCCAAAGACTCCCTGGACAGCCCACTCCAATCCCCTTCTCCTAATTCCCCCTCCTCCTTGTTCTCCCCTCCTTATGGATACATGATCTGCCACTTCTCTTGATCTGCCTCACTCTCCTGTTCCTATTCCAAAATTTTATTACATTTCTGCTGCTTTTCTCTTCTCCACTTCTTCACAGTTCTTTGTGTTTGCTTCTTTTTCTCTCTGATCCTAACCATAGGATGGCAGAAGCTTCTACTTCAACCCCACTCTTTATACAAATGGAAACCTGAATCACAGAGTGGTAAGTGACTTACCCAAAGTCACACAGCACACTAGAGGCAGAACAGGGACTGAGACAGGTGCTTTCTTTCCCTCCAACCCAGGCACCATCAGTGTGGAAATGAGTGCCCTCCCCCCAAGTAGCCCCAATGGATTCTACCTAACCCCCTTTCTCTTTCCATGGGGGCGGGGTCTTCTTTAGTCTCCCTTCTCTCCCTCCATGGTTGTCTCATTTTCCTGGACTCAATTCTGACTCCAATACACACCCTACTGTTCCCCGAGCAGCTGAGAAACAGCAGCGTCCCAACCCATCCTGATCTTCCCAAGTCAGGCAGAACTCTGTGCTGTCCACTCGGAGTCACCAGGAGGAAAGAGAACCGAGCCACTGGGCCACAGTCGCCCAGGAGTGTGGGATCTGTGGCCAAGGTGCCACAGAGGGGGCCTGAGCTGAGCACCCCCCTACACCCTCCCACCCCCCACCGCGAGCTTATTAAGCAGCAGGGATGGCAGCTGGGGAGTAATATTGGGAGAACCTACCGTGGCACATGGCAGGCACTCAAATGATAGCACTCACACATTCCCTCACCTCCTTTTCCTCCCTCCAGCCCCATTCTTGGGAAACTGATGCAAGAGAGAGAGGTGGGGAGAAGGAGGGCTTGTGAAAGGGAGGAAGGAACAAGACAGGGGATCTTAGGAATGCAGGAAGGAGTTCAGAGCCTTGCTCAAGTTTCAGTGAATCCTGGGAGCCTTCAGGTCAGAACCCCTTCCAGGGAGGCTGGAACCAGGTGGGGCCTGGACCGGTACAGAGGCAGGAGGGCTGGTGCCCTGGTACTCACAGGTGCGAGCAGGGCAGCCTTTCCTCCAGCGGCAGCGGCAGTGGCAGCCTTTGTGTACTGATCTGGGAGGCTGAGGGGAGGAAGTGACACGCCCCGGGGTGGGGAGGACTTGGGGTGGTGGGGGTGACTGATCTAGAAAGTGGAGCAGATGGGGTGGAACTGGGTCAAGAGAGGTGATGATATAGGGATCTGGAAGATCACCTAATAGGTGCTGGGTGTATTCTGATGTTATAACTAATCCTCACAGGAGCCTCATGACATAGGTGTTAATACCTCCCCAGCCCCCCTAGTTTTACAGATGTAGAGGCTTAGAAGTGAAAAATGAAAACTGTCCAAGGTCATGTTGCTAGTAACTGGCTGATCTGGGATTGCCTCCAGGGTTGATGATCTCTTCACTCCCTTGTATATACAGGAACATGATAGGAAGGAATATGGAGGCAGTAAGTACTGTAGAGAGGGGGAAATTGGTCACTATGGTTCATTTTGAAAACCCCGTGCCCACTGTATCCTAGTGGGTGCTTGACTATACCAGCTCTGGAGCCATAGTGCCCAACTTCAAATCCTGGGTCTGCATCCCTTACTAGTCTTGGGGCCTTAGGTAAGTTATTGACTCTTCCTGTAGCTATTTTCTCATCTGTCAAGTGGAACTCATAGGGTTGGTTGTTGAGAATTAAATGAGATTAATTCATATCGATTGTTTAGAAGAGAACCTGGCACATCCTAAGGGCTTGATGAGAGCATCAGTGAATGAGAAGTAATGAGGTGAAAAGTGGAGAGGCTTTGAGAAATTTCAGGTCCAGACAGCTGGGAAGCTGAGAGGCACAGGGCCAGGCTCAGAAAATGAGACTGGGCCAAGGAGCCAGACAGCAGTGGAGCCTGGGAAGGGGTGGAAGGGCCCCCAGGAGAAGCATACTGAGCAGGAATGGCAGCTGGAGCAAGAGCAAGAAAGAAGCCTATAGTCTGGCCAGTGTGGCCCTGTGGTTGAGCATCGACCTATGAACCAGGTTCAATTCCTGGTTGATTGTGGGTTGCTGGCTCGAACCCCTGTGGGGGGCATGTAGAAGGCAGCCATCAGTGATTCTCATTATTGATGTTTCTCTCTTCCTCTCTGAAATCAACTTTAAAAAAAAATTGTTTTTAAGAATGAAGCCTATAGAAAGACAGGGTTGTGGAAATACTCTCCCCAGCCCACACTTGACCAGAGGGAGCTTTGAGAAGGAACAGGTGCGAGGTCTGTGTTCACAGGTCTGTCTCCTGTATCAGGAGCACTCCTTTGGGACAAGACTAACTGAAGCCACAGCACCTAGCAAAGTGCCCATCTCCTAGCAGGTGCTCAGTAAATGGCAGATGGATTGTAGGAGTGTAGCTGCTGGGAGAAGCAACTGGGGAGAAGGGGCTCCTCCTTTGGGTGGGTTTCAACACGCCTCAGACTATGGGACCTTTTACCCTTCCCCCACAACCAGAGGTTACCATGGCAACAACCTCTCCTACCCCCATAGGCCCTGTGGTTTCCTCTAGAGCTGCTTTCACTTTCTTCTTCTGCTTTTCCCCAGCATGCTCTCTTCCCCTGTTCCCATGTCCTCAACCTCTCTCCATATGCACAGGTCATTGGTGAAGAAAGCCAGGAACAAGGTAGACAAGGCACTACTGTCCCAGGGAAGAAGGTGGACCATGGGGTGCAGAGAGGTGATGCTGAGGGAGCCCGGGGTGCAGTGGTAGAGGCCGAAGGCAGTGGGGCAGATAGGGGCAAGGAGAGAGATTATGACAGAAGATAGCAGTGAGGTCATGGAAGCTGAGTGGGGGCCATGGGGTGAAGAATGGGGTCAGAAGGGATAGAGAGAGTGACTCTTGAGAGTGGTCACAAAGGGTGGGAGAGCTCATGGAGTGAGGGGTTGGTATAAACAAACACTTAACTTAGATATAGGCTGTGGGTCTTTTCTTCTGGGGCCAGAGACCCTCATGAGAACCAAATGAAACGTCAATGAACCCCCTCCCCAGAGAAGAGCAGAGATACACATATACACTGAGTGGCCAGATTATTATGCATTCAGAGATCATCATAATCTGGCCACTCAGTGTTTATAACCGTGGGTGGGGCCAGCTTAAAGACCTTTGAGGCCCATTCCTGCCTTCCCAGAGGTCCATACGGTCTGATCTAAGAATCCCCCCGGGGGGTTGTGGGAGGCCCAGAAACTCAGGGTGGGCCCTGAAGGCTGCCTTTCTTCCCCTCCCCTCCCTTCCAGGCACATTACCTTCTATTTCCGTGGTTCCCCTGAGAAAGCCGCAAAATCCACTAGATTAGGAGCTCTCCCTCTTCACCCAATCCCCCTTCAGGTCAGCTGGTCCTTTCCCCCACCGACACCTCCTCAAGGGAGCCACATCTCATGAGTTTCTATCACTTTATTTTGCAAAAATAGAAAACTCAGCAATATGCGATACAGCGGGGTGGAGGGGAGATGTAAACAGAGGGGAAGGGACAGCACCCTGACCCCCCAGGAAAAAGGGGAGCCAGTGGGAATCTTATTTGGCAGCTAAATACAAACTGGGGATTGGAGGAAGAAGGGAAGAGTCACAGGGGCCCTGGGCTCCCCCTCCCAAGACCCCTAGAGGAAGGGGTCAATTCCAGGGTGTAAACAAAAGCTAATAAATAAATAGAGGCTTCCTCTGGGTCAGGGCAGGATCAGCTAAGCAGCACCCACCCCCCCTCTCCCTGGGGCAAGCTGCTCTGGGGGTCAGGGAGGAAGGCACTAGGGGCAGAGGGGTCCCCTGGCCCCTCTGTAGTGTAGGAGGGTCCCTGCCCCATGGCTGAGATGGAGGGCAGGGAGAGCCCAAGGCACATGACAGGACTGGGGCGGGGCTTATAACAGAGGGCACAAAGGTAAACTCTGGGCCCAAGCAAAGAGGTGCAGAATGGGCCTGCATCTGTAGCTTTCACCCTCTGGACCCCCACAGAAATGCAGGGCCTGGCACGAGGATGGGGCATAGAGGGTAGCATGCACCCAGTGGGTGCATTTACGCAGCATTAGGCACCAAGGGCAAGGGCAAGGGCAAGAGGGTGGGCTCAGCCCTCCCCCTACACCCCTCTTTTGGTCTCTAGTGTTCCTGTTTGCTCCCAGAGGCCTAAGCACCGGGCAGAGGAAGGGACTGTGGAATGGCAGGGTCTTCCTCCTGCCCTGGGGAGATTGGGACCCTGGTGTCCTAGGGCAGTGTTGAGATTTAGAGTCCAAACCCAGGCTCACCCCTCCGCCCTCTCTCCTGGAGGGAGCAGGGCAGGCTCCCAAGACTGGAAAGGGAGCCTGTTAGAGCAGGAAGGGAATGAACACAAAGGTACCCCCCTGGAAACTTTGGCAAAAACAAGGAGCTCATTGGAAGGCGTGGGGAGAGGGCGGAGCAGGTCCTCCCCCAGTCACTGGTGGTGTCTGGGAGATGGTCAGTCTGCTGCCTGGAGCCCCAACCCCCATGGCAGGGGAAGTCAGGGGCCCTGGTCAGGCTGAGGGCTCCGGCCCCCTTTGCCCTGGCCCCCTGGAACCTCATCCTTGCTAGAGGCCTTGGGGTGGGGACCGGTCTGCGAGGAGTCGTCCTCAAACATTTCAGGGTTCTCCAGCATCTCTCGAATCAGGGGAGGCATCGGGCCTGGAATCTCCATCTTCAGGGTAATGGCCCTTTCTGCTCCTGCAATGGAGGGGCAAAGAGTTTCAGGGGACAATGGCACATGCCCCTTGAGGCCACCTTTCTTAACTATCCTATGACTCCCCTCTGGGGGCACCCAGCACAGGCCTGCCCTCTCACCCTCTTACCCTCTCCCTAATTTAGGGCTCTGGGGGGCCACTCCTCTGCCTGGAGTCTCTACCTGTTTTCTCTGCCAGGCTGTTGCCCATTCATCCTATTCTTTTAGGCTGTCTTCTCAAAGATCACACCGTGCCCAACTTCCAGCCCCATTCCCCAGGAACCCCACCCTCCAACGTCCACAGCTCACCAGTTATCCCTACGCCTGTTTTTAATAACATATAATAAGGCTTATTATTTAGCAAACGCTTACTATCTGCCAGGCATCCTTCTAAACCAGCACTGTCCAACAGAACTTACAGCGATGATGGAACATCTGCTCCATCCAGTATAGTAAATGTAGCCATGGGGCTACTGCCACTGAGGAACGGAATTTTTCATTCAGCACAGCTCGAAGCCTGTTGTGTGTTAACTCATTTAGACCTCACAGTAACGTATGAGGCAGGTGTAAGTATAGTCCAGTTTACAAACAGGAGAACAAGGCACACAAAGTAAAGGAATTTGCCCCAAGTCTCCCCCGCCAGCATGTGGCAGACCTAGATTCCACTGTAGGCCCTGGTTCTCACCTACTCAGTTCTTGTCTCTATTTGTCCACCCGACTGACCTGGAAGACCAGCACCTCTGGGAAGAGAGGGGAGGCTCACTTATGACTAACCCTTGGTGCTGATGCCCCGGAGGTCAGTGATTTTCATGAGCATCCTTGGGAACATGTAGGGCTGGCTGGGCCGCCGCCGCCGGGCATAGAGCCTCAGGGCTTCCAGCAGTGGCTCCTGTAGCTTGTCCACTTTTTCAGGTTCCTCCAGGTCCATGCGGTCTATGAGGACAAGCACAGTGCAGAATGGAAGAGGTGGGGAGGATAAGCAACCAGTGGCTGATCCTCAATTGGCCTGCCTTATGGGCCTCCAGGCCTCACATTTTGTCCCATCAGCCCTTTGCCTATTATCCCTAAGCCCCATCCAGGCCATCTCGCCTGCTCCAGGCTCTGTACCTCCTCCCCTTTAGTGAGAGGCTTGCTCTGATAAATCACTCCTGCCCAGACCCCTCTCTCAGCACCAGTATCTGGGGTCTCTCCAGCTCCCCCTAGCTCTGCCCTTTTTGTCCTATGTCCAGGCTCAGGAAGCTGGCACTGGCTCTAAGAAGTCTGTGGATGAGGCCAAATACAACAATCCCAAGGGTACAGACCAAGGTTTCCAGCCTGGTGAGAGATCAGGTATGATGTGTGGTGGGAAAGGAACCCAAAAAAACACCAGGGGGCGCCCCCACACCTCCGCAGATGAGGCAGATGGCACTGAGCAGCCCGGTCTCTGTGTCATCCATCTCCAGTGGCAGGAGCTGCCCAGCAAAGGCAAAGACGAGGTCAGTGAGGGGTCCAAAGCCAGCGTTGTGCATCTGAGTCCGGTTCAGGGTCAGCCCGTCAGAGAAGGTCATGGTGTCCTGCTCTGGGGTGTACCTTGTGCAGATCCGAAGCATCTAGAGGTGGGCGAGGGGGGGGTTAATGCTATCTCTGGAGGGGGCACATGTGGGTGTAGGGCAAAGAGGGAATGAGGTGCACATGGAAAGTGAGGTGGTTAGGTCCAAAATGAGGGCAATCTGAAGCAGGCCTGTGGGGGAAGGCAGAGAGGTGTGTAGGATCTGAAGCTTGGGGAGGGGGGAGAAGTCAAAAGGAGGGAGGGCATCCAGAAGTCTAGGATCAGTCTTAGGGACAGGAGTTAAGATAAAAAGGGTGGTGTTGAGAGGAGATCTGGGGATCCCCGGGATCTCAGTAGAGTCAGCCCACGAACCGAAGGGTTAATGGTTCAATTCCCAGTCAAGGACATGTACCTGGATTGCAGGTTTGATCCTGTCCCAGTCAGGGCGTGTGAGGGAGGCAACCCAATCGATGTGTCTCTCACACATCCATGTTCATTCTCTCTCTCCCCCCTCCCACTCTCTCTAAAAATCAATGGAAAATATATCCTCGCATGAAGGATTAACAACAACAACAAAAAATAGAGATTTGGGGAATCCCAGATTGGATGCAGGAAGGAGAAATAACAAAAACCTTTGTGTGGACCAACTCCTCGGTCTCATGTGAGGGTCAGGCTGTGGTGGGAGACAGGCCATAGGGTTATAACTTACCAGGATGTCCAGGCAGGCGGCCTTGAGCAGAGTAATCTGGTCAGCAATGCTGAGCCCTGTAAAGCCGGGCAGCCGCTTGGCAAACTCCACAATCTTGATGATGCACTTGGTGGCCAGCTCACTGAACTTGTCCCACAGTCCCAGATCCAGCTGCACCCGGTGGTCTGCACTGGAGTTCTACAGGGAGGGCAGGTGAGAATACAAGCTAAGACCTGCCCTGCAAGCTGTTTTCTTTCTGCCAATACCTCAAGCTCTCCCCTCTGCATTCTGATGCCTTCCATCCTCAGCACCAGACCATGGCCTCCAACACACCCCTACCCATGCCCCAAAGCGAACAGTCCCCTGCCCACTTCTCACCGTGGTGTATTTTCCCAGCTGGCAGAGTGAAGGGAAGGTCTCCTGATGGGCTTTGCTGACCTTGGTGATGAGCTCTTCTAATTGGGGGCTCAGCTCATAGCTGTCAAGCGAGCCTTCTTCCTTCACCTCTTTCTTTTTCTTGTTCCGGTCATTCCGCACAGCTTGGGGGTAGAGGTGCAAAGAGAGGGTCAGGACCCTCAACCTCCCTCTGGATATCCCCTTACACCCCAATTTAATGTGCTCCATCCTTATCGTGAACATCTATTCACCCTGGGACCCTAGTCAGTGCCTCAGGTACCCTGGCTCCTGCATTAGCTCCCATTTCCAGGCTGGCTCTCCCCAGCCCCACCCAGGGCCTACAGCCCCTGCTCCCTCCCCAGGCCATTCAGCTCCATCCTGCCCTTCCTGTCACCCTGCAGGAGCTGAGGTGGGGGGGCAGGATATGCAGGCGGCAGGATATCCACTTATAGCCTTGGCAGCACAATGGCGCAGGGGGGGGGCACCCCAGATCCACCTCAGGCTCAGTCCTAGGAGCAGGGAAGGGGACTGGCAAACCCCCCTCACCCCTCCATGTAACAGGAGAATGTGAGATGATAGCCCCCATTTACTCAAGGGTTAATTAAGCTCTGAGAGGGGAGGATGGGCAGGGCTTCCTGGGTGAATGCTGCTAATCAAATAGAACTGGCTAGGAAGGAGGCAACACCCCAGGGCAAGCTGGATCTCCGGTGTCCGAGAAGTAGAAAGAGCGCAGCAAACACAGGCTGGGTTAGGAGTGCTCCTGCCCCGGCCAGGGCTCGGGGCCTACCTTCCTTGGACATGCCCACTTCAAAGCACTTCTGTAGCCGACAGTACTGGCAGCGATTCCGGGTCACCTTGTTGATGATACAGTTTTTGTCTCGGTGGCATGTGTACACCATGTTCTTCTGGATGCTGCGTCGGAAGAAGCCCTGGAGTTGGGGGTGGGGAATGTGAAGCAGGATGCTGGGAGCACCAGCCTCTCATAGACCTTGTAGGTTACCCCAGGCCTGACCCAATCTATTTACCACCTCGGTGCAAAGCAGCCCCCTCGCACCCGAGGGATGCCCACTCACACACAGTGTGTCACCCCTCTGCTCTGGTCCCTGGTCTCTGATCTCACCAGGTAATGTGTCCACCCAATGCGTCCCCGCCCCCCAACGCCCCCACCGCATACACACCTTGCAGCCTTCACAAGAGCTGACCCCATAGTGGTAGCCAGAGGACTTGTCATTGCACACGAAGCATGGCTTGTAGACCCGAGGAGGTGGAGGGGGCGAGGGTGAGCTGGGCACCATCTCCTCAGAGCTAGTGCTCTGCGTCTCCACCGCTGGGGGGGGGGGGGGGAGTAGTATATGAGGATTGGGAGAGAACCCCTCAGACCTCCAGGTATCCTCATCATGCACACATACCCATTCCACCTGCCCCTGCCCAGCAGAGACAACACCACCACCACCACAGTGATTTGAAGTCCCAACAACTGTGTACAGCCCCATAGTAAACACTTCCAGAAACCCCAAATAACCACTACTACTGCACCTCCCCCAATCCGGCCATCTCCCCCCACAATAATGCCAGCCAGAGACTTACATAACACTGTTCAATTCTCTAAATTCCAGGCCAAGGCCATTCTGGAAGTTAGCTTCTATGGGCCTCTGTTTCCCTAGCTATAAAGTGGGTAGGTGGAGGGGTTATGGCCCATGGCTCTGAACTCTTCAGTCACTCCCTGTCACATCAATTGCTGCTTCTCAGGGAATCTACCTCTCACCATCCTCCTTCTCACCAGGCAACAGATCTGGGGGTGAGAGGCAATTACAAGTCACCTACAGCAGCACCTGGCTAAAGGACCTGTTAGGATACTCGGTAGGTAGAATAGGACTTAATTTCCTTTCAAGTAGGACAAGGTAGATAATCCTCAAGCTTTTCCCACTCATACTGCCCACCAAATAATTGCCAATGTCTTTTTCACCAGAAACCACTGAGACAGTGGAGCAAATGGGACCCCGGTTTTAGGGAAGTAGGTTAGAGGCTCCGCAGTAACCTTATTTCACACCTGAAGGAGCTGAGGCCAGCAGAGGGAAGTGACCAGCCCAGCGCCACGCTGCCAGCGGACAGTGCAGCCAAGGCTCTCGGGTCTTCTGACAAGCTCTGAGTGGCCTGGCTGAGAGTCAGAGGCTGGAAGGAGAGACTGAGGTATTTGCTTAGATTCTCAGGTCTAGAAGCTGCTGGGAATGTAGCAAACTAGAGAAGTCAGGTGACACTGGGTAAACAGGGCTGATGGGGGAGGGGAGCTATATCTGGATCCTCTCTGAGCCTATGTTTTCACTCCTAAACTTCCCCACGAATGCCCAATCGCAGCGCAAAAGGGGTCTCAGCCCACACCACACAGAGTGTGTGGGGAGCACACCCTCTGTTCAGCAGGCTGCTAAGTAAACCTTTATTTTGGGTGTGTGGTTGGTATTCAGAGACTGGAAAAATCTGTAAGTTATTCAACCTGTAGGACTTGTTGCCCAAAGCGGGAGGGCTCAAACGATGCCAGAAAATCCTAAGACCCTCCCTAAGGAGTATCCCATGCACCCACCTCATGAACATCTTCCTTCTTCTAACCCGATGCAGCCCACCTGGTCAGATGTCCGCCCCATGCCCCAGAAGGGCAAAAGGAATGCCCAGGATGCTGGTCTGGGTAGCTCCACCCACCCCACAGGAGGGAAGCCCTTCCGCCCCCCAACACACAGACACTCAATTAACATAAGAATCCTGCTGGAGGGAGAGTCCCCAAAGAAAAAGGAGAGAGAGGAGGGGAGGAAAAAAGGATGATTGGAGTCTATTCAGATTGGGGGCGGGAGACTCCAGGAGAGGTTGGGCTGAGAGATGTGGGATGGGCTGGAATGCCGGTCAGGACCCCTCTGTTGTCCTCTGTGGGTACCGGTGCTGCCACAGGCCACTGTGTGGAGCGGTGCTGACTGCTGACACCCTCCCAGCCCACAGAGCGCTGCCTCATTTCCTCTCTTGTGAAAGGGCCTGGGTGTGGTCAGACTGGCACGGGGCAGTGCCAGCCAATTATAAGACTGGGGGCTACAGGGAGACACCCAGGGGCAGCTTTTCCTGTCCATGTGGCACTGTCAACCCTTTTCGGCACCCCTCTGGCACAGAACACCCCCTAAAACCTAACATGGGTGAAGAGCACAGGAAAGTGAATTGGGTCAACTCTGCTCAGATCCCCTACCCAGCCGGGGCTGAGCCCCCACCATCGGGACGCAGCTCCTGGGCTAGGCTGGGGCCCCTGCTGGGGAGGAGGGGGGTGGGCTCTGGGTTTTTCTCCTTTTAAAGCCCAAATTGCTGAAATTGAGGAAATTCCTGGCCAGGCTGAGCGGAGCTTCAAACAAACTCTTTATAACCGGCTGTAAACGCTCCCAGCTGCGAGGCCCAGGGCTGAGAAGCCCGAACTCAGAATCTGCCACATACCTCCTTGGAGACGCACACACACACACACTCACACCTCAACAACACACGGGGCACTGAAGCAGGCATATTACCAATGGGCTCCTACACCACGACCGGACCCTGGCACAGAACACAGGCGGCATTAGGGCACACTGGCTCCAGCTACCCTGTGGAGGTGGACGTACAAGTCATAAAGCGGACACACGGCTCCCAGTGCTCCACTTCACATTTGCAAGGGAGAAGCCCTGCTACCAGACAAACACCCAGGCCTGCCAACGCAGCACCAGGACCTGGGAGCTGCCAAACATGCACAAACAAGCCGCCCGGCCCTCCCCTCAAAGGACCTCTTTCCTCCCCTGGTTTAGACATCCAGGTCTCAATGACTTTCTCTCTGAAAGTGTACGGAGCAGGCATGAAGCCCACCAAGATCCTAGAGGCCAAAATTATTGGTCCAAATTGAAATGCAAAAACATACTGCCAGCCAAATGTAAGGGGCCTCCGTGGGCCTGAAAAAAAAAACCGGGGTTCCTGCCCAGCCTCCACAAAAACCCTTCCTAGGAGATTTTCTCAACCTCAACACCCCTCCCAACATATCCCAAATCTGCCTCCTATAGGGCAAGAAGAAGATAAGAATTCACAAGGATTTGGTGCAAAGCAATAGTTTCATGCTTTCTCCGCGCCCTTTAAATGCCACACTTTTCATTCTTGCCCCTCCCCACCCCGAAGTACAGTCTCCTGTTTGCCACCTCCCTCTTCCAGTCTCCCGGTTGTTAAATCTGAGCAGCTCTGCCCTGAAACCAAAAGACAAAAAAAAAAAAAAAAAAAAAAAAAAGCCGAACTCGTAAACAGCGCTGCGGAGTGCCAAGGAGCGAGGCGTGTTGGCGGGGGCTCGGTGACCCCGCAGGCGCACTCCCCCAGCGCCCGCCGACCGCCCCTTCCCAGCGTGCCCCAAAGCCTCGTCCCCCAGCGTCCGCACCCGGCTACGAGCGCGGTCCCAGCCCCTGGTAAATTTGGGGGGGAGGGGGTTCCAGGCTCCCCTCCCGGCTCCTCCCCACACCCCACCCCCGCCAGGCACTTGGGCCCAGGCTTCAAAGCCGCCTCTCATCTGGACTTCATTTTTACTGCCTCTCAGTCCCCAGCTTTTTATTACCGCTCTGGAAGGGGGTTCCAGGGCCCCAGGCCTGGCATCTCCCATTTCACAGAGAAGGAAAATGGGTATTTGGGGACCCAATAGTCGTACTCCACCCCCCCCCCACCTCGGTCTTTGCCACCTCCCGTCCAGCCCCCACCCCCATACACAGACTTTGCTTTAAACTTTTCGCTTCCTACTGAAGTTGTGTGTGTTGGAGCCAAAGGAAAAAAACCATCTCTCTGCATACAACCCTATACACATTTCCAAACATGTCTTTTTAAAATGGGGGAGGGGAGCGCCAGAGCCCAGCCTGCCCTCGCCTGGTTGTGTGCACCACCCCTTCCACCCTGCACCGAGAACACACAGGATGCACACTCGAACACAGCACTTTCCAAAGCCGCCCTCGCAGCCACGCCATGGCACACGCCCTCCCGGTCTCACGCCACAAACATCCCCAGATAGGGCCATGCGGACCTGCCAACGCTGTCGGAGGGCGACGCTGCGTGGAGACTCTTTCACCCACACCGCCTAGGCAAGGAGCTGCACGCTTTGGAGATTCACACGCTCTGCAAATTATTTTTTTTACACTCCCAACTTCCCACACGGACTTTACAAACGCTACCCACGGTCCTGAGTGCCATATCCCTCCAGAGCCACGGACCTGCGGGCACCAACTACCTATCCCCAGGAACTCTGGAGTGACATCAACCACAGGTCCTAGCTAAACACCCACCATAAAAACCACGCACATTCAAATACTACAGCACACACCCAAAGGAGTCGCTGAGGCCCCCACGTTTAAAGGGCCAGTACCTCTCTTTCCTGCACACCCACCCGTCTCAGAGTCTCCGCTTGCACCCCAGTTCCACCTTTTACACATGGAAAGAGTAAGCCGCTCCCTCTCCTGCACCCCACCCCCAACCCCCGGGCTCGGGTACCTACATTGCAGACTGGCGGGTTGCGGCCAGGCAAAAGACTCGAGTCCGGCGAAACAGGAGCTGCCCGTGGCTCTGCGCAGCAAGCCGGCCCCGGGCCCGACAGCCCCGTACAGCCGTCGCGGACCCGGGGCAAATGTTTCCAGGCAGTCGTACATCGCGACCCGGCTTGGAGGGAAGCTGGGTGATAGGAACACCAAGGACTCGCAGCCGATTCCCCCTCCTCCCCCAGCGGCGCCCAGCTCCTGGAGGGGGGGAGGGGGAGGGCTAGCATAGGGCGCCGGGCTGCATGGGGGGTATGGGGTGGGCGGGGAGGAGGGGGATCCCCAGCTGGGGAAAGGGACTGGGCGGGGCGCAAAGCCGAGGCTGCCGCTAGAGCAGCGGTCCGGCTCACTCTGAGCGTCCGGGCGGCTAGCACTGGGGAGACCTTTTGTAAAAGCGAAGCCTGGAGGGGTGGGAGGTGGGGCTTGGAGAGCGAAGGGGGCCGGGCACTAAGATGAGCAGAACTGAGAGTGGAGCGCACACACATATAACAAACACACTCGCACCGCGGCGCCCTTGCTTGCTTAGACATACAGCTGTGCATGCATTTATCTTGGCAGGCACCACGATTTGCAAATATGCAATAGTGCACATTCATATCTGCCGGCACATAAGATCATAGTTGCACACACGTCTGTGCAAGCACACCTGGCTTGCAAGCATTCTCTACACAGGCAGGCTTTGCACGCCTTTGCATTTAGGCGCGTGCCCTGGTCGTGGGTGGGGGAAGGAGTGGAGGAACCAAGCGTACGCAGTTCCTTTCGAGTTTCCCCCCTCCCCCAACACTCCCTTTTTCACACAAGTCAATACAGGCAGGAGTGTCAAGAATGACTGGGAAATCGGGAACAGGGAGGTTCCCGGCGCCCGGCAATTCTCCGGAGCCCGGGGACCTGCACTACCTCCACCCCCTGGTTCCCAGGCCTGGCTCCTCCCTCTCCTGCGCGCGCGCGCGCGCGCGCGCTGCACGGCCCAACAGTACATTCCTGCGGCTCAGCGTGCGCGGCCGCCTCCTTCCTTCCCATCCTCCCCGCCCCCGGTCGAAGGGCCGGAGCGCGCTCCCGCCGTGAACTCTCCGGGAACCCCCCTCGGGGCGGGTGGCCGGGCGCGCTCACCTCCTCCTGACCCGGCCCCGCCCCACCCCGCCCAGGCAGTCGCCTGCGCCGCAGCGGAATCCCCCGCCCCCTCCAACGCAGCCTGGAGTCTACCCCTCCTAGCCTGGGCTGTCCTTCCTCCAAGTCCCCGAAACCCCATCCCGCGACGGGACACTCCTTAAGCGCCTCCACTGCCTCTCTCAATGCCTCGTCCTCGACCCTAACTTCACTTTGGGAGCACAAAACTACCCCAAACTGTTCCTACAGCGCCAGCTGCGCCTCAGACGAAAGTGCCCTCCAGAGTACCAACCCCCCTCCCTCGGAGTTTCTCGTGAGCCAACTGCCCCAAAATGCCAAGTGCCACTCTTGGCAGTAACTACGAGTCTGGTCGTTAACCGTTCTCATAGCCATTAACTATCCCCGCCATTGGCAATAACCGCCCCCTCTCCCCTCGGTGCCACACTTAATGCTCCTCGGCTCTCCGAGGGCCGCCTCCCCGTTCCCTCGGTTGCCCCTGCCGGGCCCTGAGCGCCCTCGCCCGGCAGAGCAGAGGGTGAGGAGGCGGGGACTTGGCCACGTCAAGAGTTTGCCCTCTCCCGGACCGGCCGAATGGGAACCCTGGCCCCGGGACAGCGCCAGCCGCGGCGACTCCCGGAAACCGCCCCCTCCTTCGCGCCCCGCCCGCCGCCCGCCCGGCCAGCCGGCGGGCCGGCCCAGCCGGCTCTGTCAGCGCCGCTCACACGGGGAGCGCCGGGGAAGCGGGAGCGGCGCCTGACCCGACCCATTCCCCGCCTGGCGGCTGTGGTTGGGCCAGGGCGGGGCGCCCTTTTCTAAGAATCTGTTGTACTGGGTGGGGGGCGCACTGGGGTGCTGCAGGCGTGGGGCGCCAGTTGGTAAGAATAAAGAGCAGGAAGGGGTACCCGAGAGGCGAGGGAAGACCGACGCGGAGGAGGGGCCGAGAGGCTGCGGGACTGAAGGGGTAGGGGGCAGGGCCGGGAAGGAGGGCCTGGATTGCGGATGGGGGGCGCTAGGTGGCAGGGCTGACGGGGGGCTTGAAGCAGGGATGAAGAGGCTTGCAGGGCTCTTTCCAACCCAACGTGAGCTCCCTATACTTGCCCCCAACCCCAAATACCCACCCCATTTCTAATCCAGCCATCCCCGCACCGAAAACTAAAAAAGGAAGTGATCGATTTCTGAACCAGAATCTGGCCAGTGGCAAAAACAAAAACAATTAAGTGCAAAATGAAGAATACCTCAAAAACAAGGGAAAAGAGCCCTGATTAGTCCAACTCCAGGCTGTCAGTCCCCACCCAACCACCCACCCACCCTTCCCCCTCCAAAATCTGAAAGGTCCCAATTAAGTCAGGCCTGCCTGGTTGGTAATTAGAACCAGAAGTGGCCAGGCCACAGGGAGGAGGGTGAGAGTGGGGCACCGGAGGAGTGGGGGGAGGGCTCCAGGAAGTCATGAGTCCTGAATAGCCCCTCTTGCTCTTCACCAGATGCACCCCACTCCTCATCACCCCATCCGTGTGTACTTCCCAGGCATTGCAGGGAGAGGGGGTCTTTTAAGGGACCAAGGCATTAGGGTGTCAGACCCACCCTTCCCATCAACCCCAACCCCCCATTCTAGATAGTCTTAGTATGGCCTTGAAGAGAAGGTAAGAGCATGGGGGAATCTAGTGCCCCCTCTTTTCCCCAAAATCTCCCCAGCCCTTATTGCAGCAATTAGACCCATTAGCCTTCTAGCATTTCATGGGAAACAGATGTTCTCCACCAGCCTGGTGGGAGTATAAGGGGGGCTGCTGCCTGACTCACCCCCTCCCCTATGATCCCCACCACCACAGTGGCGCACTCCTCCCAGCTAGAGCCCCACAAAGGCAAGGCCCCAGAGGCAAGGAGAAGGGCACCCCTCCCCCACTAACCAGGCCATTAGCCCTCAGAGTCTTGCATGGTCACCCCTCAGAGCCTCTACCACTCTGGCAAGTATGAGTTTAGCCAACGAGGGAGTGTGGAGGGAGGGACAGCTAATTCCTTATGCACCCCTCCTTTCCCCCCTCCTGCCACCTTCTGGATGGGGCTTGAAGATAACTGGTTCTAAATTCCTCGTGCTAAATTCGCCTTTTCTTCCAAAACCTTTCCTCAAAAAGAACTGAAGAGGTGGCATCTCAAAGCAAAGAAGTCCCAGCCCCAAGGGTAAGTCCTAATTTAGGAGTCCCAACTAAAAGGCAATGGAGGTGTGAATGAGGGACGCAGCCCGAAGCAGGGATGTGAGGAACGCTGGCAGGATGGGGGCTGGGACTGGGTAGGGGGCCAGGAGAGGGGGGTGCAGCCTAGGCCCCAGCAGCGGCTTGCCCAGCTCCCCCCGCCAGAGAGGTTTCCTGTTGCAATCAAAGCCCCGTTTGTGTCGGCCTGGAGCTGGAGCTGGAGCCCGAGCCCGAGCAGGAGAGACTGGGAGGGGAGGGGAAGGAGGCAGTCGGCTGGGGTTTTTTTCCTGGAGGAGGCCTCCCTGCCTCCTGCTTGCCACCCTTACCCGCCTGCTTATTCTCCTTGCCACTCCCAGTGTCTGGGTTCTCTCTCTGTCTGTGCCTTCTGGCCTGTGTAGTTCTCTCTCATCTTGCTTAGGTCTATGCGTCTCTTTTTCAGTTTATTTGAAGTAGAACTCTATTACTTCCTGTGCCAACCTGCCCTCAGTTTCTCCATGTAACTTACGGTGGTGCAGTAAGCTCCTTGCCCCAGGGACACTGTCACCAAATTCAAAGGGCAAACAGGGCTAGGTCTTCAGAAGCACAGGTATCACCCCAAGAGGAGGAAGAAGGCACAGCTTCCCTTCCCTCCTATCACACTCTGTTCCCTGCAGTCTTGATAAAGCAAACATACAGCACACCAGTGGGGACACAGACGCCAGGGCTTCATGCACATTTGTGAGCAAGCACACCCACCTCTGCTTCCCCATGCACACAGGCCTGTGCTTGCCTTGGCAGCACATGCTCCCCTCCCCTCGCTCCTCCTGCACCACAGGGTTCTAAGGTGCTGCCCCACCCACTCAGGCCCCTGGAGAGCCCCAAGAGGTGGGACAAGACTTCCCCTATCAACAAGATGCCTGTTCGGTGTTAGGGACTCAGCATAGGATCTAGGAGCCCCAGGGAGAAGTTCCAGACTCCTTCATGGATGACCCTTCCTCCCATAGACTAACAGGCAGAGAGTGAGGAGAAAGACACCAGCTCAAATGAGTGCGACTTTGGCATCAGACTTTGGCCTCTAATCCCTCTCCATTAGATGGCCCCAGCCAAAAAGGGATGGACGGACGGACGAACGAAGGGTCAGAGAAATGACAGACCACACTCTTTCACACTTCGGCTGATCTCCCACTGTGGGAGATCTCCCAGATCCCAGAATCCCCTCCCCTCTGCCACCCTCTCATTTACTCTCCGTGCTGCCTGCTCCACTCCCATGCAAGCTGTCTGAACCCAAACTTTCACCTCCTCCCCACCCCACCACTGTCTCTCTGCCCAGGCCTGTCCCCTGCTGCCAGCCACACCCTCCCCAGCTACCTGCCCTGGTTCTGGCTCCTCCCTTGGATTTCTCCTTTCAGTCCCCCTCCTTAGGGCAGCCTTTGGGGAGAGAGCCCAGTGTGACTCTTTCCCCTACCTTGGCCTCACTTTGAACCTTGACCTTGATCTCAATGTATCCAGGTCACAGGGGCACAAGGAGAACTTCACTGGGGACTGGCTATGGCTCTCAGCACTCTCCCCACTACCAACCTATTTCTCCTCTCCCTCCTTATTCCTGCTTCTTTAGTTGCCTCTCCCAGAACCTGGGAAAATCAAATCCCAAGGGACTGAGCTATATGGTTCTCTATAAGAAGTACATTCATGTGGGAAGGGTGGTTCCTTCCCACCTCCCCAGGCCCTGGGACAGATTCATGGGCTGTAAATGAGGTAGAGGAAGCCCAGCTGAGGTTTTCAAAAAGGGGAGCTTTGTGCTCTCTTATTCACCTGCACACCACCCAAATAACCCCTGTTGGACTGCAGACTTACCACCAGCGGGCCTCACCAAACACCAGACACACCGTCAGCAGCCCTATTAAATCCCGCCTCACTCCTCACACTGACTCTTTGTTGCACACATTGGAATTCTGTATCTAAGCAGAGTCTGAGGGACATGCTGTGCACACACAACTACATATGGTCTTCACACACACACACACACACACACACACACACACACACACCTTCTCCAGATGAGCACACTCTTTCCAGTAGAGCTGCCAGCCCTGTCTAGTCACCCCTTTACACATACACACAACCCTCCAACTGCCCCTCCTGAAGGCACAGCCCCTTCTCTCCCGTCTCTCTCTCTCTTCCCAAGCTTGCGGAGCTATCAAGGATGTCTTTATCTTTTTGTCTTTTCCTCTTGTCTCTATTCCTGTCTCTCTGGAACTGCTCCTCTCCCTGTCTCTCCTTCCATCACCTCCCCTTCTTTCCAGGTGAGGCCTTCTCTACAGCAGCACACACGCTGACCCTTTCACCCACCAAGTTCAGCATCCCACCTGTGCAGCTTATGGGCACCCACTCCTATCATGACCTGGTCAGGAAGAACAGCTAGCAAGCGGGAGGAGAGGGGATCCAGAGGGAAAAGGAGAGGCCGAAGGCTTTCCAGCTGTCAGCACTCAAAGGCTTACCCCAAAGAGGGCAAGCCTGAGGGACAAGCAGGGATCTGCACAGCCTGTGGGCACTAAGCCAGACCTAGAGCGGGGAGGAGTCCAGAACCCACGTGCTTCTGGAACGCACCCCCCACCGCCCTGGATCACTTCTGGGGAAGAATCACCTGGTTCGTGACTATTTCTACCCTTTCCAGAACCAACAGGAGGGTACCCTGACCCCACACCTCTTCGGGCACCAGAGTCCATTCCTCTTTTTGCAGCCTTCCCTGATTCAGAACAATTTCATCTCTTGATCACAGGGTCAGCTGACTACCGTCCCAGACTCCCTCTACTTCCCAGCCTGGCTCCCCACACCCCCCATTCCATGCTGGGTGTAGCTTCAAACTTCAGCAGAAACCCCCTTGGCTGTTGTTCCCCCCTGCTAGTTGATTCTCTCAGGAGGTAATGTTAGACCCCCCCAAATTTAGGCATGCTACTTTCCCATACTGTTTGGGCAGAAGGACTCTCATTTGCAAACACTTCCATTTGTTCCATATCCAGACCCCCTCAGAGCCGCCCCTGTCAGCTATTCCATTAGATCAAACCCCTATCCCTGCCGGCCTTCCTAATTAGGATGCCAATTTTCTGTATCACCCACCCTCCAAATGTCCTTCTGTTTCCACTTTCCCTCATCCCCAGTATCCATGAGACTCACACAGAGAGGCCATCTCCTTGGGGAGGTCAGGCTGGCCCAGGCCCCGGAAGCTAGGGCTCAGCATCTCAAAAGGTGGAGACCCCCTGAGTGCCCCTGGGAAGGCAAAGGGGAAACCAGCCCCAGGGTAGCCAGATCCAGGCCCCAGGGCGCCAGCGGCAAAGAGTCGTTCCTTGTTGGTGGCCATGGCAGCTGCAATGTGGGAGGCTGAATCCCCTGGGGTCTGCAATGGGCGGGGGAGGTCTTCAGCCACAGCCCCCGCCCATGCCCACTGCCTAAATGGCCTGGGAGGCTCCGTGCCGCCCTTCCTGGCCTGCCCACTGGGTCTCCAAGAGTCCTAGGGAGAAAGAGAAGAAAAGGAGGGATGAGAGAATGATCACTCCGATGTTCCAAGCCCATGTCCCTCTCAGTTGAAGTCTCTTCCCTCTGTTCTGCTAGGTTTTGTACTGTCCTGTCTCAGGTCCCATGGAGGAGGCAGGGCAGATGCTTAGGCAGGCTCAGAGAAACTCTGCAGGGAAGGGTAAATTGAGTTTCCAAGGTGAATGAGAGAGTCTTAGGACTCCTGGCAGAGAAGACTCCTAGGCTGAGAAGTGACCATTAAGCACCACAACTGGGCTAGACACTTAATTGAACCCTCACATCAACCCTGTGAAGGAGGAATTATGATTCCCATTTCACAGATGAGAAAACTGAGGTTAAGTGACTGGCTTAAGTTCACATGGCTATAAGTGGTACAGCCAAGACTCACTCTCTACCATTCTGGAGAAAAAAAACAACTCTATTGTAACTTTGGGGCCCTATACCTCTCTGGAGCCAGACAACCTGGAATTGACCCCCACGGCTTGCTAGCTTGAGCTGTGGGACCTTGGATGCGTTACTTTACTCTCTCTATACCTCAGTTTCCTCATTTGTCGATTGGGAATAAAAATAGGGCCCATTTCATAAGGTTGTGAGGGTTAAACAATATAACATGTGTGAAGTGTTTAGCATAATATAGGGCATATACTAAATGCTATATGTGTCTCATGTTATTTCTCTTTGCAACTTCTTTTCCTTCGTACCTCTCTTTTAATCAGCATTTCCTTCTCTGTCTTCCTCAATACTCCCTCTTCCAGTTTCCCCACCCAATTCTTCCTCTGTCTCCAATTCTCCTTCACTCCCTAACTGTTCTTGCACCCTCTCCTTCAAATCCACAGATGTTGATAGAAGCCCCACTGTGGACCAGGGATGATGCCAGAGAGCTCCTTGCCTTGTTCTCAGCTTACTTTGCTTCCCCATCTCCTTTTCTCTCTCTTCTCTGAGCCCTCTGCGGCAAGAAAGCCCTCCCTGCATCCTCTCCTCCTCAAATGTAGCCTGCCTGCCCCTTCCCTGAGGTTTTAAACCTGAGACCACAGGAGGGGGAGAAGGGAGAGAGGAAATGGGAATCCGAAGGCCAGGCAGGTAGTTCCTCTCCTGATGCTCTGACAAGGGAAAGATTGGCTTTCCCAGGAGCCACCAAACTACCCACCTCTCTAGGGAGTTAGGTGCTGAGGAAGGAAAGCCTCCCCAGCCCCGGGACCTCCTCTACCAGCCAGAACCATAATGGACTGAGGTGGGAAAGGGTGGAGAAGGACCAAGAGAAAGTGAAACACATAGAAACCACAGGGCAGGCAGGCCCAGAGGGAGGTGATGAATGTTTCTGCATCTCTTTTCTTCTAAGGTCACTATCTCTCTTTTCTTTCTTACATTCTTTCTTTCTTTCTTTGTTTCCTATCTCTCATCTCCCTTAGCCTTCAAGCTCCTGCGGGCAAATTGTCATGAAGGTTACAGGAATTCAGACCCCAACACCACCACCCTTCACTCAGTCCCAAAGCATGAGCGGCTCCTGCCCCTCACTGGGCACCGCCCATATCCCCAGCAGTTTCAGTCTCTTCAGCCCAGTATCTTCCCAGGCTCTACAAGGCTGAGCTTTGAGCCCCCAGGGCCCCTCTCCTCTTCCTTCCCCTATTCCCAGAAATCCTCATCCCTGGTGAGGCCCAGGTAGAACCAGGAGTCCGGGGCCCCTGAGGCCCCTGGGCCATAGCTCAACAGGCTGGGCCACATTCCAGGTGGATTAACCTCTCTAATGCCAAGGGTGAGAAGCTACTAGAGCCCCCCCCCCCCACCCCCCATCTTCTTCTCTCAGACTGACTTTGGGGACATGGACACGCTCCGTGCTCCAGGCCTCCCGGTTTGCTTCTCCCTATAGATGGTAAACAGAGACCTGAGGGTGGGGCTGGAGGAGTGTGTGTGTGAGTGTGTGTGTGTGTGTGTGTGTGTGTGTGTGTGTGTGTATGAGTGAAGGGGCGGGGCATCCAGAGATGCCTCTGACTCCTGGTCCTTCCTGAGGAATGAAGCTATGAGGAGTGAAGAACAGCCCGGCTCTACCTGACCTTCCCTCCATTTTGCCTCATAGAAGGGACGTGAGGGTTGAGTGAAGACAAGAAGGGGACAGTGATTCATCCCATTGCTGAGTCTTGGTTGACCTGCGTGGCTGGGAAGGGCAGGGGAGGATCTTAAGTCCGAGGTGGAGTAAGGGACCAAGGAAGGGAAGAAGGTGGTACAATGAGTAAAAGGAAATCCTAAACTAGGGACCCAGACGCTTGGTTCTTTGGGGGACCTGTGGAAGGGGGAGAACGCTTCTCTCCTCCCCAGGTGCCACCTCAGACAGAGGTGGGGCTGACTAGGGGAAAGGGCCTATACAAAGCTGCTTCTCTTAGAGCTGAGGTGGAGTTGAGGGGAGGGCATGGATGAAGGGGGCTGCCGGATGGAGGGGGGGGAGCGTCTCCCTGCTGCCCTACCGGCTCCAGAGCCTGGAACAAAGCTGCTCTTGTCGGCTGCTCTCCACCCGCTGCCCCCCTCCCCTCTATATAAACACGACCACCTTTTTCCATGACCCCATCCCCAGCCTGGGCGGAGAACCCAGGCATCCTCTGCTCTAGCCTGGGCCCCCAGCCTGCTCCCCAGGAGGCAGCAGTGGGCTGGGTTCCCCTGGCTTTGTGCCACCCTTGGGGGAGTCCAGACCCTTGAGTCTCCACCTCTCATCCCCAGGTGCCCTCCCTCCACCCCACTGGCCCGAGGGAGGGGCAGTGCCCAGGAGGCAGGCAGGCAGGCAATGCCAGTGGAATGTGTGTGGGCACGGAGGGCATGGACAGGGTGGGGCAGAGGGGGGAACTGGAGGTGCCAGTTAGGTGGCTTTCTGAGCCAGGGGTGGGGGTGTGCCGGGTGGGGGTGTGTGCCCTGTGCTGCCTACCAAGCTGGAAGCTACTGTGTGTATGTGTGTGTGTGTGTGTGTGTGTGTGTGTGTGTGCGCGCGTGCCTGATTGGGGTACCCAAGCTCCAAGCACACCACCCTCTGCCCCCTCCCCTGTCCTCCCTCTTCTTGCCTTAAGGACTGGGACACTGACTGTGGTCCTCAGCCCCAAGTCAGCATCTGAGCAGTGACCGTGAAGGCTGGAGCCTCAGACTTGAGGACCGGGGTTGCAACTGCCTGGACACGGGCCCTGAAGGGGCACAGTCATCTCGGCTTCTCGCCCAATAGACCTCTCCTCAGGCTCCCCGGTTCCCCTGTTTCTCCACACACATACACCATGCACATTCTTACCCTCTGGCCACCTGCAGAAATTCCCTCTTACATTCTGGGTCAGGTGGCGGGGCCTGGGCTGTGACTGCTAAAGACAGAGGGGCCGCGTCAGCGGGGCTCCCGCTAGGACTCCCGTCCCGGCCCAGTCTTCCTGGGCTTCCTTTGTTCCGTTTGGGCCCCCCTCAAGAAGATACCCCAGAAGCCCCTCACCTTAGCTGGAGGGAGCCAAGACTCACACCTCTGGCTGGGGATCTGAGACAGGGAACCCTGAATTTTGATTCAAGGAAGCTTCACAGACCCCATCCACTTGCAGTCTCCAAACTCCTGGGCCCGGAGCGCCAGGACCATTCTGGTGGGGACCCACCCTTCCCTTGCCCTGCTGATGCCCGAGCTGTGCCATTCCACTGGGGAAGGAGCAGCTTGGACCAGCGTGGACCCAAAAGCCACCCCTCAGTCTCCCTAGGGAAGCCTTAGGGAGGGCAGGCAGTGGTCCTGAGCTCTGACTTCCCTCCGGCTCCAAGCACAAAAGTAGGCTAGAAGCCCGGCTGCAGACTTCCCCAAAGGCTCCCCCAGCTACTCACCGAGGTGAAGGGGCGATAACGCCCAGCCCAGCCCCAGCTTGTCTCACATCTTACCCATTCCCTTCCCACATCAGGGCTGACCCCCAGGTCGGGGCAGGACGCCCCCCTCAAGCCCTCCTGACAGCCTGACCTGCCCTGGAAGGGACGGAGCCCGCATCGCCTCTCGGCGCCCCCGCCCCCAGCCCACCTCACTGGAGGAGCCAGGCGTCCCGCGCGGGCGAGCCTGTTCCCCGGACGGACTCACCTGGAGGGGAAGGGAGGAGGAAGGGAGGCCGCGGAGCCCCGAGGTCCCGGCGTCGGGCGGTCGCGGGTTTGGAGCGTCGCAGCGTCAGAGGCTCACAGTAACGGGGGGCATTTGGGGTGGGGGGGCACCGGCTCTAGGCTGGGACTGTCCCGGGGCCTCTCGGAGCCCGCCCGCCCACGTGACCGCCCCAAAATATCCGACACATTTTCTCCCAAACCGCACACTGACTCTGCAGGCGGGGACACGGAAAATATTTTCTTTCTTTTTCTCCCTCCCCACCCCCCCACCTCCCTCCCAGCCTGGCTCCCTCCTCCCCCTCCCGCCCTCGCTCCTCCCTCCCCTGCCGCCTGCCCCTGCCCAACTCCCTCCTCGGTGCCCTGGGGCTGGGGGGCGGAGGGGGGGCGGGAGGGGGGCTGGGCGAGGCGGCCCGGACGCCTGGGTCTCTGCCCCTCCCATTTGCTGAACTCCCAGGGCCATCCCCAGGAGGCCGGGCCAGGCTGGCAGAAGAGATCAGCGTCCTGGGCCCATGATGCCACCCTTTCTCTCTGGCACTTTCCCCCCGCCTGCCATCTGGGGGGACTGGTTGGGTTCTCTGGCCAGGCTGTGATTCAGTCTCCGGTACTCCCCCAGGGTAGGCAGTGGGCGCTGTATCCCCGCGCGCCCAGGGGTGGAGTGATGGGGCAGGAGTATGCCCGAGCAGATGCCAGCGTCTGCCCTTTGCGCAGCCTTCTCCTGCAGGCCCAAGTACCCTCTCCTTCCCCTCCGACCCCAGCGGTCCTGTGGGTCCCGGAGCAAACAGATTTAATTAGTGGGAATGGGGGACAGTGCCGAGTCCGGGACTCAAAGACCTCCTCCCTCTCGTCCCGCTTTCAGTTAGCTCGGGGAGTTGGGGCTGCCAATCCCCACCTTTAGGCTTGGATCTGGAGTGGGAGAGGCTGGGGAGGAAGGCAGGAGGAACTGTGCTGGGAGTGGGAGGAGCCTGGGGCTGGGTGTGAGGGAGAAAGCCCAAGCAGAGGGCGTGTGTGTCTGCCTTAACCAGCGCCTGCCTGCCTGGTAGATGCGCCACGAACGTGGTTGAGTGTGTGTGTGTGTGTGTGTGTGTGTGTGTGTGTGTGTGCGCCTGCTCCCCCAGAGTCAGTGTCAGTGTCTGATGGAGACACTCTGACTTCATCGTGACCACCACAGACTCTAGAGTGAGAGGGAGCCCAGAGGACCCGTGTCCATTCTACTGAGGACAGACAGAGCAAGAGAAAAGAGGGGACCTGAAGCCCAATCTCTGTGCGTGAACCCCAAGCACTCCCACAAGGGTTAAGGGTGAGAGTGAGAAAGGGGAGCAGGAGAACAGTAGCAGGGGCTGGGCCAGTCGGGAGAGATGCACCCCAAGGACCTTTCCAACAACAACCCCGGAGTGGCCACCGCCGGGGACATGGGCTCTGGGTCACGTCACATTTTCCGTACCGGAATGACTCTGCTCTGTCCTCGCTGCCACCCTCGGGGCCAGCTTTCCTCCCTCCCGGAGAGGCCACTTTTGTAGCCCGGAGCAGATGAAAAGGAGAGGACAAGAAGGGGCGTACTGTGGTTATCTCTGGAGAACAGGATGCGTCGATGGGGGTGCAGACAAGGCCCTCCCTTTCACTCCAGAGGTGGGAAGGGCTGGGAATAGGTCCTCCAGGGTCCCGTCCCCAGGTGGCCTGGCTGCTGTTGACTGTGCTTGGTTACCCTGGGAGAAGCTCCTAGCAGTGTGGGAGGGGTGGGTGTCAGGGACCTAGGCATCCTGGCTGGGGTGGGATGGTGTCCCACCAGTGCAGCCCGGCCGGCCGGCCCGGCCCGCTGGGATCTTGCCAGGAGGCTGCAGGCTGCAGAATTAACCCCTCCAGCCCAGGGGGTGGCGGCTAGGGGAAAGAGGGCAGTCCCAGCTGTGGTTTGTGAATGTGGCCCTGATTCCCCCGCCCCCTCCCGGCACATCTGTACTTGGTTTACAGTGAATGAGTCTCCTGTCCTCGTGAACTGGGCAAGGGCACCACTCCCTCCTGGGCCCCCGGCTTGGCATCCTGACACAGAACCAGGCGCCACCCTGTGACGCTCTCCCTGCTGGGTCTCCCCTCTCTCAGCTCTTCCACTTCTGCTTCTAAGAGGGCCAACAGCCCTGAGGTTGTGCAGTGGGGATAGCAGATGGGGACGGGGAAGCTAGAACGGGACACTGAATACTTGGAGTAGCCTGGACAGAGAGAGTAGGTGTGGAATTCCATGTCCTTACTCTCCGCTTTGTCCTGGTTTGTCAGTCTGCCCCAGTCCCTGTCTCTGGTGAGTGTTTGTCCATCTTGGTAACTGTGACTCCACCCTTCTGACAGCCTCCTGGGTCCCCAGCCAAGGACCACAGCCAGGGGGGGCGATGCCCAAGAAGACCCGCCCTATGATGACCCCGCCCCCTCGGGATTGCCACAACTCCGCCCTGTTCCTCCCCAGGACCCAGAGACTGCCATCTGTTTGGTGGCTGTAGGGGTTTGGAAGTCAAACCAAAAACTCTAGACAGGATTGGGGAACAAGGAAGAAGGGCATTGTGATGGGCTCAGATTCTTCTATCTTGCAATGGGCCAGTCTTCTATCCAGGGATTCCCGGAGGAGGAGTGGGAAGAGGGCAGCCCACTCTGGAAACGGGGGGAGAGACCTCCCCTTATTTCTCTTTCTCTTGGGTCATCCCTGTTTCTAGGCTTTGTTCTGTTTGTGGTGGCTCTACTTGGTCACCCTGGCAATGTAAAGAAATGGTATCTTGGGGGCCCTAGAACCAGGTTTCCTTTGCCCCTCATCCCAAAAACCAGAAGGAGAGATGGTAAGAAGGAAAGGATCCAGACATCTGTCCCACCTGCCCTGCCTTTGCTATTACTGCCCCACCCCAAATTTTCACCCTCACCCCCTCCTTAGCAGCATCAGGACACTGAACAGGTAATTTTCCCCTGCCCAGTATGGTGCTGGGAGGATGTCCTATGCCATGCTCAGAGGTGGCTAGTAGATGTCTGCGGGAGGTTGGGGGAGCTCTGTTACAACCCCCCAAGGACATCATTAAGGCATGGCAGTGCCACTGGGGCTTGGAGACCAGGGCACTTGGGGCGAGTGTGTTGCAAACATGTTTTGTACAACACGTCTTCTACTTTCCCTTCCTTCCCTCCTCTCCCACTCCTCCCCTTGGCCTGCTCTGGGCCACTGTCTGGCCGGTGTGGCTAGGTGGTTGAGCGTTGACATATGAACCAGGAGGTCACGGTTCGATTCCAGGTCAGGGCACATGCCTGGTTGCAGGTTTGATCCTGGGTGTGGGCTGTGCAGGAGGCAGTTGATTCTCTCTCATCATTGGTATTTCTATATTTGTGATGTTACCCCTGCACTTGCTCAGTTCCACCCCTTGTGCCAGGCCTATTCTGCTGGCCAGCTTCTTAGCTCTCCTGGGGAATGAGTTTGTGTGTGGATGGCCCTTACCAGCCTCAGTGCTGCCCAGATCCCACATAGAATAAGGCCTTGATTTTTTAAACACAAAATTTTAAAACTAAAAAAAAATAAAAAAAATTTAAAACTAGCCTAAACAATTCTAGAAATGCCTTCCCTAAACTCGCACTTTTTATGAATTCAGCAAATCTTTATTAAGCACCCAGTGTATGCCAAGCACTGTACTAGGCCCTTGTAAACCCCTAGTCTGGGGGAGGAGTCAGACATTAACCAAACAATTTACAAAATTGCAAGTGATAACCAGTGTGGAGAGGCATAAGGTACATGAGAATGGATAGGAACAGGGTTTTCCCCCAGCCAAGGAAATCAGGAAAGGTTTCTAGGAAAGAGTGAGGAGTAGAGAGTGAAGAGAAGGGAGGGCCTCAGAAGAGTATGTGCAAAGGCTCTGGAATTGGAATCCTGGCTCCCAGCCATCCTGCTCCCCCAGAAAGAAGAGGGACCCTCCATTCCTGCTGCCTACCTCGCTTTGGATGTGCTACAAATGGGGGATGGCCAAAGCACCTCTTAATGGCCAAAGCAGGACCCTGGAACACCCTGCCCTGGAATGATTCCACCCATTCTTTCATCTCCTCCTCCAGAAAGGGAAACAGAGGCTCAGGGAAGAGGAATCCATAGGCTTAGACCTAAGATTGTACACAGAAAACAAGACCCCGAGTTGTTGGCAAAGCCCTCAGGGTGAGAATGCCTGTGTTTGCGCAGTTGGAGTCTCACCGAAGCTCACCTGAGCTGTTCTCCCATGCACCCTCCCGCCTCTCCATCCAGCCCTGACCTGTCTTAGCCCTGGAAGGAGGAGCAGGTCGGCCTCCACAGTTGCCTGGAGTGCATGTGAGGTGAGTGCTCCAGGTGTCTGCCAGTCACCATGTGGGTGGGTTGAAGAGTCTGCTTTGTACAGAACCTCCATCTGGGGGTGAGAGGGTTACCTCTCCTCTCTCCACTGGGGGGCTTCCAGTTCCTCATGCTCAGGCCCCAAGGTTCCAATGTACTTCCTTTCTGAAGAAAAGGAGGCGGGAGCAGGCTTCTCTGTGGCTGTGCCTCCTCCATAACTGGTAAAGAGGTCATGGGACCAATGGGGTTAAGTTCCAGCCTTGCTCTGACCCACTTTCCTCCTTGTGCCCACATCCCCTGGGGCCAGTGTGTTGGGTGAGGCCAATTTGGCACCCCTTCACCCACACCTGGGACTTCCCCTAGATGGAAATTCCCAGACCCTGTCTTACTAACCTTGCCAGCTCCCACCAACGGCCTGGGATCTGTTCAGCTTCAATCAGCTCTCTCTATCTGCTAGCTCTTGACCAGACTACGTCTCCACTTTAACCTCAAGGGGCCCAAGGATGTGGGCCACACTCTGGTACCATCTTTGACGTTTGGCTGCCCCTTTCTAGTGGACTCCTTTGAAGAAAAGATGCTGGGGGGAGGGCGTTGGGAAGCTATCCTTTGTTGAACACCTAAATGTTCAGACATTGTGCTAGGCATATACATTACTCACTTAATCCATGCCGAAGTCCAGAGAGTTAGCAGTTATCATACCCATTTCACATCATATTCATTTCACAGAAGAGGGAGCTGAGAACCAGAGAGGTTAAATGACTTACCCAATCTCACACAACTAGGAAGTGGCAGAGCTATGATGAGAACCCAGGTCTTAGGGATCCTCTTCACCACAGCAGGCTTCCTCCTCTTTTTTTTTTTTTTTTAAATATGTTTTTATTTATTTCAGAGAGAGGAGTGGAGGAGAGAGAGAGAGAAACATCAATGATGAGAGAGAATCACTGATCAGCTGCCTCCTGCACGCCCCCTACTGGGGATCGAGCCCACAGCACGGGCATGTGCCCTGACTGGGAATCAAACTGTGACTTCCTGGTTCATAGGTTGGTGCTCAACCACTGAGCCACACCAGGGTGGGACGTCTTCCTCCTCTTCTGCAGCTGCTCACCTCTACGTGGGATGAGAGACTTGGGGAAATTAAATTCAATCCCATTCAGCAAATAGTTATTGAGCATCTGCTGCCTACCAAGCAATGAGAGGTGCCAGAAATATAGGAAAGGTGTCTGAGCGGTGTGGCTAGGTGGTTGAGTGTTGACCCATGAACCAGGAGGTCACGGTTTGATTCCCAGACAGGGCACATGCCCGGGTAGCAGGCTCGATCCCCGGTGTGGGCTGTGCAGGAAGCAGTTGGTTCTCTCTCATCATTGATGTTTCTATCTCTTCCTCTCTGAAATCAATAAAAATATATATTTTTTTAATAAGGAAATATTGGAAAGGTTGCTGTCCTCAAGGTTGGGTGGGAAAGATAGGTGTATGGACTAGGACTATCTAACTTCAACATAATGATTTGAATGAGATGGCGTGCAGCAGAAAAAGAAGAGGTACTTTTATTTTCTCTTTCTGAAAGAGTAGATAAATACATTATGAACAGTGTACAAAATAAATTGGAATAAAATAAATACCTATTCAACTGCTACCCAAGAAAGAGTATTTCCTACACCTCAGGTGTCCCTTCCATAATTCCTTCCGTACCCTAAGAAGTAACCACATCTTGACTTTTGAGATCATTATTTGCTTGTTTTTCTTTATAGTTTTAGCACCTATGTGTGCATCTGTAAACAACATAGCTCCACTTTGCCTATTTTTGAGGTTTATATAAATGGAATGATATTATATTACTTTTTTGTCTTTATTTTATTTGTGAGATATACCCAAGTTGTTGCATATAACTATCTTTTTCATCATTGGGTAATATTCAGTTGTGTGAATATCACAATCTACTTATTATTTTTAAATTTTTTATTATAATTGATATTTAATATACTAATTTCAGGTATACTACACAGTGATTAGGCATTTATATAACTTAGGAAACAATCCCCCGGTAAGTCTAGTACCACCTAGCCCCATACATAGTTATCACAATATTATTGACTATATTTCCTATGCTGTACTTTACATCCCCGTGACTATTTTCTAGCTGCCAAATTGTACTTCTTAATCCCTTCATTTCATCCAGTCTCCCAACCCCGTTCCCATCTGGCAACCCTCCGTTTGTTCTCTGTATCTATGAGTTTGTTTCTGTTTTGTTTGTTTGTTTATTTTGTTTTTTACATTCCACATATCCTACATAATAAAAGGGTAATATGTAAATTACCATCACTCCGCTACGCCTACGATTGGGCCAGCTGGAGGCACAGGGGGCGGGACTCGGGGTGGCCGGGGTGGTCGATTGGGCCGGCGGAACGCTGAGCTCGCGTCACCAGCGATGGCACGAGTTCAGCGTCTGCGCCATGGCTGTGCTGCGACACAGAAGGGGCCTCTGGGGCAGCGAGCCCACGTCCTGCTGCGGACCATCAAAAGTGGGGAGTGAAAGCAGGGGAGCTGGCTGTCTGTCCACTCAGGCCTTTCGAAAGCCTCCGCTGCGGACAGACAGACAGCTCCCCCGCGATCAAAAGCCAAAGCGGGGGAGCTGGCTGTCTGTCCGCTCCAGCACCAGGCCCTTCGAAAGCCTCCGCCACACCGGAGGCTTTCAAAAGGCCTGGTGCACCACCAGACAGACAGACAGCTCCCCTGCAATCGAAAGCAGGGAGCTGTGTGTCCGCTCCAGCACCCGCGGACCCCCTGCCATCAAAAGCGGGGAGCAGGCTGCTAGCAGTGTCCGCGGAGCGTGCTAGGCTTTTCGGGGCAGTGGATATGGCCTGGATGGCAGGTTAGGCCTAGGGGACCCTACATGTGCATGATTTAATCATGCACTGGGCCTCTAGTAAATAAATAAAATAATATGGTATTTATCTTTCTCTGTCTTATTATTTCACTTAGCATAATACCCTCTGAGTCCATCCATGTTGTCACAAATGGTAAATTTTCATTCTTTTTTATGACTGAGTAATATTCCATTGTATATATGTACCAAATTTTTTTATCCAATCATATATCAATGGACACATAGGTTTCTTCCATATCTTGGCTATAGTTATGAAAATAGGAGTGCATATATCTTTCCAAATTAATGTTTTGGATTTCTTTGGATAAATACCTAGAAGTGGGATGGCTGGGTCATATGGTGGTTCTATTTTTAATTTTTAGAGGAACCTGCATACTGTTTTCCATAGTAGCACAATTTTTTTTTTACTCTATTGTTGGTGGATGTTTGAGTTGTTTTCAGTTTGGGCTATCATAATACTGCTAAAAATATTTTTGTACATCTTTCTCAGTAAATACATGCAAGAGGTCGCCTGTTCAATTCCTGGTCATGGAAACATGGGGTGCGTACAGGAGGCAACAAATTAATATTTCTCCCTTGCCCTAGCCGGTTTGACTCAGTGGATAGAGCATCGGCCTGCGAACTGAAGGGTCTCAGGTTTGATTCTGGTCAAGGGCGCATGCCCGGGTTGTGGGCTCCATCCCCAGGAGGCAGAAGATCCATGATTCTCTCTCATCGTGGGTGTTTCTATCTCTCTCTCCCTCTTCCTTCCTCTCTGAAATCAATAAAAATATATTTCTCCCTCACATCACTGTTTCTCTCTCTCCCTCTCCCTTCCTCCCTCTCTAAGAAATCAATAAAAATTTAAATAAAGGATTTTTGAGGCTACAAATCTAAGAGTCAGAGTGTATGTAGAGGCAATCTCAGCTTTATCAGATAAAGCCAAACTTTTCCCTAAAATGATTGTACCAGTTTCTCAGGAAGCCGAACATTCTAACCAGGGGCAGGATATTCTATAGAGTCAAGGAAACCCTTATACTTTCTTACCGAAAACCCTCAGTGGTTTTCCCTTCTTCTTGGAGTAAGATCCAAGTCCCTACCATGACTCCCACGGCCTCTGCCTTGCTCTCTACCTCTGCCATTATGACCCCTCTTTGCTCTTTGCACTTGCTGTCCCCCCTCTCTTGGGATTTTCTTGCACTAGAGGTCTCCATGACTTGCTCCCTCACTTTATTTAGGTCTTTGCTAAAATGTCATTTCTCAGTAGCACTTTCCCTGACCATCGGGTTTTAGATTGCAATCTCCAGCAACCCTTATCCCCTTCTCAGCGTTGTGTTTCTCCTGGGTTCCATTCAGCCCTCAGGCAGCTCTCCCGTGGTCGGCCAGGGCCTGACAGATTTTATCTCCTCCAAACCCTTAAGGGCTGTCATACCTGACTATTTGGGAGCTGTCTAGCTGCCCCTTCTGATGAATCCACCTCTCTGAGTCACTTTTTATCACATCACCCTGCTTTTTTCATCACCATTTGCATGCTCTGAAATAAGCTAATGTATTTGTTTGTTTACCTATTTGGTTTTTTTAAAAAATAGCCATTTATTTGTTTATTTATTTTAAATATGTTTTTATTGATTTCAGAGAGGAAGGGAGAGGGGGAGAGAGATAGAAACCTCAATGATAAGAGAGAATCACTGATCGGCTGCCTCCTGCACTCCCCCCACCCCCCCCCCACCCCCCGCCTGGGGATCCGGCCCACAACCTGGGCACGTGACCTGACAGGGAATGGAACCACCACCTTCTGGTGTACTGGAGGACACGCAGCCAAGTGAGCCACACCAGCCAGCGCTACCTGTTTGGTTTTACTATCCATCCAGCGCCACCCCTCACTTTTATGGACGCTCAATAAAAGAGGAAACTCAGCTGTCTTTCCAGGCTGCTTGTCAGTCTCCCGGAGGCAGCCAGGCATCCCCACACCTACACCAGGGACTTGCCCCTTCTGGAAACACCCAGAACCCAGGCATCCCCCTCTGCTGCCAGCTCCCACCAGTATCCCTGGCTCAGTCTCAGAGCGCTGCTGCTGCTGCTGCTGCTTCCCTAGTGCCTTCTGGGCACAGTTTGGGGTCCTAAAGCATCTATTCGGGCTGGAGAGTCATGGGTTGGGGTCCTTACCCTAGCAGGTGTCAGGTGCCTGGAGCTCAAGAAATACTTTTTGATTAAATGAAAGGGAAGAGTTCAGAGACGATAAGACCTTGCCAGGTGGAGAAAAGAGAAAAGGCACTCCGAGCTGAAGGAACAGTGTGAGCAAGGACCGAAGGCATGCAAATGCACGTCCGCTTTGAAGGGCAAGCTCTGGTCTGGTGCAGAGAGAGGTTTCCAGTGGAGAGGAGCACCGCAGGGGAGCATTGCTGGGCAGGCCTGCAAGCAGAGGGCTGATGGGAGAGGTCTGAGCTCCCTGAAGGATCAGCAAGGATCAGCAGTGTCTTAGGTTTAATCCTGTACCCCTCCCCCCCACCACCGCCCGTCCCCACCTCAGTTTGCCCCTCCTACTCTATCCCTGTCCCCCCTTCACCCAACCCCCCAGCCTGGCAGATCCGCAGCTGAATGGACTTCTCTCTGGGCCTACATTTGGGGCCACGAAACAAGAAGGCCACCCACCAGCAACCTCCTGCACCCTCGGGGCATGTCCCACCAGCTGCCTCTCCTTGTCTATCCTGTCCTCCCTCTGCCTGTGCCTGCCCCTGCCCTGCCTGTCCTCCTCCCACCTGCAACTGCACTGCCTGTCCCTCTTACGCAGCTACCTGCCCCTCCTGTCCCAGCCTCCCTGGCCCACCCTGCACCTGCTCCTGCCCTGCCTGTCCTCCCTCAACTTGTCACCATAGCTCTTGTGTCCCATGCTCTGATCCTCACTTGACCTACTGCCGTCCCTCACCTTGCCCCATTTACCCTAGTGCTGAGGGCCGATCTGCCTGTCCCAGCTCCTGTTTGGCCTATAGTAACAGCTGTGGCTGTGGCAGAGGGCCTGCCTGGGGGCCTCCAGGCTCCATTGGCCACTGCAGCTGCTGCTTCAGGGGACAACGCGTCTCTCGCACCTCTCGGTGGCACTGTCTGATAGTCTAGGGATAGGTGGGCTATTGCCCCCTAAAGAGACTGTCCGTCTCCCGGAGCCCTTCTGTAGCTGCTTCCTCAGGGAGGAGGCAGAAGCTCTGGGTGGAGTAAGAGGGGTCACCTGGACCCTCCCCCAGAAGGTAAAGGCAGCACACTGCTCAGAGCCCCTGGCCTCCCCCTCAGTCCTGGGGGTGAGAACAGGCATCTGCTTTGAAGTTAGTTTCTGGGCATGTTCCTGCTGGTTCCAGAAACTCTTCTGCAACGTTTGGAATGGAAACTGTTCTCAGAGCCTCCTCCAGGGCCTCTGAAGGTAAGCAAGTTGGCCATTTCCCCCCACTTGTCAGCCTCCCCTGGGGACCCTTCTTGGCTCCTCCGAGTTCACATAGATACGATAGACTCTTCTTCTAGAGGTGGTAGGGGACCCTCTGCCCAGGGGCCATTTTTGCCCCTTGACCCTCCACCCATATCCCTAACTGACCCAAGAGTCTCTGGACCCCTTACCTGTCGTCTTGATCAGGCAAAGATGATACATCAGTGGCTCTTGGACCAGATGAGGAGGCTGAACAGAGGGGTTTTGGCTCCTCCCTCCCCTTGGATATCATGACATCATACATGGTCCTTTGCTTTTAGGAATCTGGTGCTCTCTTGTCTTGCAAATCTCTGAGTGCTAGCCCAGCCTCATGACCTCAATCTTCCAGGATTAATCCCATCTGCAACATCTCTGCTCTTCTGGCATGGGGTGAGGGAAGCTGGGAACCCTTGACTCAGGTTCTCAACAATCCCACCCACACATGGCCAGTCATGAGTCCCCTGTCCCTGGGGAGTCGGACTGGGAGGTTGAAGAAACCACCATGAGGAAGCTGGAAGTGAGAGTCTGGGTATCTGCCCGGGACTGGACCCTAAGCTGAGAGTCCCTGAGCCTCCACATTTCAGTCTTCTCTTTCTCAGCCTCCTTCTCTGGAACCCTTTGGGGTTTTTTCCTTTACATCTCTCTTTATCCTTCCATTTATCTTTCCTTCTATCTTTCCACATCGCTCTCTCCATTTCTGCTTCCTTCTTTCTCTCTATCACTGGGTCATTCTGCCTTCAGCTAACTTGTGTCTTGATATGTGTTTTCCCTACTCTCTAGTGCTCTAATTCTCCCTCTCTCTATTTACCCTTTTAATTTTAAATCTACTTAAAATATACGTCTTTTCTTTCCCCCTTCCTGTCTCAATCTTTGTCTTCATGTCTATTTTCTTCCTTGGTCTTTCAATCCACCTCGAATTGCTCTGCTTTTCTGTCCTATTCTGCTTCTGGGTGCATTTCACTTGTGATCTCTCATTTCTGTTTCCCTTTCTGTCTTTATCTCTCTTCCCGTGTTCTGTGTCTAGCTGTTTCTTCACTTCCTACCTCTCTGTCTCTTTTCCTCTCTCTCCATCCTGCAGCTGCCAAGTCAGTCACATGCCCACCTCATTGCTGTGCAAGGGCCAGGACACCAAGCCCTCTAGTATCTGTCTGTCCCCCACACACTCCATGCCCTGAAGTGAGTGAGGGTTAGACACAGGTGCCTCAACCACTATCTAGGCCAGTGATGGGCAACCTTTTGAGCTTGGTGTGTCAAACTTCACTAAAAAACTGAGCATAACTCGGGTAGTGTGTCACTTTGAGGAAAAAACTAACTCCAAGACTCTAGTCGCAAATGTTTCATCCTCAGGAGCAGCAAATGTTTCATCCTCGGCATGCGGCCGCGTGTCATCAGAAATGGCTACGCGTGTCAGTGCTGACACGCGTGTCATAGGTTCGCCATCACTGACTAGGCCATCTATCCCTATTCAGCTCTAAGCTGAAAATTTTTTTTAAATGATGCTTCTCCCAACTTCTTTTTCTGAAAATTGGCAATTAAAAAGAAAAAGAATTAAGCATTTATGCTGCCTGTCCTGTATAAACTGTATTTCAGGGTAGCCAAATAACTGTAAGTGGTGGAGAAAACTTCTTATTTACGGAAGAATTTAAACTAATATGGAAGGAATATGGAATCAGAAAAATCAGCATTTGTAACCCTTATGAAATAATTGATTAAAGCAAGAATCTTCAATGGATAAAACCAAGTATGATGGGGGATGGAGAAATTTACAATGGAGAAATCAAGCTGTCACCACCTGAGCCCCTGGTGAATCTTAGCATTACTAAAAGGGGCACAACCACACACTGTACACCCCTGATGTAATGCAGCCTGAAGTACTCAGCTCCGTCTATGAAGGATTCTTGCCAAACAAAACACTGAAGATGATTTTAATCAAAACTCCATTTGACAGGAAATACTAGGGATAGAAGAACAAATTAAATGACACAATGAGGAAGTAAGAAGACACATCCAGAATGGAGGACATTCTAAAGGATATCTGACCCAGTTTCTTCAACTACTCAATGACTCGGGGAAGAAGGGGAGAGGTGACATTACAAGACAACTGCCACATGGAACATGAGGACCTTGTTTGGTTCCTGATTTGGACAACCCAATTGTAAAAAGACATTGTCAGGCAGTTGAGGACAGTTAATTATGGACCGGGTATTCATGATGCCAAGGAATCAGTGCTGATTTTGTTAGATGTGAAAATGGCTTTGGGATCATGTAAAAAAAAAAAAAAAAAAAGGTTCTTATTTTCTAGAGATGCATATGGAAGTATGGAGTGAAGTGACATTTAATTTTAAATATTTTGGCAAATAAAAAGTGACAGAAAGAAAGGAGTAGAAGGAACAAAGTGACAAAATCAACATTGTTGAATTAAGTATATAAAGGCTCACAGAACTATGCTCTCTACCTTTGTGTATGTTTGAGCATTTTTGTAATAAAAGTTTTAAATGATGCTCCTCTGGTCAGCATGGTTCCTAGGAACTCCCAGAGCATCCTCCCCACCTGCCCTGAAAGACTTCCCCTGTGTGACTCCCCACACAGACCCCAGCCCTCCCTGCCCTCTACTGGAAGCAGGTACTAGAGATGGATTGTGCTCACAGGCTGCCCTTTATCCCCTCCAGTCCTCTGCTGGCACATTCCTCATGTTTAGGATTTTTCCAGCTGTGCTTCACAGCTCTGCAGGGCAAGGAGAACCTTAAAGCACAAACATATCTTGAATAGTTCTTAATATAAACAAAAATAATCCAAAATAATGTAATCTTGCTTTAAGCCTCTCTCTGTCACGTGCTCTGAACAAAATGGCCTCGGTCTTGGAAAACAGAAGGCAAGAAATGTAAGTCCATCCTGTCCCATTCCCTGCCTTCATTCAGGATGACCTCCACCCTCAAAGAAAAGACTACCAAGAATTGGGAGACTGGGTATCATGAGTTCAAAGGGCTTCAGTCTAGGACTGGGATGGAGGGCATTTGGGTCAGTCATGCCCTCACGCACTGAATGACCTTAGAGAAATCATGATTTTTTTTCACTTACATAACTTGTTTCATACTACAGATTAGAAATTTACACAAAAGTAATACTTTCCTTCTCTTAAATAAATATACAGTATATATTAGATAGTGACATTGGCTTTCAGTAATAACAATTTTAGTCTAATTTCTATCCCTATAAAAAATCAAATTTTCTCACACTATCTCCAGTATCATATTAAAAATTCCCATAAAAGAGGGAGTTTCCCCCACCCCTTAGTTTTTGGTTCTGAGCTTCATGAAGCTGTTTTTCCTATACATAAATTTTTAGCAGTCTCACATCTGTTATTCCAAACGACAGAAAAATTGACCTATTAAATCTTACTGAAATGGAAAATTTTGTGCTGTTAAACAATAAGATTCTGAACACTCACCAGTGATGTTGGTTATACCCAATGCGATAATATTATAGTACAATAAGGGAATTGGGACACCTCATGAAGGACTTCGTAAGGGCTTTGGGTCATGTAAGAACCTTTATAACAGGCCTCTTCCCTCAGCGCTTTGCCTGCTCCATGAGAAAAATTATTTTTGTCTTAGTGTTTCTAGATGAACGCATGGGAACCACTACCCCTTCCTACTCTAGAAATTTGCCGGTTAGGGATGAAGGAACTTTGGAGCTTGGATACAAATCTCAACTGTTTCCTTTATCATAAGAATTTCTGAGATGTAATCTCAGACCCTCCCATCCGCTATGCTCCAAACTTATTTTTTTTTCAGAGAAATTGAGATCAATTTGTTGTTCCACTTTTTTATGCATTCATTGGTTGATTCTTGTTTTAAAATATATTTTTATTGATTTCAGAGTGGAAGGGAGAGGGAGAGAGAAATAGAAACATCAATGATGAGAGAGAATCATTGATCGGCTGCCTTCTGCACTCCCCCTACTGGGGATCAAGCTCACAACCCAGGCCTGTGCCCTTTTCCCGGACCCCAGTCCGCAGGCCAATGCTCTTTTCACTGAGCCAAACCGGCTAGGACCATTGGTTGATTCTTGTATGTGCCCTGACAGGGAATGAAACTGGCCACCTGTTGGTACATGGGATGATACTCCTACCAACCTAGCCACACCAGCTAGGGTAGGCCAGCACTTTTTAAGGTAATTACATGGATTAATTTATTCATTCATTTATCAAATATTTATTGAATTTTTAAAAATGTACCAGTAACTGTTTTAAGTACTGGAAATACAAGTGAACAAAGCAGACAAAAATCTGCAGGGCAGAGATAGTAAATAAATAAACAAGTAAAAATATATGGTATGCCAGATGGTAAGTGCAATGGAGAAAATGCAGCAAAGGAGAATAGAGTGTTAGAAGGAAAGCAGGTAGATTTCTGTGGTGGAGCTGTTGATGTTGCTATTTTAAACAGGATGGCCAAGAAAGGCAGGCCCCTCTGATAAAGTGACATTTGAACAGAGAACTGGAGCACTGAGGGAGGGAACCATGTGGCTATCTGGGAGAACCAGAACCTTATAGGGCACAATGTGCAAAGGCCCTGCTGACAGCCAGTATAGACAGAGTAGGAGTAGAATGGAGAATGGTAGGAGGTGAGGTCAGAGAAGTAGCAGCCAACAGGACAGAGGGGTTTGTAGGCCATTATAAAGATTTTGGCTTTTGTGCTTAGTGAAATGGGAAACTATTGGAGGGTCTCGAGATCAAATTAAAGCCAAAGAGATGTTAAGTAACTTTTCCAAGGTAATACAGTTTGTTTGTTTTTTAAAAAATATATTTTAGCCCGGCTGGGTGTAGCTCAGCGGTTGAGCGTCGACTCAGGAACCAGGAGGTCACCGGTTCGATTCCCAGTTAGGGCATATGCCCAGGTTGCGGGCTCGATCCCCAGTGGGGGGCGTGCAGGAGGCAGCCAATCAATGATTCTCTCTCATCATTGAGGTTTCTCTCTCCCTCTCCCTCTCCCTTCTTCTCTGAAATCAATCAATTAATATATATATATATAGTTTTTATTGATTTCAGAGAAGAAGGGAGAGGGAGAGGGAGAGAGAAACCTCAATGATGAGAGAGAATCATTGACCGGCTGCCTCCTGCGTGGCCCCTACTGCTGATCGATCCCGCAACTGGGCATGTGCCCTTGACCAGAACCGAACCGGGACGCTTCAGTCCGCAGGACTATTCTGTATCCCGAGCCAAACAGACGTGGGCAAGGGAACACAGTTAGTAAGTGACAGGAGGTTAGCGCGCTCCAGGGCTGAAGTTCTTAACCCTATGCTGCTGCTGAACTTTAGCCTTCTTGCTTGGGCACTGCTCCCTTCTGACTTCAGGTGAGGAAACTGGGACACTGAGGAGTTGAGTGGCTCGCCCGAGGCCAGACAGCTGGTGAGGGACTGGGGTGGGATCTGAGCCTCCGTCTGTCCGCGGCCGGGCGCCCCAGTCCTCTGCACCACACTGCCTCCCTCAGGTGCCTGGGCCCTCTGACTTCTGGCCTAGAGGTCACTACCACTGACTTCCGGCCGGGGCGTCAGGACCACGAGAGAAAAGAGAACAGGAGACCCATCTCGGCTTAGGGGGGCGGTGTTCCTTGGGAAGCTCCAGCCTCGGGTTTGCGGGCATTTTCCCGGGCACAGCCGTGCTCTCTGACCTACGGCGCGGAGAAAGAGGGATGAAAGAGGCCTTTATGTCGGGGTGGCCCGCAGGTATCCGGGGGTTTAGGAAGCGGGTTCGGAGAGGAGGCAGTGGACAGGCGTGACGAAAACAGCAACTTTTCCTGCCTCCAGTCGTCCACCCCGCAGGCGCCCGGAGTTCAGCGGCGCGCGGGGCGGGGCGAGAAGGCGGGGCGGGGCAAGGGGCGGGGCTCACGCGCTACGTCCCCGTCACGTGACGGGACCATCATGGCGGCGACCGGAGGCCTGCCAGGCTCCCGGAAGCTGGCTGTGAGGGGCGGGCGCGCCGCTGGAACCCGAGCCGGAGCCGGAGCCGGAGGTGGAGCGGGCCGGGCGGCCGGGCGGCCTGGAGCCGGACGTGTCCGGAGCGTCCCCGCGGACCGGGGCAGCAGGTGAGACGGGGTCCGCGTGAGGCGCGAGCGGGTGTGGCGGCGCTGGGGCGCTGGGCGGAGGCTAGGGGGCGCCAGGGGATTCCCGTGACCTCGAGGAGGGGGAATCGCAGATGCACGCTCTTGACCCTGAAGCAACTCTCTAGAGGCCCGCGCCCGCGGGAGGGATGCCCGGGACCGGGGACGAGGCATTGAGGGCAAAAACGGGCTCCCCGGAGAGGGTGCGAGGTAATAGAAGGAAGTGTGCAGAAGTTGTTGTGGAAGAGGGCAGGAGCCCCTTAACTGAAGGGGCTAGGATTATTGAAGGGACTTCTTGGCTGTGGCAGGCCAGGGTGGGGCGAATATTCAGTCTTCTCCCCTGTCCTCTTACCCCTCCCTGCCCCACAGTGTCCTAGGAGACCGCTCTGGCGGGCCACTCCTCCCACCCACCCAACTGGTCCCTCCGGTCTGAGCTCTGGGGGAGTGGAGTTGAGGGGTGGGGAAGTGCGCTTGGCAAGGGGTAGGGTGGAGCTGCCTGCTGCTTAGACACCCAGCCCCTTGACCGTGCTGCCTGGGCAATGGATGTGACTCTGAAACCCCCTTTTTTCCCCAGGTCGTCCGGGGGCCCGCCATGCTGGTGACTGCCTACCTTGTCTTTGTGGTCCTCCTGACCTCCTGCCTGGGGTTGGAGCTGTCGAGATGCCGGGCTAAGCCCCCCGGAAGGGCCTGCAGCAATCCCTCCTTCGTTCGGTTTCAACTGGACTTTTATCAGGTCTACTTCCTGGCCCTGGCAGCCGACTGGCTTCAGGCCCCCTACCTCTATAAACTCTATCAGCATTACCACTTCCTGGAGGGTCAGATCGCCATCCTCTATGTCTGTGGCCTTGCCTCCACAGTCCTCTTTGGACTGGTGGCCTCCTCCCTTGTGGATTGGCTGGGCCGAAAGAAGTCTTGTGTCCTCTTCTCCCTCACTTACTCCCTGTGCTGCTTAACCAAACTCTCTCGGGACTACTTTGTGTTGCTGGTAGGCCGAGCACTTGGTGGGCTGTCCACCGCCCTGCTCTTCTCTGCCTTCGAGGCCTGGTACATCCATGAGCACTTGGAGCGGCATGACTTCCCTGCTGAGTGGATCCCAGCTACCTTTGCCCGAGCTGCCTTCTGGAACCATGTACTGGCTATAGTGGCAGGTGTGGCAGCTGAGGCTGTGGCCTGCTGGATGGGACTAGGGCCTGTAGCGCCCTTTGTGGCTGCCATCCCTCTCTTGGCTCTGGCTGGGGCCTTGGCCCTTCACAATTGGGGAGAGAACTATGATCGGCAGCGTGCCTTCTCAAGGACCTGTGCTGGGGGCCTGCGCTGCCTCCTGTCGGACCGCCGTGTGCTGCTGCTAGGTACCATACAAGCCCTGTTTGAGAGTGTCATCTTCATCTTTGTCTTCCTCTGGACACCTGTGCTGGACCCACATGGGGCCCCACTGGGCATCATCTTCTCCAGCTTCATGGCAGCCAGCCTGCTCGGCTCTTCCTTGTATCGCATCGCTACCTCGAAGAGGTACCACCTTCAGCCTATGCATCTACTCTCCCTTGCTGTCCTCATCGTTGTCTTCTCCCTCTTCATGCTGACCTTCTCCACCAGTCCGGGCCAGGAGAGTCCAGTGGAGTCCTTCATAGCCTTCCTACTTATCGAATTGGCCTGTGGGCTGTACTTTCCCAGCATGAGCTTCCTGCGGAGAAAGGTGATCCCTGAGACAGAGCAAGCTGGTGTACTCAACTGGTTCCGGGTGCCCCTGCACTTACTGGCCTGCCTGGGGCTCCTAGTCCTTCATGATAGTGATCGCAAAACAGGCACTCGGAACATGTTCAGCATCTGCTCCGCTGTCATGGTGATGGCTCTGCTGGCAGTGGTGGGGCTCTTCACCGTGGTAAGGCATGATGCTGAATTGCGGGTGTCCTCACCCAATGGGGAGCCCTATGCCCCTGAGCTCTAACTCTGTTTCAAGACAGGGGGGCTGGGACAGACTCTTGACTTCCACCTCTCCAGGGTTGTACAGATCTCTCTTGGACTGACTTTGGGACTATCTGGCCCCCTCAGCCTGTTCTTGGGGCCCCTCCTGCCAGTGCTTTGGGTCGGGGAGTACATGGGGGTGATAGCCTGGAAAGAAGATGCCAAAAGTTGCCTCTGTGTTACTCCCTTTCCCCTTTCAATTAAAAAATAAACACTTTTCACTGATCATGGATTTGATTTACTCATCCTGACCTGTACCCACCTTAGTAGTTTCTGGTGGGTGGGCAGTTGGTGAAGATAGAGGTGGAGTTATCAGCAGAATGTTTGTATTTGTAGCCTAAGACGGTAGCCAGCTTAAACTGAGAGTTTTGGAATTTTCTAAAGCAGAACTGGGTGAGAAATGCCTGAAGCTACTAGGTCCTCCATGTCTTGTTACCCTGGGGACAGGCATCCTCTCCAATTGCCAAGCAAAACCCTTGCTCCACAGCCAGGGTGAGACAATCTCTGGAGCATGTGGGGTGGATGCCTAAGCCACTGAGCAAAGATTTCAGGGGCTTGGGCTGCTTTTATATCCACCCCTTGGGGCAAATTCAGGGCCTTCCTACAGGGAGAAGCTGGCAGCTCCCCACATGCATGCTACCTGTCTTCTGCCTCTGGGGCTGTGAAGGTGCTATTTGTCCAGCATCACCTGGGCCCACTCGGTCCTGTATCTTTGCATGAAATCTAAGTGAAGGGCTGCCAAGGGGAGAGAGCAGTGAATGGCTGAGGGACTGGGACATCTTGTCTGTACCTGACTCTTCCCCACCCAGACTGAGTGAGGGTGAGGGAGCCATCAGGGCAGGAAACAGTACCAGTGGGAACACCAGTTTTGTGGGCCCCTCCCTGCCTCACCTCAGATGGTATCTGCCTTTACTCCTCCCACCAACACCTGGGCTTCTCAGGGGAAGCGGAGCCAACTCTGAGAAGGGTGGGGATGGAGGGAGGGCAGGCTCAAGGGTGTGTCCTGGAATGTACTTGAGATGGGCATGGGGGACCCACCTGGTCTGGAAAGGAATTGACAACCTTCCCCTGGGTCCCAGACTACTTCCCAGACAGAAAGATGCAAGATGTTCCAAGACCTGCAGGTTCTAACCTGTGCGGAGAGATAACATCAGCTGGTGCCAGAAGAATGCAGCATGGATGGTCTTCTGCAGGGTAAGGCTCACGGGGAGGAATGCGTGGTGGTCTCAGGTCCCTACTCAGAGCAGAAAAAAACAACACTTGTTCCCCCACCCAGGCTGCAGGGAATACAAGTTGAGGTTAAGTTCAGAAAAACATACCTTTGCCTTCCCCCACCTAGAAGCTAAGACGGAGTCTGTTGCAATAACTCCACATCCTCTTTCTAGCCCTGAGCTGGACCTAGATATATTTTATAGTTATTTGTAGACTTTCTGTCTCTCTTTACCATACCATGATCTCCTCAAGGATAAGAGGAAATTATATGCTGTTTGCCTTTGTCTGCCTGTATATGCACACAAGTGCGTGCTTTGCCCATAGCTGTGCTCAGTAAATGTCTGGGAAGGAGGTGGGCTAGCTCACACCTGGCTTTTCAAGAGCTGCCCTTTTAGCAGCTATTAGACTAGAATTTAGAGCCTCGTTAATGATTTGTTGTTTGGATAACAGTAGTTATTTACTGATGAAGGTATGAGGGGGCCCAACATTGCTAAGTCGTAAGGAAATTGGAGGGTAGACAGACTAATGTTACTTTACCTTTGTCTCTGCTGAGCTTTCTTCAAAGGGGCTGGTGACATGGAGTTGGGAGGTTTTCTGTCAGATTCAACAGGGTATTAAAAACTCAAAGGTATATATATATATATATATATATATATATATATATATATATATATTTAAATATGTTTTTATTGATTTTAGAGAGAAAGGAAGAGGGATAGAGAGAGAGAAACATCATTGATCAGTTGCCTCCTGCACGCCCCCCACTGGGGATTGGAGCCTGCAACCTGGACATGTGCCCTGACCCAGAATCGAACCGTGACCTCCTGGTTTATAGGTCAATGCTCAACCAGTCACGCCGGCTGGGCCATAAATATATTTTTTATTGAGTACCTACTATATGCCATGCATGGTATTACTAGGTGGTAGTGACTTTTTTTTCCCCCCGCAAGAGGAAAATCCCCTTAAAGAAAGGATATGGGCTTGGCTGATGTGGCTCAATTGGTTGAGCATTGTCCTATCCACCCAAGGGTCATCGGTTCAATTCCTGGTCAGGACACATGCCGGAATTGTGGGTTTGGTCCATGGTCGGGGCACATGCTGGAGGCAACAGATAGATGTTTCTCACATCTCTCCTTCCTCTCTCTTTAAAATCAATAACTTTTTTTATTTTAAAAAAGAAGATATATAGCAGGGGGGATAAATGGTAATGGGGAAAAAATAAAATAAAAAACGAAAAAATCTGTAGCAAGTGAATGACAAAGCTAAAGCTAAACCTTGCCTTGTTTTTTTTTTTAAATAGGTTTTTATTGATTTCAGAGAGGGAGAGGGAGAGAGAGATAGAAACATTAATGATGAGCCCTGACAGATTTGGCTCAGTGGATAGAGCGTCAGCCTGCGGACTGAAGGGTCCCGGGTTCGATTCCGGCCAAGGGCATGTACCTTGGTTGTGGGCACATCCCCAGTGGGGACTGTGCAGGAGGCAGCTGATTGATGTTTCTCTCATCGATGTTTCTAACTCTCTATCCCTCTCCCTTCCTTTCTGTAAAAAATCAATAAAATATTAAAAAATAAAAAAAAGAAACATTAATGAGAGAGAATCATTGATTGGCTGTCTCTTGCACGCCCCCTACTGGGGATTGAGCCCACAACCCGGACATGTGCCCTTGACTGGAATCGAACCCAGGACCTTTCAGTCCCCAGGCCGACGCTCTATCCACTGAGCCAAACCAGCTAGGGCTAAACCTTGCCTTTTGCTGCCCCTCAGCCCCCCATCTATGACATGTACTGCCTGTGTTCCCTGGGCCTTTACCTACTTGCCTTTCGCCCTCTAGTCTTGCTCCCTCATCCCAAACCCTGTCTCTGGAGAAGGGCAAGAGAATGGGAGCATTTAGCCTTGGCTATTTGGTCCACTTTTGGGTCAAATGAAGGCTTGGTTTAGCAGGTGCACACTGCCTGAAAAATGCTGCTCATACTACTCTGCTAAGAGGCAGCATAGGGAACTAGTTAATAGCATGGAGACAGAGATCAACTATCTGGGTTCAAATTTGGTCCTGTTTCCTCATCTGTAAGATGGGGATGATAGTATCATTTCTACCCAATAACAAATGCTCTTATGACATTACATGCATTACTATATTTAAGTGCTTAAAATAGTACTTAGTCCACAATGTAAGCACTACATAAGTGTTTGTTTTTATGTTTTATTTTTTAACTTTTTCAACCCAGCTAAGCCCATCTGGATTTGGGTGTGAGAATGAGTGGATGGGGCTATAAAACTGGGTGTAGAACTTTCCAACTTATCCCAGTGGTTGGGTGATTCCTAGCAGTGTTTATCCTTGATCCTGGCCCAGACAGAAGTATCCAGCTATCTGAAAGGCCTTCTACTTTGGGGCATGTGAGCAGCTGAGTAGAATGTTAGTATGTTCCACTTGAACTCATTTCCTCTTCAAGTGGGAAGGTCATTTTGGTGTCAGATTTGATACACACCACCATCTTTCACTAAGAGGCTCCTGATTTTCTGTCTTTCCATTCAGCTGGACACATGATTATTTGATTTGGAGCTCTTCTGAGGAGAGCAGAAACATCACAAGGAACCAGGAGCCAATGGATGAGAGACAGGAGGATTGGGGTATGAGGACCAACCGTACTGGGTTCTGAAGCTTGGAGGATGACCTCTTCCTAGAAATTCAGTCCTTGCTCAGGGAGGGGAGGGGGTTTCCCAGCTAATGGTCATGGCCCTTAGGCTAGGTCCAGGTTCCATTCCCCATCTCTCTTCTCCTTAACCCCAATCCTGTGGTTCTCCCTTTTATTATTTTTTGCTACTACTTCCCCACAGAACCACAAAACAGAATTATTGCTTTAAGGTGTGTTGTTGTTTTTTTTTGCAATACATTTATATGGGCTCCTTGTAAAATAATCTAATGCAAATACAGGAAAAAACACTTAATATGAATATGTGAATATAAATCTGTTTATATAATGGTATATTAAAATATATGCTAGTATATTGACATAAATATATTACAAATATAAATACATACAGAAATATAAAATATTAAAAATGACAGGCTGCCCCAACTGGTTTGGCTCAGTGGATAGAGCGTTGGCCTGTGGACTCAAGGATCCCAGGTTTGGTTCCAGTCAAGGGCATGTACCTTGGTTGCAGGCACATCCCCAGTGGGAGGTGTGCAGGAGGCAGCTGATCAATGTTTCTCTCTCATCGATGTTTCTGACTATCTCTCTCCCTTCCTCCTGTAAAAAATCAATAAAATAAAAAATTAAAAAAATGACATGCTCTGCTCCATTAATCCCTCTATTCATACCATTGTTAAATGCTCTGGTTTAATGTTAGGGTTTTTTGTGTTTTTTTTCAATAAAAATGGAATTATATCATTCATTCTATTCCATAACTTGTTTTTTTGTTTGATTGGGTTTTTTTTACATGAAGTATATCTTATTTTTCTTTTTAAAACAAAATCCACAGGGAGACTATAACAATCATATATCTCTGATATCTTTATATGTCAGTACATATAAGACATTTTTTTAACAGCTGCAAAGCATTGTTAGGGCTTTTGAAAAGCATTTCAAGGCTATTCTACTTCAGACTAGCAAAACCCTTGGGAGGTAATGTGGCTTGATGTTACTATCCCCCCACTTCACAGATTAGTAATAAATTGAGCTGGGACTAAAACCCAGCTCCTCTGTCCAGGCTCAAGTTCAAAGCTCTTTCCACAATCTGTGCTGTTTATAAACTTGTGATTCAAGTGAGGGATTGAATTATGTGACTCAAGTTCAAATTGGTCAGCATTTATTGATCTCTTGATACTTACAGAATTTCCTACTTCTTGTAAGTAGAAAAGAGGAATAAAAAATGGTAAGTTCTCTGCCCTTGAGGCATTTAGAATGAAATATAATACATTAAAAAAGTCCTAGAACACTTGCTATACAACATGTAAACAAACATTGATTGCTAAGGTATAGGCAAGAGGAACTGAGTACTGAGAGAATTGATATTTCATTGATCATTTATGAACTCTCTGCTGGGTCCCTTACCATAAAAGAGATATGTGTGTAATGTCTATGACACACAGCACCTGCATTAATTTTACCATCCCAATGCTGAGAATCCTTGCAGAAGTTGTAGTTCTTGTTTGTTTGTTTAAATAGTCTTCCCTACTAGATTCTCAGCTCCTAAAAGAAGTTGATGGTGATGAAGAAAGATGATGATAGAGAATGGTTTATTCGGTAGAATTCATCAGGAAAAATCTAACTGCCAAAGACTAGAGTTTTGAATTGAATTCTTTGGTGGAGGAAGGAAAGAAAAGCAGAGTCAATTGAATCTGTATGTTTGGAGAAGTAGTTAGTATTTACCAAACATGTCACTAAAAACTAAGAAATATCCTGGTGAATGAGTTTTCCTAGTTCTTCCTGACACTCACAACATACTCAAGGAGAGCTATATCCTCATTAAGGAGAGCTAGATCCTCTGTCTTCCACATACAGTCCAACTGATGGAAGGAGCAAGGCTGGTAGGCAGAGAGAGTGCTGAAAGTCGCCATGGTACTCATGTTAGTGCTCCCACAAACTATATTTTTAAAGAATTCCAGCCCGGTTTGGCTTGGTGGATACAGCGTCCCAGGTTCAATTCCGGTCAAGGGCACATGCTTGGGTTGTGGGTTGTGGGTTGTGAGCTTGATCCCCAGTGTGGGGCATGCAGGAGGCAGCCAATCAATGATTCACTCTCATCATTGATGTTTCTGTCTCTCACTCCCTTCCTCTCTGAAATCAATAAAAAATATATTTTTGAAAAAGAATTCCAGCCCTAGCCGGTTTGGCTCAGTGGATAAGAGTGTCTGCCTACTGAGTGAAGGATCCCGGCTTCAATTATGGTCAAGGGCACATGTCCTGGTTGTGGGATCAATCCCCAATAGGGGGCGTGCAGGAGGCAGCCATCTCAACCTTGATGTTTCTATCCCTCTCTTCCTCTCTGAAAAAAAAAATAAATTATTTATTTATTTATTTTTAAAGACTGATTTAAAAAAGAAAAAATAATTTCATGAAAGGCTATGCCCTTTTTTCTAATAACCCAAACCACGTGAGTTTCCAAGTAAGTTATTTTTGTTGTTTATCCTATTTCTCTTCTCTTGAAATTTAAACTCTCTCTGAACTCTGAAAATAAAGGTAAGAAAGGGGCAGAAGGCTGGCCTTCCGGATAGCGACTAACCCACCGGTAGCCGGTAGCCGAGGAACTCGGCTTCGACTGGAAAATGTGGAGAAACTCGCGCCCCCAAGAGGTCTTAACGCCCAGATCAGCAGGACCCAGGAGGCTGGCATCACGTGACGATGCAGCGCGGCGGATAAACTACAACTCCCAGTGGTCCGCGCGGCCCGCCGGCGTTACGCAGCTTTCGTTGATTGGTCGCTGGGGATATTTGAAAGGAGGGGCTGGCGCGGAAACGAAGGTTACATTTTGGGTCCTTGGCGGAGTACTCAGCCTGGCGGGTAAGTCTTAGACCTGGAAAGGTGGGCACCTCTGGGGCAGCAAGGAGGAACTCGTGAACTTGTGTACGCACCAAGGTGAATGGGGTTCCCAACACTGACTTGAGGGAGAGGCGGGGGCGGCTCTGCCAGGGAGGGTCGGAGGTCTCGGGACGCCCTGGTAGGTGTTGAAGGGCTCTGTGGGGCATTGGGGTGGTGGGACGGGTAGAGTGAGTCCAGGGATCGGCTGCCTAGAAGGAAAAGCGGAAGTTTCGGTTTATAACGGGAGCCCGGCGTCTTGACCTCGGCTTTCTTCCTTTAAGATTTCTAATAAGATTCTTTGCTCCTGCCCTTCATTTAACTCCATTACGAATCTTCTCCGCCCTCTCTAATCCGTCTCCTTTCCCCTAGCCCTCCAGCGCCATGAGGAGCTTCAAAGGAGTCAACTTTGGGACTCTGCTAAGCAGCCCGAAGGAAGCTGAAGAGTTGCTGCCTGACTTGAAGGTGTGGGTGCTGTCTGGCTCTACATACACCTGGCTTTCCAAGCTGAGCTATTTGTTTCTGCCTTATTGGAAGAGACAGATTAGTAGCAACTCCATTTGTAGTTCCTTTCCTTATCTCTTTCCCTGTGTCCCATTCACATCTTCCTCTCCTCCTAGGAGTTCCTGTCCAAACTTCCAGCCAGTTTTCCCAGCTGCAAATTTGATGCGGAGAGAAGACATACTTGTGATGCCATCCTGAGGGCTTGCAACCAGCAGCTGACTGCCAAGCTGGCTTGCCGCAGGCACCTGGAGAGCCTGCTGGAGCTGGCAGAGCTGGCTTGCAATGGCTACTTGGTGTCCAACCCCCAGTGCCCACCCCTCTACCTGGAACGAATTCTCTTCATCTTTCTGCGGAATGTTGCTGCACAGGGAATCCCAGAGGCCACACTCCGATTAGCCCAAACCCTCCATGCCTGTTTGCTGCAGTGTTCCCGACAAGCTGCTCCCCAAGACTATGAGGCTGTGGTTCGGGGCAGCTTTTCTCTGCTTTGGAAAGGGGCAGAAGCCCTGGTGGAGCCACGAGCTGCATACGCAGCTCGACTGAAGGCCTTGAGCTTCCTGGTATTGTTAGAGGATGAAAGTACCCCTTGTGAGGTCCCCCACTTTGCTTCTCCAACAGCCTGTCGAGTGGTAGCTGCCCATCAGCTATTTGATGCCAGTGGGCATGGTTTGAGTGAAGCAGATGCTGACTTCCTAGATGACCTGCTCTCTAGGCATGTGATTAGACTCCTGGTGGGTGAGGAAGGGGACTCACCTGGTCCTCTTTCTCCCCAGAGGGCCCTCTGTCTCTTGGAGCTCACCCTGGAACACTGCCGTCGCCTCTGTTGGAGCCACCTCCATGCCAAGGCCACTAGGGCTGTGGAGAAGGCCCAAGATTACCTAAGGAACACCAGCCTGGCTCCCAGCCTCCAAATATGCCAGCTGGGGGTAAAAATGCTGCAGGTCCAGGAAGGAGGACCCCAGGCAGTGGCCAAGCTTCTGATCAAGGCATCAGCTATCCTGAACAGCAGTATGGAGGCACCGTCACCCCCACTGCGGGCATTGTATGACAGCTGCCAGTTCTTCCTCTCAGGCCTGGAGCGGGGTAGCAAGAGGCGCTATGGACCTGATGCTATTCTGAGCCTCTTTGCTCTTCTTGGCGGGTACTGCTCCCTCATTCGACAGCTTCAGGATGGTGTGAGTTATAAGGTCCTGGAGACAGGGTGGGAATATGGCTCTAAGCCCTGGCTCCCTCCTTGGACTATGCAGCCTAGTCTATCCTGAGAGGGCAGTGGTCCCTCCTGAGGTCCTTCCTGCTCTCAGGGTTGTGTCAATTCTCTAGGGCTCTGGGTCAGTCTTTCCCTTGGAGCTCACACTTTATCTCTGTTCCTCAAACTAACCTTCCCCTTCCTTCCTCAGGTCTGTGGGGACTCCTCCAAGCAGCAGCAGTCTTTGGTTCAGATGCAATTTCAGGGACTTCACCTCTATACTGCGGTGGTTTATGACTTTGCCCAAGGCTGCCAGGTACCGTCTGGGAATCAAAAAGCCTGGACATGTCCTAGGATCTGGGGCTGTTAGACTGCCCTCAGTAGAGCTTTGGGGTGGCTGTGGCTTTAGGTATGGGGTGGGTGGGTGTCACGTACCTATTATGTCTCCTCTCACCCTCAGCCCTTCTTGTCCCTTCAGGTAGCTGACTTGGCTGACCTTGCCCAGCTGGTGGAAAGTTGTAAATCTACTGTTTGCTGGATGCTGGAGGCCTTAGAGGGCCTGTCAGGCCAAGAGCTGACTGACTACCTGGGGATGACTGGTTAGTGCCCTGGGGCCCAGCTACAAGGTTCTTGGGAGGGTCATCACTCATTAGGCAGGCAAATAGCACTTGCTGGATGGTTCTGACAGCTGTGGGGGCTCCTTATGGTTCAAGGAGGGAGTGAAAAAGATGTGTATAAGTATCAGTTACTCTGTATTTAACAGCAGAAAAGAAGTGATGAAACTTATAATAGCAGATACTAATTTTTTCTCGTTGATTTTGAAATCTGGTTTGGTATTTGTTTCATGAAAACATTTGTACTTGATGTGCAACTTTATGACCTTTCTATATATTTAGATTTTATTTTATTTTTTATTTTTTTATCTATATATTTAGATTTTAAAGAACATTTACAATTTAAATTTTTTAAAAACTAGATGAAACATTCACCTGGTTCAAAATTCAATTTGCACAAAAGGGCATACAGTGAAAAGCTCTCCCACTCCTAATTCTAGTTACCCAAGTCTGCCTCTGGAGATATACTATGTTTTTATTAACTAACATACATATATACTTCTCTCCCCCCTTTTAATTAAAATACACTTACAGAAAAGTACTAAAATCATAAATGTACAGCTTGATGGATTTTTTTTTACAAAGTGAACATACTTTGTAACCAACATCTAGTTCAAGTAATAGCATCATTTAGACTCCGTGGGCCCCCTTCTATTCACTAACCCCTAACAGCAACCACTGTCCAACCAGCATAGATTAGTTTTGCCTATTTTTGTATTTTATAATAAATTTCCCCCTCAGTTTACAAAAGACATGGCCCTTCAGTTTAAATCATATACACCTATTGAGTTCAGTCATTGGAAGGTTTTGGAGAGCTTGTTATATTCATGTTTTCAGTGGTTGAACTGTGTCATAGAGATGAAAATATCAGCAGGAGTCAAAAATTATTAGTATGAAAATTCTTCCCACAGAGTATTGAAGACTGACTTCTTCTTCCAGCCATCTGTATCTACTATGTGCTACTGTAATAAACAGTTCAGTAATTGAATTGTCAGCATATTAGAAAGTGATCAGAAGTATGGGGGAAAGGACAGGGAGAGCAGGATAAGGGAATTAAGATTTCTAAGTGCGTGAGGGGGGCAAGTTACCATTTAAAACAGGATGGTCAGGGTAAGCCTCACTGAGGATGCATGAGCAAAACAGAGGATGTGATGGAGTTGGCCATGTAGACACCTGGGAAAGGACATCCCTGTCCGAGGAAAAAGCCAGTGCCACGGCCTTAAACGAGGAGAGGGTGTGGTGTGTTCAGGGAATAGCAAGGAGGCTGTGTGGCTTCGGTAGAATGAGGGAAGAAGGGGGAGGAAAGGGACAGGCCCGAGTATTTTCCTAAAATGCTGACCTCTGAAGTGAGATGAAGACAGAGATTGGAATGTGCGGAGAGATGAGCCCTGTTTGGGAATGAGGACTCTGCTTTTGTAAAAGGAGTGCAGAAGGCCTGGCTAGGATGGAGCGCACGGGCTAACTTGGAGCAGGAAGTGGGGGAGTGCTACTCCTTTCTCACTCCCTAGCAGCAGGAGAGGGCAGTGGGAACCAGTCCTGTGGCCAACTGTTCCTTTTCTCTTGCAGCCTCTTACACTAGTAACTTGGCCTACAGTTTCTATAGTCACAAGCTCTATGCCGAGGCCTGTGCCATCTCCGAGCCCTTCTGTCAGTACCTGGGCTTGGCGAAGCCAAGCACCTATCCTGAAGTGCCTCCTGAGAAGGTATGAGGATGGGGAGGGAGGTTATGTTGGGGGAAGGAAGGGGCTTGAGTAGCATGAAAGGGCCTGGCCAAGACCCTGCTTTGGAGTACGGTGTTAGGAGCTACGTATTGGCACCATTATTTCTCAGACCTCACCTGTACTGTCATTTACTTAATTTTATTTATTATTTATTTATGTATTTATGTATTTATTTATAAAAGAGAGGATGAAGGGAGAGAGGAGAGAGACATTGATGTGACAAAGATACATAGATTGGTTGCCTCCCATACACCAGGGATTGAGCTTGTAACCTAGGTATGTGCCCAGACTGGGAATTGGACCCGAGATCTGGTGCACGGTATAATGCTCGAACCGAGCCATACCAACCAGGGCAATTTTTTTTTTTTTTTACTCACTTTTTATACTTAGTTTTGTCCCAAGCCAATGGTTCCCAGCCTCGCTGCACATTAGAATCACCTGAGTGAACTTAAGAACAAAATTCTAATGCCTGCCCTAAGCTAATTACATCCGATTGCATCAGAGTCTGTGGTGCTGCGGCTCAGGCATCTGGATGTTTAAAGTGTTCTCCTAAGTGGTCCTTTGGACAACCAGAGGGAGTCCCAGTGTCTTAAAGCAAGAATACCCATGAAATGAGGGGTTGGCTGGGTTGGCAGGCAAGGTGGGTCGTAGTGGGCCTTGGGTTTCATCATGAGGTACATGGATTTAAGTGGAGGCATGATAGCAGATTGGCGTCTTGGATTTCGCTGGCATCACTGTGATGAATAAACGGAGTGCAAGGACAATACCGGCACCAGGTTGCCCTAGTAGCCTAGGCCGGAGAGGGTGGGTGTGTGAACTGAAGTAGCTTCCCAAGGGATAGATAGGACTGATGGGTGAAAGAAGTCACGGCTTAACCTGGTAAATGATTGGCGGGGGGAAAGGGAGAAGGAAGAGTCAGCTGATTTATGGGAGGATTATAGGAGGAAGAGGAGGTTTTCAGGGTGAAGACTGAGTATGTGGGTGGGTTGGATTGAAGCCTCAAGTTGAGAGCACCCAGGGTATTTAGTTCTTAGGTGTCTCCTGCTTTAGGGCAGGGGTGTTGGTCAGGGGACCCCACCCACCCCCAGCAGGTGATATATGTACCTGTAGCTGCATGTCCTCTCCCACTACGCATTCATTGGGTCCCCTCTCCAATTTGGTCTGTTCCCTTTCTCTGGTCAGTTGCACAGGTGCTTCCGGCTACATGTAGAGAGTTTGAAGAAACTGGGTAAACAGGCCCATGGATGCAAGATGGTGACTTTGTGGCTGGCAGCCCTACGGCCCTGTGGCCCCAAACACATGGCTGAGCCAGTCACCTTCTGGGTCCGGGTTAAGATGGATGCAGCCAGAGCTGGAGACAAGGAGCTACAGCTGAGGTGAGTTGGGGGGAGGTAGACAACCACGTCTGCCCCATGGCTAGGGCTGGCTTTTTGTATTCATGGTTATGTTCATCCTCATGTCTGAAAAAGGCACTGCTTCCTCCATTATTGTTCACTGTGTCTACCGTGTGCCAGGCACTGTGCTCGGTACTGGGGAAACGGTGGTGACAGGTAGTGTTCCTGCTTTCACGACTGGAAACTTACTGAGCTCTCAGCAAGCCAAAGCTGGGACTCCTTGGCCTGGGGCAGAGGCTCCGTGCTTCACGGGTTCCCCAGGTGCTGAGCCCACCCTCTTTCAGAACTCTGCGAGATAGCCTGAGCGGCTGGGACCCGGAGACGCTGTCCTTCCTGCTCAGGGAGGAGCTGCAGGCCTACAAGGCGGTGCGGGCTGACACAGGGCAGGAACGGTTCAATGTCATCTGTGACCTGCTGGAGCTGAGCCCCGAGGAGACACCAGCTGGGACCTGGGCTCGCGCCACCCATCTGGTGGAATTAGCTCAGGTGCTCTGCTACCATGACTTTGCCCAGCAGACTGACTGGTAAGGGGGAAAGGTGGGGAGCCCACTCTTGTTTCTTGCCCCGGGTCTTCTGACTCTGTGGAGCCTGTTTCCCTGTCTATGTCCCTGAGCATCCCCTTCTGTTTGTGGCCACGGGAGCTCATTCGGAGGGTGAGGCCAGCGGTCCGGCAGAAGGCTCCAGTTAGGTGCACCCTCTCCTTCCAGCTCTGCCCTGGATGCGATCCGGGAAGCCCTACAGCTTCTGGAATCAGTGAGGCCTGAGGCTCAGGCCGCAGACCAGCTCCTGGATGACAAAGCACAGGCCCTCCTGTGGCTCTACATCTGTACCCTGGAGGCCAAAATGCAGGAAGTATGTGGGGCTGAGCAGCACTGGGTACAGGACTTGTGCTCCCTGGGTCCCTGTAAACTAGCAGTGGCCCTGTTTTTTCTTACCCTGATCTCTCATCCAGGGTATTGAGCGAGATCGGAGAGCCCAGGCTCCTAGTAACCTGGAGGAATTTGAAGTCAATGACCTGAACTATGAAGATAAACTCCAGGAAGATCGTTTCCTATACAGTAACATTGCCTTCAACCTGGCTGCAGATGCTGGTAAGGACCATGGTCATAGTGTGCTGGGATAGTGTCCTCTGTGGCTTCCTAAGAGCCAACCGGGTACCCCAGGTGTGGGGGAGGCTGGCCCTGTAGGCTGGGAGATGAGTGGGCAAAAAGAGCAGAGGGTGCTATGGAGAAGGTGGCATTCTCCCCTGATGGCCCACGCTGAGAGTGGCTGGTCCCTTTCTTCTGACTTGTAGCTCAGTCCAAATGCCTGGACCAAGCCCTGGCCCTGTGGAAGGAGGTGCTTACAAAGGGGCAGACCCCCACTGTGCGCTGTCTCCAGCAGACAGCAGCCTCGCTGCAGATCCTGGCGGCCCTCTATCAGCTGGTGGCAAAGGTAATGGGCAGGGCATTGACCCAGAGCAGAAACCCAGTGCCTTCACTTTCTTTGGCCTCTGTATCTGCTGAGAAGCCAGGGAACCCAGTGCGGGCTCTATCACAGGCCTCTCTGAGTTTAAATCCAAACTCCATCATTTATTAGTGCATGGCCTTAGGCAAATTACTTAACCTTCTAAGGCCAAGTTTCGTTATTTCTAAAATGAAGGTAATAATAATAACTACCTCATAACATTGTTAGCATTTGATGAGATAATGCATGGGAGATGTTGCACATAAATAGAATACTCAAATGTAAACCATAATTATTATATTAATTATTAGATAATTGGAGACCATAAATGCCTGAAAAATACATACATGCCTGTAGACACAGTTCTACATATTTACATGCATTGTCAGAAGGTTTTACAGACTCCCTGAAGCTCTTCCTTGGATCCCACATTAGAAGCGTGGGCCCCACATTAGGAACCCCTGAAAAAGAACATGGCCCTTAAAGGATCTTCGTTATTGTGGGTCTTTAGGCTCTATTTCTAGCACGGGGAAGCTGGGAATCTTCCTCAGCCCTAGATTTGAGTCTTGGCTCTACCACGTACCTATTATGTGAATGTAGACAACTTAACCTATGTGATTCTTAGTTTCCTCATCTGTTAAATTGGGATTAGAATTGCTATGAAGATAAAATGAGTTGATGCATGTAGACCTCTTGGCACAGTGCTTGACACATAGTAAGTGCTCAGTAAATCCTGGCTATTGATGATGACTGGCGCCTAGGCTTTCAAACAGAAGGGGGTAGGATGGTTTGCAGGCTCCCTCGCTGCTCTCATCTCAGGCTCCCTGAGAAGGGCTGATGATTGCTCTGTCTGGGTAGCCACATTCCAGCCAGAGGTCAGATCAAGGTTCCAAAGGGCTCGGGAGCAGAGGGTAGAAATAGAGGCTTGAGCAGGAACTGGGTAAACTTGCTGCTATTGGCCAACCAGCCCCTGCAGGCTCTGGAGGTCCTCCTGCTTGTACGGATCGTCTCCCAGAGACTGGAGGACCACGCGAAGGCAGCTGGCTCCTCCTGCCATGTCACCCAACTTCTGCTGACCCTCGGTTGTCCCAGCCATGCCCAGGTGAGTGCCCAGCCTGTCTAGCCTGGGGGCTGCAGGGGAGACATGGCTGTAGTAACCCATCTTTTCTCTTAGAAGGTAGGATACTAAAGGGGTCGCTTTGCTGCCTTCTACCACCACTTTCAGCTGGAGGCTCATAAAGTGTGGAGTGGTTGGGAGGCAGGCATCTAGCTCCTTCTCACTGCAAAACCAATTGTTCATTGAGTCTAATAGAATCTGCATCAGGAATATGATGCCAGTCCTATAGTTGTCATTAATTTCTGTTGCCCTGGTTGATCCTCCTTCACTTAGGACTGTTACCACGTCCCCTAGCTGGTCTCCTTGCCTCCAGTTTCTCCCTTTTCCACGTTTGCTACTCTCATGGTCTTTTTAGGAACAGATCTGATCTTAATCTCTTTCCTGCTTAAAGGATTTTAATTTGGCTTCTCCATTACCTAAAGGATACTGTCCAGACCCTTCACTTTGTATTGACACCTTCTGTATTCTGATTCACATTTTTTCTTGCCACTTCCTACCATGAACCTTATGCCCATCTATCCCAGTTACTTTATATTCTTTGCATGTACCTCTCTGTCTTTGGTTGTATTAGTTTCTCCACCCTAAATGCACCTTCTCCCCCCGACCCGCTTATTTTCATTCAGTAAACCTGTACTTTCTTTTCAAGGCCTAGCTCAATTCTTCGCTTCTTCGTAAAGCACTTCACATGTTCTTCAAGGGCAGAATCAACCCCTTTCCCTGAGTCCCCATAGCACTAATGGCATTATATCATGATTATATTGGATTGCCTGTGAGCCTACTGCATTGCAAGCTATTGGTTGGAAGGTCCTACTTACTCCTTATTCATTTGTCTTTCTAACATAGTGGTTAACCGAAAGGTATTCAATGAACATTTTAGTGAGTGAATAACTCCTATGTAGATTATAATATTTGAAATGATATTTAATTAGACATGTTTGACATTTGCTTGCAGATGCTTTAATCCGCTTTAATTTGAAGGCTCAGGCTGCCTCTCCTCACCAGTATGCTTTGCAAACCCCCTGATTGCTCCCTTAGTTACACCTGGAAGAGGCGGAATCAAGTCTGAAGCTTCTGGATCATACCACTGACACGTACCTGCTCCTTTCCCTGACCTGTGACCTGCTGAGAAGTCAACTTTTCTATGCTTACCACAAGGTATTCCTCACTTTCTTACCCAAAGGTCCTGGGTATTAGAAGGATTTTTCTGAGTTTCTAGATCTTTGTCTAGCTTCTGAGAATTCCCTGGAGCTAAAAATATTCCTGACCCTGAGAAGCAATGCTGTTTCCTAGCTTTGCCTTCCAAAGAATTGTTCACCAGTGTTCCTCCAATAGAGAGATTTTCCTTTTCCTTTTTCTCCAGTTTCCTCAGGGCAAGGAGGAAAGTCTCCCTGAATAGGAACTGGGATGACACTGGAGCCCTAGCCTGAAATCCAGTGGGATCCAAAAACACCGGCAGTTTCCCATAAACTAGCTGTGTGACTTTTCCACGTCTTATGCCCACTCATGTTATATATATATATTTATAGCTTTTATCATTCTTCACAGCAGGGGATGGGGCCAGATGATCTCCAGGGGCATCTCAAGCTCTGAATTGCCAATCTGACCTCACTGCTCTCCTCTGGCCCCCCTCCTTCAGGTGACAGAGGGCGCCTCTCTGTTGCTGACTGTGCTTCACGATCCTGCCCTCCAAAAGTCATCCAAGGCCTGGTACTTGCTGCGTGTCCAGGCCCTGCAGCTGGTGGCAGTCTACCTTAGCCTCTCATCAGACAGCCTCTCAGCCTCCCTGTGGAAGCAACTCTGTGCCCAAGGTGAAAAAATAGGGTGAATGGCCCTCCTTGGTTGGTGTGTGTGGTTTGTGCACTGTCATCTCTTCTCAGCCCTTGTCCCCTCTGCTGTCCAGCTATGTGGATGAGCCTAACCAGAAGCTGCACAGAATACGCCTGGGATAGCAAATGAGTTTCAGTTCTCCTATTGACTCCAATCAACTGCCTAGTGACTGCCTGGAATACTATACCAGCAATGTTTCTGAGACCCCATGTAGTCTCAGGGAGTTCTGTGATTGATTAGCTCTTCCTGCCTTAGGTGCATATGGAAAAGAATAGCAGCATGCTTTGCATTTGCTATCTTAGTAGTTGAAGATGGTGAAGTGGTGAAGTTCAGGCCACATCATCTCCCTTCTTGTCCCCTCTTCCCTCACTTGCACAGGCTGGCAGACACCTGAGACAGCACTCATCGACTCCCACAAGCTTCTCCGAAGCATCGTCCTCTTGCTCATGGGCAGTGATGTACTCTCAACTCAAAAAGCAGCCGTGGAGACACCTTTTCTGGACTATGGTGAGTCTGAGGAGGAGAGCAAGGTCCTGTAGGAATAAACAGGCGAGATGGTGGGGTTGGTAGTTTTGTCTCCAGAGGATCCAGGCTATGACTGAGTGATCATGGTCTGGTCTCTCTCCTTTACTACAGGTGAAAATCTGGTACAAAAATGGCAGGTGCTTACAGAGGTGCTGAGCTGCTCCGAGAAGCTGGTTTCCCACCTGGGCCGCCTGGGCAGTGTGAGCGAAGCCAAGGCCTTTTGCTTGGAGGCCCTGAAACTTACAACGAAGTTACAGTTACCGCGCCAGTGAGTACAGGGACCAAGAGGATGCCAGTTCTGGAACTGGAGTGCCTGTGCCCTTGACTATGGGTTCCCAAACTATTCCACAGATTAATAACATGTTATGTGTGGGGTGGTTGGTGGAACCCCTCCCGTGGCTAAATAAGTGGAAAATGCTGAGTTAATCAAGGTTTGACTTTTTTTATTTCCTATAGGACTTCTCATGTCCTCCAATATGCTAATACACATTATGGACCTCCAAATGGGAGATCTAGTGTACAGTCTTTCCCTAAATCTCTTTGCCCACAGGATCCTTTTATGGAATAGTGCAGTTTGGGAAATCCTGTCCTCACACACAAGGAGGAGTTGGTTTGAGGGCAGCGTAGAAGGCTTTCCCCAGGGAGCCAGAGGCTGGAAAAGACTGTGATGGCTCCGCCTAGGAAAGGAGCAAAAAGACTCCAGGAAGGCAAAGGACTCCACTAATTGGTTATTATCTCCTCCCAACAAGGTGTGCCCTATTCCTGGTGCTGAAGGGAGAGCTGGAGCTGGCACGCAATGACATTGACCTCTGCCAGTCGGATCTGCGGCAGGTTCTGTTCTTGCTTGAGTCTTGCACAGGTGAGCATCCATGCCCATGCCCGTGGGCTGTGGTCAGAGGGACACATACACTATTTAACAAATCTTTACATGTCAGGGTTTGGTTTCCTTCTAAATCAGAGACTTCTGGACCCAGGGCAAAACTCCCTTTACTTCCATCCGACAGTCGGTGCCCCTCCTTCAGATAACCTGTCCAGGACTAACCCTCTTTGGTTCTACTTTTCAGTATCATCTAATACATTTGGGCTATTTACAGTTAAATGGAATTTAAATAAAATTTAAAATTCAGTTCCTCAGTCACTTACCACATTTCACAAGTTCAGTAGCACATGTATCTAGTGACTATTGTATTAAACAATACAAATGTAGTGTCCCCAGGAGGCTTAAGCTAATAATACAATATTGTATTTATGATTTTTTTTTCTTATCAACCACTTTTATCTCAAATTAATTACTTACTAATTACTCATCTATTACTGTACTAACATACTAAATATTAGTATGGTTTATTTTTTTGTTTTAATAAAATCCCTAATGTTATCTTTCCTTTCAACAATGGACCAACACAGCCGACAAAGCCCCCATTATTTGCAGCTCAGAAGTAATTCATTTGACCCACACAATACCCTGAAAAGTCAGTTGGGAACATAGATTTTTTTTTTTTCATTTGTAAAATGAGAAAGTTGAGAAATTCAATGTTTTAGGCCAGAATCACAGGGCTAGTCAGGGGCAGAAGCCAGGATTAAGAGTTGGGCCTCCTGGTGCTGGCCTGCTTTCCTGATTCACGCAGTCTTCTGAGCTGCAAATAATGGGGGCTTTGTCGGCTGTGTTGGTCCATTGTTGAAAGGAAAGATAACATTAGGGATTTTATTAAAACAAAAAAATAAACCATACTAATATTTAGTATGTTAGTACAGTAATAGATGAGTAATTAGTAAGTAATTAACACACATATCAGGGAGTTGGACCCTGGGGTAGCTCGAGAAGCACTGGGCATCATGTCTCCTAGTTTTATCATCCTTGTTCCGCTCTCTCCTCAGAGTTTTGTGGACCAGCCCAGCGCCCAGGCTCTGTGAAGAAAGTCCACTTGCAGAAGGGGAAGCAGCAGGCCCCGGCGCCCTGTCCTCTAGAGCTCCCAGAGGAGGAGCCCTTCCTAAGAGGCCCTGTTCTGGAGCTGGTGGCCACTGTGGCCAAGGAGCCTGGCCCCACAGCACCTTCTACTAACTCCTCCCCAGTCCTGAAAACGAAGCCCCAACCCAGCCCTGGCTTCCTGACCCATTTGCCCACCTGTGACTGCTCACTCTGTGCCAGCCCTGTCCTCTCGGCAGTCTGTCTACGCTGGGTGTTGGTCACAGCCGGGGTGAGGCTGGCCATGGGCCATCAGGCCCAGGGTCTGAATCTCCTGCAGGTTGTGCTGAAGGGTTGCCCTGCAGCCACTGAGCGCCTCGGCCAAGCCCTGCAAGCTGCCCTGAATCACAAAGTACCTCCCTACCCCGACTCGCGCCTCTTTGATGAGATCTTGGCTCAGGCATACGCACAGCTGGCACAGGAGGGGCTGAGCCAGCCATCAAACAGCCTGGGGAAGGTACTAGAGTCAGGGCTGAAGTTTGTGGCAGCACGGATACCCCACCTGGAGCCCTGGCGAGCCAGCCTGCTCTTGACGCAGGCCCTTACAAAGCTGGCCGGCCTCAGCTGCTGCACTACCCAACTTTTTGCAAGCTCCTGGGGCTGGCAGCCACCATCAGTAAAGACTCCCCCAGGCTCAGAGCCCACTAAGCTTCGGAAGCAAACACATTCTAGACGGGGGCGCCAACAGGCAGTCTCTGCTGCCCTGCCCCTCCATAATACCTCTCGGAAAGGTCGGGAAGGTGGAGGAACACCATGCACACCTAAGCCCCCTGGCCGGCTTAGGCAGGCTGGCCCTCGAGTCCCTTTCACCGTGTTTGAGGAAGTGTGTCCTACAAAGAGCAAACCTGAGGTTCCCAAGGCCCCCAAGGTACAACAGAGAGTCCAGACGCGCCTGAAGGTGAGGTGGGATCGTGGCCAGGCAGTGTTGGGTGTTGGGTGGGGATGGTCCTGGAGGAGAGTTCTATAGAGCAGGGGCCCCTATGGAATAGCTTCCCAGGGCCTGGTGGCACCTTGAGCTCTCCTGTTATCTGCGGGACCCCTACCTCTTCCACAGGAAGAACTAGTTCCAAGTCTACCTTTGTTTTGAACAGAAGGCACTTTCCTTAACTTGAGCATTCCTTTCCCCCTTCACCCTTCCTCCTCATCTTCTAGTGCCCCCTCCTCTCCCGGTTTCCACACCCAGGAGTTACTGCCCCTGATTGAATGTGGCAGTATTTGTGGGAGGTTAATTCTTAAATCTTCCCCAATGGCCTCCGTGTTGGTGCCGCCACAGCGCCATCTGCTGTCAGATGATGTCTTGTCACTGAAGGCCCCTTGGCCCTTCTCTTCCTCCCTTCCCAGGTGAACTTCAGTGATGACAGTGACTTGGAAGACCCAGCTGAGGCACGGCTTGCAGAGGAGCCCAAGAAACGGAGCACTGCTTCTCGGGGGCGAGGCTGGGGCCAGGCTAGGAAGGGCCCAAGTGTGAAGACTAATGTGGCCGCTGACCCAGGTAGTGCCCTTGGGCACTCTGGCCACAGTGGCAGGACCCGGAGGGCCAAGAAGGTGGCGTCAGGATATGGTGAGGAGCTGGGCCCTGAGATTATGCGGACCATCCCCGAGGAGGAACTGCCTGACAACCAGATGGAAATGAGCTTTGAGATCCTCAGGGGCTCTGATGGGGAAGACTCAGCCTCAGGTATGATGGCAAAGGTGGGAGGTAGAGGTGCATATGTTTTGGGGAGGCTGTCCTGGGACCAAAGCACGAGAAACTAATTTGGCACAATAACTAGTGCCAAAAGACAGTCTTTTGTTGGCTCTGGACTGGATCCTCGAAGGGAAAACAAAGGGGATGGCAAGAGCAGGGAGCTCTGTAGAAAAGTCATGTTCTCCCCAGATGGGAAGACACCAGCTCCCGGGCCTGACACAGCCATAGGGGAATGTGAACTGTTGAGACGGGATTCCAGCAAAGAGGAGCTGCCCACCCTCTGCCCAAGCAAGAAGACAGACAAGGATCTTGGTTCTCGGCGCCAACGTCCCGCAGCCCCTATAGCCATTGGTGAGGTCTGGTCACTTGTAGAGGGCTGAGCCTTTAGGTCTCTTGATCCCAGTGCTTTTCCAATCTGTCCTTGGTTCTGGCTTTGGACCCCCACCTGGATCTGATAGCCTTTGAACCTGGGTTTGAATTCCAGCACTCTCTGCTACCTGTGTGCAAGCCACTCAACCTCTCTGAGCTTTTGACTTAACTGTCAAGTGGGTGTGGGGAGGATGGGGCAAGTTTATGCATGTAAGTTACATAGGACCTACTTGGCACATTGCCCTTTGTAAATGGTAGCTGCTACTTTCCAAGTGGGAGATGATATAGGGAGGGACCTTGGCAGGTTCCTGTCAGCTAGGAAGTAGGGGCCTCATCTATAGCAAGTGTCGACCTTCGTCTAGGTGTCTCTACCGTGGATTCCATCTGTGACTCACTGAGCGTTGCTTTCCGCGGGGTCAGTCACTGCCCTCCTAGTGGACTCTACGCTCACCTCTGCCGCTTCCTGGCCTTGTGCCTGGGCCACCGGGATCCCTATGCCACTGCCTACCTTGTCACCGAGTCTGTCTCTATCACCTGTCGCCACCAGCTGCTCACCCACCTCCACAGGCAGCTCAAGTGAGTGTCCACCATCCCGAAGACTTGTGCTGGGGCCGATGGGGGGGCGGGGGGAGGTGTCCAGACTTTGAAGGAGGGAGAACTCACCCTTACTTGTGTTGCTTGCAGCAAATCCCAGAAGCACCAATCACTAGAAATAGCAGACCAGCTGCAGGGGCTGAGCCTCCAGGAGGGGCCTGGAGGTATCCCTCTGGCCCGCCTCCGGCACCTCTTTTCCTTCAGAACATCGGGATCTGGCCATTTCCCCCAGGCTGAGAAGGAGAGTTTCCGGGAGTGCCTGTCTCTGATCCCCAGTGGTATGGTGGCTCTCCTGTCCTTTTATTCATCTTCTTACTGAAAGGTGGGGTGAAGGTGTTTAAGGCATTAGTTAGCTCACATAAATTTATGACCCTCATGGAAGGACATGTCATACCTTTTCATTGATTAGTCATTTTGTTATTCTCACCAAACAGACATACCCTAAATCTGGAAGTCTTTTTTTTTTTTTTTTAATTTTTTTATTGATTTCAGAGAGCAGGGAGGGGAGAGAGAGAGAAACATCAGTGATGAGAGAGATTCATTGATTGGCTGCCTCTTGCACGCCCCCTACTAGGGACTGAGCCTGCAACTTGGGCATGTGCCCTGACTGGGAATCAAACCTAGACCTCTTGGTTCATAGATTGACACTCAACCACTGAGCAACACTGGCTGGGCTGGAAGTCTTTTTTATATTATTATTTTTTTTAACCTCAACTTAGACTTACCAACAAATTCAATGTCTTTATTTAGGGGTAAGTCCAGATGTCCACAGGCTCCCTACGCTAGCATGAAACACGTTAACAGATTATTTGAATGCCTCCTGCCGTGCAGGGCCCTTTGTTCATTTCTGTAAGGGACCCAAAGAATTATAAGACATGGTCTCTGTTCCCAGGGAGCTCTTAGGGCAAGTGAGAGCACCTTGAACTCCAGTGACCAGGGGAGACTTCTTAGAGTTGTCTTGAGTGCTAGAGAGGGTTTGAGTGCAGAAGACATTGAAGGGCATTCCTTGTAACAGCTGAAATGATTCTGGGTATATTCTGTGTCAGAGGTGACTGTGTGTGTGTTGGCCCTGGCCTCCCTCCAGCCTGGAACGGTGGGCAACACCCTCCTGCTGACTCGGCTGGAAAAAGACAATCCCCCAGTCACTGTGCAGATCCCAACTGCCCAGAACAAGGTACGTTTCCTGGGCCAGGGAGCAAAGTTGGGCTGGGGTAGGCTTCTGGTCAGGCTGCTCACATTCTGTGGCTAGGGGAGAGAGAGATGGTGATCACGTGGACAAGTAGAAATCTCACAACCCCATCTCCCAAAGCTTCCTCTAAGCTCGGCCCTGAAAGAATTTGATGCCATCCAGAAGGAACAGAAAGAGAACAGCAGCTGTACTGACAAGCGAGAATGGTGGACAGGGCGGCTTGAACTGGACCATAGGATGGAGGTGTGTGCCCCCAATGTGGGGTGGGGTCAGGCCTGTGCTATGAATGACCTGGGGGAGCCAATGTCTTCTTTCTCAGGGGTATCCTGTCAGTGCTAAGGTACCTCGAATCCTTTCTGGGATTGTAGGCCTAAATAAAAAATTATGTTACGCGGGAAGGATTTTAAACAATAGCCCAAAACCTGAAGGGGCTGTGGCAATGGAACATTTAAAGATATACACAGGAAAAAGGACTTAAGCCCATGTGTCAGCTTCCCAGCTTTAGCTTTCATTGCCTACCTGTTTATAGTGATATGTAACAGATTCTAATTTATACTCCCCCAGAGTCTCACCAAATGAAAAATGTTTCTAGTTTCTTGCCTTTTTATTAGCAGATACGTAAGACAAATACACACATTGGAAAACCCATTTCCTCATCTCCAGAATGCCGGTGCCTGTGGGGAAAGAAACTTCGATTCATCTCTGACTGAAGGTCCTGTTCTTCTGCACTCAGGTTCTCATCACTTCTCTAGAAAAGGATGTGCTGGGCTGCTGGAGGGGGCTGTTGCTGCCACTCAGTGAGGACCCGGGCCCTGCCCAGGAGGCCTCCCGCCTACAAGAGTTGCTACAGGAATGTGGCTGGAAATATCCTGATCCCACTCTGCTGAAAGTGAGTGGAGAAATCAGGGAAGGGAAAGAAGCTAGATTTAATTCCTTCCCATCTGCCACTGTAAGTAGAAATGGGAGCTATGGCACTCACCACTGTTCCCTTACAGATCATGCTCAGTGGTGCCAATACCCTCACCCCTCAAGACGTTCAGGCCCTGGCCTATGGGCTGTGCCCCACCCAGCCAGAGCGAGCCCAAGAACTCCTGAGTGAGGCACTAGGACGTCTTCAGGGTCAGACAATACCAAGCAGTAGGCACCTTGTCTTAGTGCTGGACAAGGTAAGGAGCTAAGGGCCAGAGAGCAGTGCCTGGTGGGCAGTGGGCACCAACTCACCCTCTTCTGACTCCTGCGAATACCCGGCTAGGGACCGTAACCTCTGAGTGCTTTTTGCCCAGGATCTGCAGAAGCTGCCATGGGAGAGCATGCCCAGCCTCCGGGCACTGCCTGTCACGCGGCTGCCCTCCTTCCGTTTCCTACTCAGCTACGCCATCATCAAAGAGGTAGGATTCGGGAGTGATTGGTGGGTATTGGGAAGATAGGAGAGGGTCTTGGGAATGGATCAGTCATGGAATGGGGCTTGGAGTTTGTTGGGGCCAGACCAGGATCCTGATCACCAGTGTCTCCTCCTCAGGCTGGGGCCTCGCCAGTGCTGAGCCAAGGGGTGGATTCTCGCAGTGCCTTCTACGTTCTGAATCCTCACAACAACCTCTCAAGCACAGAGGAGCAATTTCGAGCCACTTTTAGCAGGTCAGGAGGATAAGAGTGAGAAACAGAGTGGGGAGGGGTAGCAACAACGTATAGGGACAACATGTCCTTTTCTCAAGAATCAGATGTTGCAGCCAACCTTCTCATTAGTATTCCCTCTGACAATTTGCCACATGACCCTTAGTCTTTTTTTAAAAAATGTATTTTTACTGATTTGAGAGAGGTAGAGAGATAGAAACATCAATGATGAGAGAGAATCATTGATCGGCTGCCTCCTGCACGCCCCACACTGGGGATTGAGCTCGCAACCTGGGCATGTGCCTTTGACTGGAATCGAACCCGGCACCCTTCAGTCCGCAGGCCGATGCTCTATCCACTGAGCCAAACCGGCTAGGGCATGACCCTTATTCTTACTCCTACCTTTTCCCTGCAGTGAATCTGGCTGGAAAGGAGTGGTTGGGGAGGTGCCGAGCCCGTTACAAGTGCAAGAGGCCCTGATGGAGCGTGACTTATATATGTGAGTGCTTAGGGTGGGGAGGTGGGGAAGCAGTTGCAGAGAAGGGTTTTGCTTTGGGGTTTTAAAGCCCCTGGCTGACTCAGGGCACCTCTGGAGACAGCAGAGGCCCAATATAGCTAGGTCAAACGCATCTCACCTTCTGCTTTAGCTATGCAGGGCACGGGGCTGGTGCCCGCTTCCTGGACGGGCAGGCTGTCCTGAGGCTGAACTGTCGGGCAGTGGCACTGCTGTTTGGCTGCAGCAGTGCAGCCCTGGCTGTGCACGGAAACCTGGAGGGGGCTGGCATCGTGCTCAAGTATATCATGGCTGGCTGGTGAGTCTTGAGGGGCAAGGCCCATCCTAGGTCCCAAGCCCAGGTTTTTTCCTAGGTCTGAAGTTTAAATCCTTCCTCCTTTGTGCCCCACCTTCCTCCCATCCTAGTTCCAAGGGACTTCCTCATTAGCTCAATCTTCTCTACTCACTCACCCACCACCATTAACTGTATTTTCCTATGTATTCTGTTTTAGAGTCGTTTGTTTTTCTTCTTTTTTTCTCCAGTCCCCTGTTTCTGGGTAACCTCTGGGACGTGACTGACCGTGACATTGACCGCTACACGGAGGCGCTGCTGCAGGGCTGGCTTGGAGGAGGCCCAGGAGCCCCTCTTCTCTACTATGTCAACCAGGCCCGCCAGGCTCCCCGACTCAAGTATCTTATTGGGGCTGCACCTGTAGCCTATGGCTTGCCTGTCTCCCTGCGGTGACCCCTTGGAGCTGTCCTATCGCTGATAGAAGCCATGTGACTGTTCTACCTCCCATACTTACATTTAACCCTCAGGATAAATATTTTTAAGTGATTTCCCCAATATTTTATATGAAACATTTCCTTTTAACTTAACCTTAATATAATAAAGATTTATGACTTAAACCCAGTTTTGTGTAGTTCATTTGAAAACATTTGAGGACAAGACTATTGCCCCCCTCCCACTATGTGGTACGACTATAAATAGAACAGCTTGAAGCAGTTCCTCAGGGCACTGGGAAGAAAGGCAAGACCACAGGACAAAACGGCCTGGCTTGGCCTCAGCGGAAAAGGCTAAAAGAGAGGGGCATCAAAATGCCCTAAGTGGGGACAGTTGTCAAGAAGGGTAGAGATAGCCAAAACCGGTTTGGCTCAATGGATAGAGCATCGGTCTGCGGACTGAAGGGTCCCAGGTTCGATTCCGGTCAAGGGCATGTACATTGGCTGCGGGCACATCCCTGGTGGGGGGTGTGCAGGAGGCAGCTGGTCGATGATTCTCTCTCATCGATGTTTCTAGCTCTCTATCCCTCTCCCTTCCTCTCTGTAAAAAATCAATAAAATATATTTAAAAAAAAAAAAAAAAGAAGGGTAGAGATAGACCCATTGAGAGTCTTGACCAGATACCATCACATCTGTCCTGTCTTTGCCCTGAGGTATCCTGGGAGTGACACCAGCTTTAATGCCTCACTTCCCCTGCCCACTCCTAAGTGAATGTTAAAGGCTGATGTTTTCTCCCCACATATAGCTGTTACACTTGTCAGTGTACTTTGGTAGCAGATTCTGTAGGGTTCTGCTGCTTATATATAGTTTTTCTCACCCCAATTAGATTGTTAATTTCCTTGGAAACATATCTTACACGTTCATGTATCCCTCACATCTATAACTTATGTATTGATTAATAAACTTGTGCTGTCCCGGCCAGTGTAGCTCAGTGGTTGAGCATCAACCTATGAGCCAGGAGGTCACAGTTATGTTGGATTTCCAGTCAGGGCACATGCCCAGGTTGCAGGCTCATTCCCATAGGGGGTGTGCAGGAGACTGATGATTTCTCTCTCATCGTTGATGTTTCTGTCTCTCCCTCTCCCTTCCTTTCTAAAATAAATAAAAATGTATTTAAATAATAAATAAACGGGTGTTGTACTTGGTTGATAACGTGCCTCCTCACTGTCCTCTCTACCACCACTCTCTTCTACTTAATTTTTCCAAAGCACCCCTTTCCCAATGCTATCCCCCTGACCAGAGAACTCCTCCGGCTTCCTGGCTAATCGGTCACTAGGTTTATGCCACACACGTGGAGTTGCATACATTGCTTTGTAATGTTATAGTTATGGCCTCACTATTTTAAAGATTTTTAAGCTCTTGAAGCAGCAGTCGTGTCAGCTACAACTTTACTACGCTAGACTTGCTCTGTTTGATGAAAATCACGCCGCTACCTTTAATAGAAGGCGGACTCTGGCTTCCCGTCCCAGCCGGAGGACCATAGAGATGTCCGGTGCGGCAGGCCTCCTGGCGCAGCCATCGAGATGCGCAGGGGACGGCTAGAGCGTTGCTCGAGGAGCCGGTTTCAGCTTTTCTAGTCCTCCTTCCCAACATGGCGCAGTCGGTTAACATCACCGAGCTGAGTCTTCCGCAGCTGGAAATGCTCAAGAACCAGCTGGACCAGGTGGGGACGGGCCGCAGAGACACTCCTTCCCGCCTCACACCCCCTGCCCACGCGAACGCCCTCGCCCCCTCCCCACTCCCCTGTTTGGGCGGCCTCCCTTCCCCTGCGAAACCCTCGTCCCTTCTCCGGCGGCGCCCCTCTCCCCGTCCAGCGCCACGCTGACTCTCTTTCTTGCTCTCTGTAGGAGGTGGAGTTCTTGTCCACGTCCATTGCCCAGCTCAAGGTGGTGCAGACCAAGTACGTGGAAGCCAAGGACTGTCTGAACGTGCTGAACAAGAGCAATGAGGGTATGGGGGGAGCGCGCGGAGGCAGCCAGGGGGGTGCGGCGAGCGGCTTCTGGTCCCGCCTCCTAAACCAGTCTTCCTTCCCTGAGACGAGGAAACGCTCCATTACTTGTTCTGTTCCTCTTGTGAGCCTTTTGCATGTTGCCCACCTAGAATTGAAATGTACAGGACATTGCTCCTGGTGCCCCCGTTGCCGTTCTTTTCATGCGATCTGCGCGGTGCCCTTTAACGTCTTAACGTTGGAGCTGACAGCCTTCCCCAGATGTTTGTCTTGATTGCCTTCACAGGGAAAGAATTACTTGTCCCACTGACGAGTTCTGTATCCTTTCCAGAGGAACTATCCTGCCCTCTTCTTCGCTCCTGTACCCCTCCCCCTCCAAAAAGGGTGGGGGTAGTTTTGATGACTCCAGAGTGCCCCATGATTCTGAGAGCTCTTACTAGACACACTGCCTAGCTCTCCTATCTATATCCTGGGGCCAACATCTAGCTATTGCCTTGTAAGCACCGAAGAGTATATGTAATTGAGGTGTGACTATTTCCCTTTTTCGTTTGAAGATAGGATCTAATATAAAGATAAAACGTGGTTTACGCTTTTACTAATAACTTAGAACACATAAGCAATAGAAGAATAGGATATAGAAACAAGGGGGTTGACTCAGATTATTAATTCTCAATTTCAGTTTAATTGTGGCTCTTATTCCTAAACTGTGGTTACTACAAAACCTGGATTGTGTCTACCTGTTGAGTGTTTTACTTGAATGATCAAGTTATGACAACAGGACACCTGTAAACTGTAGTCTGAGAACTGACAGGCTGAGAGAGGAACACCGAAATAATAGTGTACTAGGGATTGCCTAAATAATGAACATTAAATCCATCAGGAATTAGCTAGTTTGTGGTTGGGGGTGTTGAGGGGAAGTGGGGCTGGCTTCTCACTTTCGCTACTCTACAGCAGTAAGAAAATGTTGTATCTAGTCTTTCTGGAGGGGCTCTTAAAGGGTGGGAGATGGCATCAGGGCAAGAGAGTGTCTCAGTGTGTGTTTGTCATTTTCTCCAGAAGGAACCAACTTCGCTGTCTCCACATTTGGAGTGTACAGGTATAATTCTAAAGACTACAGATTATCCAGTCCCTGCGCCTTGTAGCTTTTTAGAAAAGAGGGTCTTAGGCTGACAAGGAATCATGGCTCATGCTGGGCTAGTTTTCCCTTAATTGATGCTTCTCAGATGTATGTCCCTGGGAAACTACATGATGTAGAACATGTGCTCATCGATGTGGGAACTGGCTACTATGTAGAGAAGGTGAGTGTTAAGAACCAGGTACATGGCCCTCTGAGCAAGGAAAGGAAGTTTAGGGGAAGATGTAGAGAGAGCATGGGGTGTCCTTTTTTTTTTTTTTTTTTTTTTTTTTTTTAGAGAGTAGGACATGGGGGGGCAGTGAGAGAAAAGAGCATTGATGTGAGAGAGACACATCGATTGGGTACCTCCCACACACACCCAACCTGGGCAGGGGATCAAACCTGCAACACAGGTACATGCCCTTGACCGGGAATTGAACCTGTGACCCTTCATTGTGCAGGCCGATGCTCTAACCACTGAAACACTGGCCAATCCTCTTAGCCCCTCATTCACCTCTGACCTTTTAGACAGCTGAAGATGCCAAGGACTTCTTCAAGAGGAAAATAGACTTTCTCACCAAGCAAATGGAGAAAATCCAACCAGCCCTTCAAGAGAAGCATGTCATGAAACAGGGTAAGCTTGGCCTGAGGCACCGCTTCATCCTTTGTACCTCATGATAAAGAACATGGATTGCAGTGTGAACCATGGGGATGTCCCCTTTGCTGGATTAAAACCATAGCTTTCTCTTTTGTGTCTTGTGTTATTCTCTAGATTCAGTGTATTACATACCCACTATTTGTAGACTCCTGGGTTAGGTGTTTGAGAAATTTAGAGGAAAGAAATCATGTCTGTGTTCTTAATAGGGATTGAATGGGGGAAAAGATACATGTAAATGAACACACAAGAAAGAAATAGCCCTAACTAAGTACTAGCAATTGCAGCCCTAGCTATACATTAGAATCACCAAGGGAGTTTGAAAAGAAAGCCTGGGTCAATGCTCAACCACTGAGCTACACCAGCCGGCTCAGTGGTTGAGCATTGACCTATGAAGCAGGAGGTCAGGGTTCGATTCCCGGTCAGGGCACATGCCTGGGTTGCAGACTCGATCCCCAGTGTGGGGCATGCAAGAGGTGGCCAATCAGTGATTCTCATTGATGTTTCTTTCTCTCTCTCTTTCTCTCCCCCCCCCCCCCCGTCCCCCTTCCTCTTTGAAATCAAAAATATGTTAAAAAAAGAAAGCCTGGGGCCCCCTCCAAACAAACTAAATCAAACTGGGTAGTGGTGAGGGCTAGGGGTGGGCAAGGATTCCAGGGTTCGATATTTTATTTTTAATGCCCCAGGTGATGGTAGTCAAATTGTAAGGCATGGGTCTCGTAAAATGCCCCAGGTGATTATGTAACACAGTCAGGATTGAGAACCACTATTCTAAAGGCAAAAATAGCCCGGCCACTGTAGCTCAGTGGTTGAGCGTGGACCTATGAACCAGGAGGTCTCCATCCCTGGTAGGGGGTGTGCTGGAGGCAGCCGATGGATGATTCTCTCATCATGGATGTTTCTATCTCTCCTTCCCTCCCTCTCTCTGAAATCAATAAAAACCTATTTAAAAAATAAAAATACACATTAAAAAAATAATAAAGGCGAAAATATTTTCACGTTATAATTTTTGGTTATATCTGACTCACTTAATATTGTATTTTGTTCATTTTTATATCCCAGTGGTTTGCATATTTACTGATACATTGTAGATTCCAAATTTCCGGTAGTGGATCACTGTGTTAAAAGTTTTATTAACTATAGTTGGTGTCTACCACTCCTTAAAATTCCGTCACTTTTCCTTAACTCTGGGTTCTTCCCTTCGGCTCCTGACCCGTCTGACTTTTTCCCCCCACAGCTGTCATGGAGATGATGAGCCAGAAGATTCAGCAGCTCACAGCCCTGGGGGCAACTCAGGCGGCCAAGGCCTGAGATCCTGTTTCAGAAACCAGGCAGAGACCCTACTTCCAGGGCCTGGGACTTTGTGGTGGGGAAGAGAAGGGTTTTGTGTTTGATGCCAATAAATGTTCCAGCCGAGCAGAATGTTGGTCTATTCTTGCATCAGTAAGGGACTGGTGAAGAGATGGGAGGGCAGGGGTCGAGAGTGTGCCCCTCCCCAGAGCCTGATGCAGGGCTTATCTTGGAGGCTCCGTCTGACCCCCGGAGGAGCGGGCGGCCTTTGCGCTGGGCGGGGCCTGGAGCCGTGGGAAAGGCTGACGGGCGGAAGTGAGGCTGCGCGGGCACTTCCTTTTCCGGCTCGGCGCTCCCGCCCTCGCACCGGAGAAGCTGCATGGGATGCCGCTTCCCGCGGGGACTCCTACCTTTGTTGTTGCCGCCGCCCCTCCGTGTCCGGCACCGCGTGCACAGCCTGGAGTGCGTCCAGCCCTCCAAACGACCCCGCTGCAGCCTCATGGCACCGCCCCGAATAGGGACGCACAACGGCACCTTCCACTGCGATGAAGCCCTGGCATGCGCATTGCTGCGCCTCCTACCGGAGTACCAGGTACGGTGCGCCTGGGGCCGCCCGCGGGCCTTCACTGGGTCTGTGGTTCCTGGGGCGGCCCGAGCCCCCTCCTGTCCTTCCCGACTCCCCTAGAAACCTAGCATTAACCCCCTACCCGCGCTGGCAGCTCCTCACCCCGGGTTCCTCCTACAGGATGCAGAGATTGTGCGGACCCGGGACCCCGAAAAACTGGCTTCTTGCGACGTCGTGGTAGATGTGGGTGGCGAGTACGACCCTCAGAGACACCGATATGACCATCACCAGAGGTGGGTTCCCACATACCTTTCCTTCGCTTCAGCTTGATTCAGTGCTCCACTTCAGCCCTCCGTGAAAGCAGACTCTTGAGTCCCGTCCCACTACAGCCTTCCATCCTAGCTCTCCGCCATCTAGCTGGCCTGGGACCTCCCTGAGTCTAACCTGCCCGGGTCTCCCTTGGCTCCTCGTCAGTCCTCATGCCCCTCCCAGCTCACCTCCTTCTCTGGCCGTCAGACTTTCCCCCACCAGTACTGTTTCTGCTTTTTGCCAATAACTTACAACTCTAGCTAGGCATCTCTCATCTTGAAAATAGAAATAGATACAAGATCCTCTCTTGTACACCACACTGTTTAAAGTGATTATCTGTGAGGGATTAAGTGTACATGCTCATAAATGATGTTAGCAGGGAACCCTCCAGTATTTACAGCCTAATCTCTCACTATCACTCTTCAAAAGAAGAGCTGACCCTGGCTCCATATCCCTTCCAATTCATGTCATTCATTCAGCTGGTTCTCTGCCAGTCTCTCGCCACTGGAAATGCTCAGGAAAAGGCCACCAGTGACTTCAACACCAGCTCAGGTTACTGGCTAAGAGTCTCACCTTAACGTACCTCTTGGTGGGACTTGACATTATTGACTCTTATTTCCTTTTTTCTAATGATTTGACATACTGGTACTTTCTTTAAAAAATTATGTAGGCCCTAGCTGGTTTGGCTCAGTGGATAGAGCATCAGCCTGCGGACAGAAGGCCCCCTGTTCGATTCTGGTCAAGGGCACATACCTTGGTTGCAGGGTCCTCCCCGGCCGGAGCCCTGGTCTGGGCTCCTGCAGGAGGCAACCAATCAATGTGTTTCTCTCACATCGATATTTCTCTCTGTCTTTCCCTCTCTCTAAAAATCAATGGAAAGACCTTACCAGTTTGGCTCAGTGAGTTGAGCGTCGGCTTGCGGACTAAAAGGTCCTCGGTTTGATTCCAGTCAAGGTGGGGTTTCAGGCTCAATCCCCAGTAGTGGGGCGTGCAGGAAGCAGCCGATTAATGAGTCTCTCTCATAATTGATATTTCTCTCTCTCGCTCCCCCCCCCCCCCCCCGTTCCTCTCTGAAATCAACAAAAATATTAAAAATAAATAAAATAAAATAAAAATAGCCCGACCAGCATGGCTGAGTGGTTGAGTGTCGACCTATGAACCAGGAGGTCACAGTTTGATTCCCAGTCAGGGCACATGCCCAGGTTATAGGCTCCATCCCCAGTGGAGGGTGTGCAGGAGGTGGCCGATCAGTGATTCTCTCTCATCATTGATGTCTCGCTCTCCCTCTCCCTTGCTCTCTGAAATCAATAAAAATAGTTTTTTAAAGAAAATAAATAAAAATCAACGGGCAACTAGGATGAGGATTTTTTTTAAAAAAAATTTAATTATGCACTATTTGACACATAAAATAATGATTTAACATTTCTGGCCCTAGCCAGTTTGGCTCAGTGGATAGAGCATCAGCCTGAAGACTGAAGGGTCCTGTCAATTCCTGGTCAGGGCACATGCCCAGGTTTCGGGCTGATCCCCATTAGAGGGCATGCAGAAGGCAACCAATCAATGATTCTCTCTCATCATTGATGTTTCAGTCTCTCTCCTCTCCCTTCCTCTCTGAAATCAATTAAAAGATGTTAAAGAAAAACACAAACATTTCTGGAATATAAAACATAAAGTGAACACCCATGAACTAGTCTCCCCACCCAAGAATTTGAACATTTCCTTTGAATCTGTCCCTATGTGCTTCTTCCCTATCCCATCTCCCCACCTCCTTCAAAGTAAACAGTATCTCGATTTGTGTTCATCGTACCCTTGTGTATAGTTTAGCACGTCTGTTTCCACCATTAATTTAGTTTTGCTTATTTTGTTTTTTGTTTTTGTTGATTGTCACCCAAGGATATTTTTTTCTATTGATCTTCAAAGAGAGTGGAAGGGAGGGGTAGGGGGAGAGAGAGAGAAACATTGATTGGTTGCCTCGGGGCACTAGGGATCGAACCTACAACCCAGGTATTTGCCTTTGACTCCCTTGACCAGGAATAGAACCTGTGACCCTTCGGTGCATAGACCGACACTCAAACCACTTAACACACCAGCCAGGGCAGTTTTCCTTCTTTTTGGACTTCCCCTGGGGGGTTATTGTTACTAGCCTTTTTAAATTTTTTTAACATGTGTGGGGTTTTTTAATTCAGAGAGGAAGGAAGATGGATAGAAACATTGATGCGTGAAACATCGATTAGCTACTTTCTACATGCCCCCTACTGGGTGGGGATCAAGCCCCCAACCTGGGCATGTGCCCTGACCAGGAATCTAACCAGAGACCTCTTGGGTCATGGGTTGATGCTCAACCACTGAGCCACACTGGCTGGACTGTTACTAGTCTTTTCTTTTTTTTTAATATGTTTTATTGATTTTTTTATGGAGAGGAAGGGAAAGGGATAGAGAGTTAGAAACATCAATGAGAGAGAAACATCAATTAACTGCCTCCTGCACACCCACTACTGGGGATGTGCCCGCAACAAAGGTACATGCCCCTGACCGGAATCAAACCTGAGACCCCTCAGTCCACAGGCTGAGTTCTATCCACTGAGCCAAACCGGTTAGGGCTGTTACTAGTCTTTATACCATATATATATTGTTGTTAATTCTCACATGAGGATATTTTTTCCATTGCTTTTCAGAGAGAGTGGAAGGGAGGGAGAGAGAAACATTGATATGAGAGATACACTGACTGTTTGCCTCCCACATGTGTTCCAACCCAGGGCAGGGAGCAAACCCGCAACCCAGGTACATGCCCATGACCAGGAATCAAACCTACAACCCTTCAGTGCATGGGCCAGGGCTCTAACCACTGAGAACACTGGCCAGGGCTATACCTTATATGTATTTTATTAAAACGTTTTGTATTTACTCAGTATTTAATAAAAATCATTAAAAAAAATAATAATAAGCTCCCTAGGTGATTCTAATTAGTATTTACAAATTATAGCTATGGTTTCTACTTCCCTAATAACTTTTCCCTATTCCCTAATAACTTTTCCACTGCTACTCACATTCCTGCTTTCCTCACTTACCCGGACCACTGCAGGTAATCTTGCATCTATTCTCCATGCTGGCTGGCACAGTGCTCTTTCTAACATGCACTTGACTACTTAAAGTCTCTCAGTGGCTCCCATTACATACAAATAGAAGTCCAAACTCCAAAGAATGGCATGCAAGGCCTACCATGACCTGGCCCCTGCTTGCTCTTCCACCTTTTTTTTACCACCCACCTCTCACACCCAAGCTCCTTTCTTGCAATTCCATGAAGAGACCTCTTAGCCGTGTACATGTCGTTTCTCACCCTTTATCTGGTGAACACCCCATAAATTCATTGCTCAGGTATGACCTGAAAGCTCTCTAAATCCCCCCCCACACACACACTTCCTTGCTTATAACATAGCTACAGCATTCACTTGGTTGTTTGTTTGTCTGTCTTGTCTGCCGTTAGCAGGTAAACGTGAAGACAGGGACATGGTCTGTTTTTTTTATCCCCAACGTCTAAACCCAAAGCCTGGCATGTTGTACGCATTGCGTTTACCGTCTCGAATGCATGCACAGAGACTTTAAGCTGCGGTCTGTGTGACCCTTACGGAAAAGCCAGAGCCTCTCCAGCTGGGCTCTCTCTTCCCGCTCCTGCAGTATTCCCCAGCCTCCTGCCCCACGTTGTGCCTGCACATGCACATGCACATGCACATGCACATACACATACACGGGGTTCACTGGGGCCACGCTGCCTCAGCCCCCCTCCCTGTGCTCCTCAGGTCTTTCTCAGGGACCATGAGCTCCCTGTGTCCTGGGAAGCCATGGCAGACCAAGCTGAGCAGTGCGGGACTCATCTATCTGCACTTCGGGCACAAGCTGCTGGCCCAGTTGCTGGGCACTATAGAAGAGGACAGCATGGTGGGCACCCTCTATGACAAGGTGGGGACCTGAGGACAGATGCCCCACACATGCATCTCCACCAGGCCAGTTGGGAGTGGCACTCACGTCAGAGTCCCAGCCCATAGCTAGCCCACTACTGTCTCCCTCAGTCAGGCTCATCTCACAAGGGCATGCGGTGGTGGTGAGAAGTAACGTGGAAAAGAGCTTTGAAAACCATAAAGCAGTGTTTCCAGTCTTCTTCTTGGCCTGACATACATAAAAATGACTGTCCAACAACTTGGCAATAGAGGAGGCTGCTGATGTTTGGAAGCATGTGGCTCAGGTTCTGGCTGCCTGAAAGGGGAGAGGAGCATATCAGGCACCACTGTAATTCACCAGAGGCACATGTGTTGGGAAGGCTGATTATGAAAACATCTTCAGGTTCCACCAGCGTCTCCTGAAAGCAGTTCAGATTCCTGCTGTTGGGGAAGGCACAGGGCTAGCGGCCCTGGCGTGCTGTCGGATCAGTGATTCCGAGGACACCTACTAGACCCTGCTCCTGTGAAGTTCAAAGTCAAACTTCAGATTCCGCCAGCTGCTTTTTGCAGACAGACTGTTCACTTCTCTGACTCGGCTTACCTGCCCCTATGGCTCAGCATTAATATGAGCCAAAAAAGTAAAAAAAATATGAATGGTTAAATTGGAGGCTAGAATGCTAAGGTTGTAGACTGCCTGGGTTAGTTTTTCCTTCTGCTGAGGGGTTTCTTAGCAACTGAACTAAATTACACCCAAGTTTTAACCGATTATCAGGTTGGGGTCCAGACTAAGGGGCGGGGCATAGAGGAGTTTCTTCTTTGGCTCTCCCTGAGGATGCTTTTTTCACATACCACACGTGTTGATATGTAAGCCTATTTTGTAGGGCAATTTTGCCTTGAACACCGATCTCCCATATCATTTCTGCCCCCAAACTCTTGAGGCATTGTCCCACCATTTCTTACGGCTTAGGAGACGCAGCAACTGCTGATGCCACGCAGCCCGCCGTGGACTTCTCTGGGACCACACCCCAGCGCTTGATGTCTAGACCTATTCTCTCCCAACTGACTCCTGTGCTTGGCCAGACCCTCCTGGGCCTCATGAAACAGGTCACTGAGTAGCCTACTCAGCCCCTCTAGAGATTTACCCTCCCTCAGCCACAGAGATCCATCCCACAGAGCCCCTCCTGGAACTCCAGATCTTTGCTCAGAAGGCAGCAGCCTCCTCCCCACATGCTGCCTCAGCTAGGGCCTGGGTGATAGAATGAGCACTGGATGAGAAATCAGGGGATCCAAATTCCAGCACTATTAGCTCTGACTGTAAGCAAGCTACTAGATACCCCAATTCCCCTTTCCTCACCCAGTTGTTGGGAGATCCTCACAGGCTCATTGCATTGAGATTAAATAAAAGAGTGTATACACATAACTTTGAAGCCTGTAAAACTTTACCGTGCAAGTGGTAGGTACCCTAAAAGCATTTCTGCTGCTGCCTTAGATGTATGAGAACTTCGTGGAGGAGGTGGATGCAGTGGACAACGGGATCTCCCAGTGGGAGGGAGAGCCTCGATATGCGCTGACCACTACACTGAGTGCCCGGGTTGCCCGGCTTAATCCCACCTGGAACCAGACCAACCAAGACACCGAGGTAAGGAGGGCCCAGGGGAAGGAAACGAGGCATGTAAGACCTCAGGGGAGGAAATGAGAGTGGCTATGATTCCCAGGCGGGGTTCAAGCGTGCAATGGATCTGGTTCGGGAGGAGTTTCTGCAGAGACTAGACTTCTACCAGCACAGCTGGATGCCAGCCCGGACCCTGGTGGAAGAGGCCCTGACCCAGCGATTACAGGTACCGGCATGGGAGGAGGCATTGTGGCTCAGGCATTAGTGACTACTGGTGGGCTGCTGGTCAGCAGAGGCTCCTCCTACCCTGAACCTTCCAGCCACGCCCCACTTCCCTTTCAGGTGGACCCAAGCGGGGAGATAATAGAGCTGGCACAAGGTGGATGCCCCTGGAAAGAGCACCTTTACCACCTGGAATCTGGGCTGTCACCCCCAGTCACCATTGCCTTTGTTATCTACACTGACCAGGCTGGACAGTGGCGGGTGCAGTGTGTGCCCAAGGAGCTCCATTCATTCCAGAGCAGGTGAGGCCCTGTTGCAGCCCTGTAGAGGAGGCCATAGCCTTGGCCTCTATCCTGTTCCCCCTCTCAGTTCCTCAAGGCCTCCATTTGCTCTCACCAACTTGCTCTTTCTGCTCGCTTGTAGGCTGCCCCTGCCAGAGTCATGGCGGGGTCTTCGGGATGAGGCTCTGGACCAGGTCAGTGGAATTCCTGGCTGCATCTTTGTCCATGCCAGCGGCTTCATTGGTGGGCACCGCACCCGAGAGGGTGCCTTGAGCATGGCCCGTGCCACCTTGGCCCAGCGCCCAGCACTTACATCTCCTTCACATCCCCTCATCCAATAAAATTTCTTCCATCTCATACTGACCAAGTCTTTGCCACATTACCAACCTGCACCATCCTGGGAACTTGCTGGAACTTGGAGGAAGCGAAACATCTATTTCGTGCCAGAGCCCATGCTAGACCTTCAGGACTTTTGGTATTTTCTCCGCTTTTCTTGCATAATCATTTGAAAACCATCCAGTTCCTAAGATTAAATAACTTGACAAACTCCCAAAGTCCATGCCTTTTTTTCTTCACCATACCCTAATGCAGTTCCCTTGAGAAGAATCTCATAATTGAGTGGGAAACACAGAAAGAAGTTTTTTATTAGAAGTGGGAGTGAGGAGAGTGGGGCCGAGCAGGTGGTGGCCCTGGGGGAGGGTCCCAAGGAGCAGAGGTTGGGGATGTCTCAGTGAAGAGGGGCAGATCATGAATAGAAGCCCCACCCCCAGCTGGGGGCTCTTGGGTTCGGCCAAGCGCTGGGCTAAAATGTGGAAACTGGGCATTGACAAAGTACATAGGGATGTGGGCAATTCGGCCTGTGGACCAGCACTGCGGAAAGGAGAAAGAAAAGTCTTACGGGCTGGGCTCAAAGGCCATGTGGCAGAGCCACACAGCAGCCAAGGCCCTCAGCTCCTCCATCTCACTCCTGAAAACCCCCCAGCCTGGTCTACTCACCACACTGAGCAGAGCCCCTTTGTTGAAGGAAGGATGGAAAGTGATGCTCTGGGCCTGGGCTCCTGGCTCTCCCTGGATAATGCCACTAGTGGGAGAAGAAACAATAAGCAGGCAACTAGAGGCAGAGGTGGGATGTGGGTTTAGTGAGGGAAGGCTGATGAGGAGCCCAGATCTAATGGCCTGCCCAGCACTTACCAAGGAAGTAGCTCAAACACAGGACTGTTGCGAGTGCGAAAAAGGAGGATGACTGGCTTACCATCCTGGACCCGGGGATTTCCTGTAAGAAATGTATGCAGGAAGGAATCTAGAGGCCGAATCCCAGGGCAGGGGCAGAGAACTGCCGCCAGGGCATGGACACTCTGGTAAGGTGGCTAGGGCCTGAGCATAGTCCCTCCTCCCACCTCTTACCTTTCATGAGCACAGCCAGACGCTCCCCACTGGGGTCCCAGACCATGGAGTGAGCCTCTCCCCCAAGTCTGTGGGTCAGAACAGTAGGTTGGGGGGGGCTCGGCACGATCTCTCACATTCCACTGCCTCTCCCCCTCACCCACTCAGCTCACCTTTCCTCTCCATGTGGTGTCTGTACTGTTGTCTCTGACAGATCTGCCACAATCGTTGCTGATTTTGCACCTCCAACACGCCCCTTTCCCTCACCTGTAGATAAGGGCAGAGGCTCTTAAGTACAGGAAACGGGCATCTGACTTGTCCCCTGCCTCCTCTCCATCACAAGCATCAACACCTCTCATCTCCCAAGCTGCTTTACTTCCCTTATCCTTCAGAGTAGCACATTCCAGAGGGTTCTTGCCTCCCTCTGACTACCCCAGAGATGGTCTGCACTCTGAAGTGTTTCCCCCAACTCACCACAACGTTCTGGGAATGATAAGGAGTAAATCAGTGGTTCCCCCAATACAGTGAACAGCAGCCGATTTCCATTTGGGCTCCAGCAGCCTGTCTGGGATCAGGAAGCAAAAGGCAAGGAAAGGGTGGTCTACAGGGGAATGTAAGAGGAAAGAAGTAGAGGGGGCGGGGAGATAAGCTTGGGGAACCAGGGGCCCAACTCCTCCCCAGCTTCTTTGAAACTCACTTGACATCGCCCTGATAGAGTGGGCCACCTCTCACAAGTCCACATCTGGGCCTCCCAGACTCTGCACCAGAGAGAAGCAAATCACAGCTTAGGACCTCTGGTTCCAAAATTTAAACTTCACTCCCTCTGTCAGTCCCGGGGTCAGGTCAAAGAATAGGAATGAGGCCAAAACCGGTTTGGCTCAGTGGATAGAGCGTCGGTCTGCGGACTGAAAGGTCCCAGGTTCGATTCCGGTCAAGGGCATGTACATTGGTTGCAGGCACATCCCCGGTAGGGGTGTGCAGGAGGCAGCTGGTCGATGTTTCTCTCTCATCGATGTTTCTAGCTCTCTATCTCCCTCCCTTCCTCTCTGTAAAAAATCAATAAAAATATATTTTAAAAAAAAAGGAATGAGGACAGAAGATCCTTCCTGCTTCAAGTTCCAGGAGCCAAGTGCCTTTCTCCAGGTCATTCTTGCCCTCCCTCTGTCCTCCTCCCACTCACCGAAAGACAGCTGAAGGAGTGGAAGCCAGGACTTTGCTGCCATCTGGGGACCAGAGCAGGTTGGTAACGCCACCTCCCCGAAACCAGGGAAGGGGAACACAAGTCTCTGTTGAGACATCCCATACCTAGGAGAGGGGGGTCAAGAGAGTAGACAGGAAACTCAAGCACCCCTATCATCTCACAGGGGCTCCCCTCTTTAAGGTACAAAGAACCAGAAAGGGAGGGAGCAGGAAAGGGCTGTTAAAACAGGAGGAAATATGCCCTAGCCAGTTGCTCAGTGGTTAGAGCGTTGGCCTATAGACTGAAGAGTCACATGACGATTCTGGTCAAGGGCACAAGGACACATACTGCAGTTGCAGGCTTGATCTCCAGCCCTGATCGGGGCGAGTGCAGGAGGCAACCAATCGATGTGTCTCACATCGATGTTTCTCTGTCTCCCCCGCCACTCCCTTCCACTCTAATAGAGTAAACATCCTCGGGTGAGGATTAACCAAGAAAAAGGAGGAAAAATAAGTTTTATGTTTACCATCTGAGTCTGGATGATGCAGCTCCTTCCCTAGGTAAGTTTAAGACTGGATGGACAATTATCCCTCTCCTTCCTAAAGGACATTGCCCACCACTAGGCAAAGAAGGCTCTTTCCTCAACCTGAGGAGTGGCTGCAATGACCAAAAGCATGGGGACCAACCTACCAAGATAGCAGCATCCACAGGTGAAGCTGAGAGGAGCCGCCCCCCACTGGGGGCCCAGGCCAAGCTGGTGACCGGTGTGTGCCCAGGGTGCGAGAGCACTTGGGCACAGCCAGAAGAGGGTCTGCCAAGAGGAAATAGGGTATGAAGTCAGAAGACATGAAGAAAGCCCCTGATTTTATTTCCTTGCCTCCTGATAAAATTTCCAAATCCCAATGGCCCCTCAGAGCTCAAATCCAGGTTGGAGAAATGAATAAGGATTGTGCAGGTTAAAGATAAAAATAAGGAAGGAAAGGCAATGTCACCACCAGTAGGTCCATAGAGGAAAATGGGTAAAAGGGAGTAAGCTTTCACTATAGTCCTCAAGGAGAAAGAAAACTTTCTGACCAGTAAAGCTAGAATTGGTAAGCTGGGGAGATGTCATGCTCCACCAGAGAAGACAGCCCTCTTCCCACAGGACCATCTTGCGAGAGGGGCCTGGTATAAATTCTTCTCTTGCCAGCCCTGACTGGTTTGGCTCAGCGGATAGAGCCTCGGCCTGTGGACTGAAGGGTGCCAGGTTTGATTCCAGTCAAGGGCATGTACCTTGGTTGCAGGCGCATCCCCAGTAGAGGGTGTGCAGAAGGCAGCTTATCAATGTTTCTAACTTTCTATCCCTCTCCCTTCCTCTCTGTAAGAAATCAATAAAATATTTTTTTTAAAAAAATTTTTTTTAATTCTTCTCTCGCCAGAATCATCTGCCACTCCCCAGAACTCATCCTGTGCTGCAAAACCTGTGTTTTTGCCTTTCCTTATAAGAATCAGTCTCCCGCCAAAACCGGTTTGGCTCAGTGGATAGAGTGGCGGACTGAAGGGTCCCAGGTTCAATTCTGGTTGAAGGCATATGCCCAAGGTTACGGGCTCAATCCCTAGTAGGAAGTGTGCAGGAGGCAGCCAATCAATGATTTTTTTCATCATTGATGTTTCTCTCTCTCCCTCTTCCTCCCTTTCTGAAATCAATAAAAACATTTTTTTTTTTTTAAATCAGCCTCCCTCCTCTGCTCCTGCATTGTTTTCTGCTTGCCATAAAAATGCTGCCTAGGGGAGGGTGGGGGTAAAGGGGAGAGATCAACCAAAGGACTTGTGTGCATGCATATGAGCCTAACCAGTGGTTAAGGACAACATGGGGGTGGGGGCATGCATGGGGAGAGGTGTGGGATGGGAATGGGGGGATGAGGACAAATATGTAATACCTTAATCAATAAAGAAATTTAAAAAAAAAAAATGCTGCCTAGGGGTTGGCCTCCAACACTAGGCTGGGAACTACTTGAGGGTACCACTGTGCCTTAGCTTTGCATCTCCAGAGCCACATATTTGACCTGACAGGTACAGGCCACTGCCTGATTTAGGGCCACCCTCTCGCTTTTCCACTTAACTATAACCACTTTTCCACTTAACTATAACCACTTTTAGCTCCAATGAGGTCTTCTTAGGCCACTGATCTACAACTTATGCTTTAACATTACAGTAAATCATAGTTACCTTTCCAGTTCATAGAGACCTATCTTATTTTTTTCGGTAGCTCCCCTGTATTCTACTGAACAAATAACCATAATTTATTTAGGCATGGGCATTTCAGTTTTGCATCAGCTTTTTTTTTTTTTTTTTTTTTTTAATGTTTTTTACTGATTTTTAGAGAGAGAGACAAACATAAATAATGAGCCCCAGCTGCTCTGGCTAAGTGGATAAGCGTCGGCCTGTGTACTGAAGGGTCCAGGGTTCGATTCCAGTCAAGGGCACATACCTCGGTTGTAGGCTCCCAGCCCTGGTTGAGTGCATGTGTTGGAGGCAACCAACTGATGCATCTCTCTCACATTGGTGTTTCTCTCTGTCTCTCCCTCTCCCTTCCACTCTAAGAAAAATATCAATGGAAAAAATATCCCCAGGGTCCTAACCGGTTTGGCTCAGTGGATAGAGCGTCGGCCTGCGGAAGGGTCCCAGGTTTGATTCCGGTCAAGGGCATGTACCTTGGTTGCGGGCACATCCCCAGTAGGGGGTGTGCAGGAGACAGCTGGTCAATGTTTCTCTCTCATCGATGTTTCTAACTCTCTATCCCTCTCCCTTCCTCTCTGTAAAAAATCAATAAAATATATATTTTTAAAAATATCTTCAGGTAAGGATTAATAAAATAAATAAATAATGAGAGTGAATTATTGCTCGGCTGCCTCCTGCATGCCCCACACTGGGGATCGAGCCCTCCACCCAGGTATGTGCCCTGACCAGGAATCGAACTGTGACCTCCTGGTTCATAGGTCAACGCCCAACCGGTTGGGCAGTTTCTTAGTTTTGACAAATGTAACATGGAAATATATTTAAAATGGGGAAATTGCATGATGGATATATCAAAACTCTCCACTATCTTTGTTACAAATCTAATCATCGCCCTAGCTGATTTAGCTCAATGGATAGAGCATCAGCCGGCGGACTGAAGGGATCAATGATTCCCTCTCATCACTGATGTTTCTGTTTCTATCTCTCTCTCCCTCTCCCTTCCTCTCTGAAATCAATTTTTTTAAATTAAATAAATAAATAAAATTATGCCAAAATAAAGTTTATTAAAAGTAAAAAATTAATCAGAAGGATTTCCTACTTTTTCTATGATCTGAATTAAATAGCATGGAGATGATCTTTCTTTGACAATTAGATAAAACGCTCATAAAACAATGTCAGCCTGGCATCTTTTTAGTGGTAGAGCTCATCCCTTTTAATTTCTTCAACAATCCACTTCAGTAGTTTATATTTTGCTAGAAAAGTGAACATTTCCTTTAGACTTTCAAATCTCTTAGTCTAAACATGTATATAACATTCTTTAATAACTCCATTTTCTTCCATATCTGTGGTTATCTCTCCATTCCCATTCTGGAAATAGCATATGTACTTTGATTTTCTTTTACCTCAACAAGGCTGACCAAAAGGTTTTTTTCTTTATTCATAACTTAAAGAACAAGTTTCTGGTTTTATATTAGTTAATTCTCCTGGGGATTATTTTTCATTGGTTTCAATTTATATCCATATTAACTCCCTTCCCACCTTCCTTTAAACCTGTATCTGACAGTCTTCTAAAAGAGACAGTCTTTCCACTCCTTAATTCATAGATATATATACTTCCCAGAATCCCAGAAGCCCCTACTTCTGTCCCTTTCTCTAGATTAAAGTATTTAGCACCTCCACCTTGACCTTAGGTCTACTTCTCCCGTGGGAACTGCTGTGAGGACAAAGAACTTCTCCTTTGAGACCTCCGGACTACACCTAGCAGGGCCACAGCCTTTAGGCCATGGTAAGACAGAGTGGGACTCACCTGGTAGACAAGGAGGTGGGGTCCAGGGTCCAGATGAGAATGCAGCTCTGGCAGGCCACAGCCAAGACAGAGGCACTGAGGGGCTTCCAGGCCAGAGCTGCCACATTTCGCTGCAGCCGGTGCTTCAGAGAGGGGACTATAGTGCTGCAAAGAAAGGGTTGGAGACTGAGTCCAAACAGGAACACTCAGGCTCAGAGGAACTGAGTACAGTTGAGAGGCAAATCTACAGAGAAGAAAGCTCATTACGCAGGGCTGGGGTATTGTGGGACAGGATCAGATAAAGGTTCCATCAGGATAGAGGACACATCCAGTTCTAGAAGGAGCCCTGTGGACCAGGCCCAGGAACTGCAGGGCCCTCCTGAGACCAAGGCGGGAGACGGAAGTGGAGACTAAACCATGGAGACTGAAGAGTCAGAGCTTGCCCAGAAGGCCCCACATACCTGTTAACATTATACACGCGGATCGAATCATCTAGCAGGGCCACCGCAAACTTGTTGGTGTGGGGGTGCCATGCAAAGACCCGCAAGCAGCAGCTGGACCTGGGGCAGGAATGAGCATGAAGAGTCCAAATCTATACCTATCCTTACCCCAACCCAGAAGTTCAGATTCCTTTTCACTAAGAACATTATTGTTTTTTACTTTTTGTTTTATTTTTAAAAATATACTTTATTGACTTTTTACAGGGAGGAAGGGAGAGGGATAGAGAATTAGAAACATCGATGAGAGAGAAACATCGACCAGCTGCCTCCTGCACACTCCCTACTGGGGATGTGCCCGCAACCAAGGCACATGCCCTTGACCGGAATCAAACCTGGGACCCTTGAGTCCGCAGGCCGACGCTCTATCCACTGAGCCAAACCAGTTAGGGCTTGTTTTATTTTTTGAGGGGAGGTAGAAGGAGTGAGAATGTGGGAGGCAGTCAGGAAAGGGGTGGGAGGAATCTGTGCATAGACTTCCCTCTCCCCAAAAGAAGCCGCAAGTTTCAGGACTTCCTTCCTACCAAAGCCTCAGAGCTTGCACACTCACCAATTTGTGACTTGGGCAAATTCAGCAATCAGATCTTCACTCCTGAGCTGTAAGATCAAATCGGATCAAGGATGCACTGGGACAAAAGGAGCTAATCCCCATAATGTTCCCACTGGACCACACCCACCTTCTGCAAGTTTCCCACCCCACCCCGCCCTTAAGGAAATGGAGAGGGGGGTGGGAGTGGGAAGGGCCAGGGGAGAAAGCTAAACTTACAGACAGGTGTGGGAACAGGGACCCATGGAGGGAGGAGGCCCATCGACAGAGTGCCAGGGCCCAACTGGACGCAGTCTTCACCCACTCAAACACTAAGGGGTTGAGAAAACAGCTCTGATTAAACCATTCACAGGGGTCTAACTGGGCACCCTCTTAGGTGAGGGATGAGCACTCCCCAGGTCCTTCTATTGAATAAGTGTTTCTGGACGCCCACTCTGGGATATGCGGGGTAGGTAGAGGGGAGAAGTAAAGATGGCAGCAGTGTAGACAACTGGCCGGGGAAAACAGGGCTAAAGGGAAAGGGGCTGGGCCAACAGGTACCAAGATGAGTTAGGGAGACTGAAGGGGTGATGCCAATAGCAAAACTAGAGAGGGCTGGAGGGAGAAATACTTACCCTCCTCCTCCGAGTTAGCAATTTCATTCAGCACCCCAAATAGGCCCATATCACGCCTGACGAGAAGAGGAAGCTGTGAGTCAGAATACTCTTCAGTCTACCTTCTACAAATATCATTCATTCACTCAATAAACATGTATTACAAATAAGAGAATTCACATTTATTGAGTGGCAACTATGTGCCATGCACTTTATATATTGTTCTTTCATTTAATTATCACACTAAAATGAGCATTCTGCACATTTTACCAATTAGGCAACTAAGGCTCAGATGCCTTTCAGGGCCTTGTGAGCCAGTCAAGGAATAAAGACTAGCCCTACGTCAGTGAATGGAAAGCCATGGGAGGATTATTCAGCAGAGGCATTTTAGAAAGATCAGTCTGGCTGCAGATTAGAGGGGGTGTTTGGCAGACAAGTGAACACCCAGGTGTGGAGCATCAATTGCAAGTCCAGCCCAGGACACCAACATCTAAGGGACATCAGGAAGAGAAGCAGCAGCTGGAGAGGCAGAAAGTGAGAAAGGGCCCAGGACTGAATAACTTTCAGACAATGAATTGATATTTAACTTCACTCACATACAAAGAGACATGCAAATTAAACCAAACTGTAATACCAAATATTGAAGTTTTTTTGGTGTTTTTTTTTAATATATTTTTATTGATTTCAGAGAGGAAGAGAGAGGGAGATAGAAACATCAATGATGAGAGAGAATCATTGATTGGCTGCCTTCTGCACGCCCCCTATTGGGGATTGAGCCCACAACCCGGGCATGTGCCCTTGACCAGAATCAAACCCGGGACCCTTCAGTCCGCAGGGCAATGCTCTATTCACTAAGCCAAACCAGCTAGGGCCCAAATACTAAAGTTTGACAGCACTCTCGTACACTGCTGGTAGGACTATAAATATGAACAATTTCTTTTATTTTCTTTGACATTTTTTCTTTTCTTTTTTTAAAATGTTTTTATTGATTTCAGAGAGGAAGGCAGAAGGAGAGGGAGATAGAAACATCAATGATGACAGAGAATTATGGATCAGCTGCCTCCTGCATGCCCCACACTAGGTAGGCATCAAGCCTGCAACCCTGGCATGTGCCCTGACCGGGAAGTGAACCCAGGACCCTTCAGTAAACAGGCCGACACTCTATCCACTGAGCCAAACAGGCTAGGGCCAGAGGATATTTTGTTCATTGTTTTTTTGGGTTTTTTAGAAAGAATGGAAGGGAGGGAGAGAGAGAAGAGAAACATCGATGCAAGAGGCACACCAACTGGTTGTCTCCCACACTCGCACCCCAGTGCCCGGACTAGGGCTGGGGCTCAAGCCTGCAACCTGCAACGGAGGTACATGCCCTTGACCAGAATCGAACCTTGCCCAAGCTCTAACCACTGATCCAACCCGGCTAGGGCTACGTATGCACAATTTCAAAGGAGGACTATTTGACAACAGCACATGAAATTACAAATGAACATACCCTTTGATACCAGCTACTTCATTTGTAGGAATTCACTCTACAAATGACAATGATAATAGCTAACTCTTGAGCGGATTCATATGGGCCAGGCATTGTTCTCTAAGTGTTTTACCTCTACTAACTCATTTAATCATCACTATAACCTTGTGAGACAGGTGCCATTTTACAGATGAAGAAACTGAGGGACAGAGAGAATAAGTAATCTGCCCAAGGTCACACAGCTAGAAGTGGCACAGCCAGGAAATTAATCCAGGCAGTATGGCTCCACGCCTACATGTGCAAAATGAATGACCTCGGCACAAGATTATTCACTGCAATCTTATAGCCAACCTTGCTGAGTAGGGAGCAGGTTCACGTAATCAAATCAGAAAGCAAGTCATTAGAGCTGAAACGGAAAAACTGTTGCACAGCCTTGAGTTCTACAATGAGGACTGAGAGCCTAGCAGCGGAGGCAGAGGGGTGGTGACCTCATCATCTCCAGGAGACCCTTTGCCATGTCTCACCAAGTATTGATGCATCTCTTCCACACTTGCTCCCGATGATGGATGAAAGCAGTTCTTGTGCCATGGTCCAGCCTCCCAGGGTTCTTCAGGGGGTCCTTGGACAGGTTTAGGACAGGAAAATTGATCCACTATAGCCCAGAAATGAGAGGTTGACAATGAGTCAGTCTCTTTCCCAGATCTCTGCTGAACTCCCTGCCATCTCTGACCCAGGGCTGGACTAAGGGTAAGAGGCTCCAGAGACCCATTTCCCATTTCCACAAATACAACACTTGAAAAACCGGAAAACAGCTCTTAGCTCCCTTATCTGTAAAACTACAATAAAATTTCATAGGGTTGTTGTGATGATTAAATCTTATAATATTTGTGAACACCTAACTCAGAGCCTCCTTCCTACAGAGTAAACGCTCAATAAGTGACCTTTTTTTTTTTTTCTTCCTTTTCCTTCCCAGGAACACCACGGGGAAAAAACAAAAACTCTCCCAAGTTGTGCTTTCCCAGTTCTCCCAGATACTGACCCCACCTTTTCAGTACTTCTGCACCCTCACATCCCCTAGGTTTGCCCTCACAAGTCTCTCCACTCTCTCTAGGCCTGCCCCACAGCTTCTCAGCACCCCTCATCCTCCAATCCGAGCCCTAAAATACATCCCGCTCTTCTATTCTTCTCCAGCCCGGGCCAGGCAGTTTCCAGTCCGCCAATGTGAGGACTTGCAACCCCAACCCCGCCCCCACCGCACAGCCTCGGGTCCCTGGTTCTCCCTGACTCCGCCCCCAGCCTGCAGGTCCCCTCCCTCCTCGCCCCGGCCACCTGGCCCCGGAAGTCAGGAGGAGGATTCTCATAGCTAGTGCCTGTCACCAGCTCGTTATTGTGCTCGTATAGGGTGACTTGGCCCCTAGGCGGAGGCGGAGGGAACAACCCTAGGGAGCACATCAGGCCGGTCCTGAAGACGTCCGGAATCGGCAAACTCGCGAATGCAGCGCCTCTCTTAGTTCCCGGGCTAGATTCGGATGCGTACGGGTAGCCGCCTGGGACAAACAGCGAAGCAAAGCTCAACGGAAGTGAAGAGAATAATGAAGAAAAAGGACGCTTGCGCAGTCGGGAGTGGGGGGCGGGGGGATAGACTTCTAGCGCTTCCTCGCGCGCCGCCTAGCGGCTGGAGGGAAAACGGCTTGGACACGTCCGCAGGGCCAACCCCTAGTTGGGAGGTTTTTGTTTTCTTCCTGTGTGGCTGCTGTTTTTCCCAGTTCCGAATTCCCAAATACAGTCTCCCACTCTCTTGGCGCTTGGAAAGCCCCAAATAAGCCACGTTCAGGGAAGTACCTCATTTAACCCTCCCAGGACTGTGAATCGCACCGAGGAAGACACAGACGGTCACATGGGCTGGAAAGCCTCCAGGAGAAGAAAAGTCATTGAGAGCGAGAGTGTTGGCTGCCAGAACCTAGGGCCCACAGGGCTAGGCGTCCTGGAAGGAAAGGGGGGAACAGTTGGAAAACAGTAGAATTTCCTGAGCATTTGTTATAAGCGCTTGTATAATCTTTACAACAACCCCCTGAGGAGAACAAGACACTGAGAAACCTGACCTAAAAATATCAAAACCAGGCATTCTAACTTCAGAATAAGTGAAATTGCTCTTATTCTACCTAACTCCAAGGAGCCTAATGCAGAATAGGGGCTCCTCGGCTTACAGCTACATGACCTTGGGAAAAATCATTGAATTCTTTAAGCCTCCGCTTCCTCACTTGCAGTGTCCTAATTATTTCATGTGGTTGTTTCCCATTCAAAATGGAAATGAAGCCATTTAATAAATTATAAACGGCTAAACAGATATCAGAGATCATTAGCCATAACTGTCATGGACTAAACGACTTAGGCATTGGTTCATTCATTTAACAAATGTTAATGAGCACATTCCAAGGACAGAGAAACTGGGGATTGAGCCTGCAACCCGGGCATATGGCCTTGACCAGAATCGAACCCAGGACCTTTCAGTCCTCAGGCTGACGCTCTATCCACTGAGCCAAACCGGCTAGGATGGGACAGAGAAATTTTCGAGGCACAATCCTCACTCCCAAGAACTGCTCATCTCATGGTAGGTTCTAGGGCGCATTATAGTTTAGCATTCTTAGATTCTGTATCTGCTGCTCCTTTCTACCAAGAGTTATTCCCAGACCAGAAAACAAGGACTCTAGAATGTTAATTAATGGCCATAGGACTCATCTGAGGATCTTGCCAAAATGCAGATTCTGAGTGGACCTGTGAAGCTAAATTTCCAAAAAGCTCCCAGGTGATACCGCACAGAACAATTTTGCAAGATCCCTTCACTGTAGCCTGGGAAGTCCCAGAAGGCTTACAGAGCATAATGTAAAAACCCTTTGGGGAACTAGTTGGGGAAGTTCTCCTTGGGAAGGGGGAGCAGGACGGGTTTGGAGGTAGAGGGAGTCTGTGACAGATTAGTGGAAAGCGCTGAGAACCCACCACAAAGATTTTGTTTTGCCTCAGGCGTGACACCATCCAACCCAAAGATACCCCCAAGAAGTTACTATGGCCTGGGCCTGCAACTTCCACCTCCCTTTGACGAAGCCTGATTTTCACCAAGAGGCTGTGTTATAATTAGCGGGTGGGTGCTTGCCTCTTAGCCCGTGATGGGAACTGGAAGGAGGAACTGGGCTCTGTGTATTCACATTCCGACACCGCCTTCCCCGTACTCCTTATTCAATGTTCCTAGAATGGTTTTCACAACTTGCAGATTCTAGGGAGACTGGAGCGCAGGCCTAGCGCACTCCCCACTAACTTCACCAGGAGGGGGCGCGACCGCCCCGGCGACACAGCGACGGTGACCCACAGCCCCGGGGGCAGGGAGAGCTTAGCGGGAGGTCGCCACCAACCCCCTACGACCTGGGCGGGAAACCGAGGCAGCGCCCGGGCTGCTGCCCGAGACTTCTGGCATGGGCCCCCCACTTTGGGAGGCAGCACGGGAGCCGGGGCGCTGGGAGCTCGGCCCGCCGCCCCTTCCCGGCGACCCGGCCGGGGCCGGTAACCAGGCGCACATGGCCCGCCCAGCCCTGTTTGTCCTGGCGGCGCGCCGCCGCTGTTTGAGGCGGTTTTTATCTCCCAGAAACCAGCAAAACCCCAAGCGGAGTCTCGGGAAGATGAAAGGGGCCGAGGGGCTGGGGAGGGGAGGACCGCGGGGCTGCGGCGGGCTGGAGCTGGCACCGGACAGGCGGAGCCCGGGAGGCGAGCGGGCCAGGCCCTGGGGGGTCTCGGAGCGGGCGGGGGCGCGAGTCCGGGGTCCACTCCAGGTCTCCTCTCGCGGGCCAGCGTCCAGCGTCCCCCGCCGGTAGCCGCCCCCCGGGCCCGGCCCCCCGAGACATCCTCGGAACGCGGATTTCTTCAAAGCGTCTTTGAAGACGCGCCGGAGGGCAGGAGATTTCGCACCTGGCGGAGGGCGGCCGAGTGGGGAGGGGGCTGGCACCCCGAGACCGCCCGGCTCGCCGCCTCGGACCCGCCGCCCCCGGCCCCCCACCTCCTCCCGCCCGCCGGCCCGCCACCTCTGGCGCCTCCACGCGGCTCCCGAGCCCGCGAGAGGGACCGTGGGCTGGGGCGCCCTCGCAGTCGGGCCCGGGCCCGGGGGCGCGGCCCGAGAGCCCCCTCCGTCCAGCAGGGGAGCCCTAGGGGGTGAGGGCCGCACAAAGCCCTATTGTGGCCGGGGGACGGCCGCCACAGACTGGCTTTTGTTCCTCCGCTAACTCCGCGGCGGGCACGACTGATTGCGGCCGGGACAGGGGCGGGTTACGTGCCAGGCCGGGCGCCCGGGGAGCCGCCCCTGGTAGGTCTGGGGCCGCGCGTGAGGCCGCGCTGCGCCGGCGCCCGCGGGGCCGCTGTCGGGCCGGGCCCGCCCGGGGCCTGCAGGGTTCCTTGCTGCAGGGTCCGAGAAGGAGCAGGGAAGAAACCTCTCCGCCTCCCAACTCTGCGGAGAGCTTTACGCGGAGAGGTTTCTTCCTAAAACCTCTGAACTCGCTGGAGAGCTGGCGGACGGAGCTTCTCCCGCGGGCATAATGTGCAAACCAGCTTCGTAGAACGCAGTCCCCAGTTTGCCAAAGAAAAATCCTGTGGCTCACCCTTTTCCCTTCCAATTCCCCCTTTCTCACCAGGACAAAGTTTAAAATCGAACTTTTATTTATTAAATTAAAAAAGAAAAGAAAAGACTCCATGAGGGCACGATCCCTTCCCTTCCATTTTATTACCCTCTCCCCAAGCTCCAGCGGCTTTAACCCTTTAACCGGGGGCCTTGAGGGAGCAGGAGATAGAAAAGGAGGATCCAAAGTCACAGGAAAGGTATTCAAAGGCACGAAGCGGCTTTAAAGTCACTGGAGGTGAAGGTGGGAGCATCGAAAGTCCCAAGTTGGGGGCCTATGGATGCACCCAAATCAGCTTAGGGACCTATGTCCTCCTAGCTCTATAACTTCTTTTTCATGGCTTCTAGGCACCAGCCTTGTTCACAGAGTAGGCACTCAATAAATACTTGATTTATTTTAATCTGATCCCAGAGAAAACCTTCCCCACCTATTCTTCAGGAGGGCCCCTCCAAACCAATGTCCTCCTCCTGTTAGGTGGGCTTCTCCAATGAGCCTGTCTAAAATGGCAGCTGTAAATTCTCCATAACCATGGCAACAAGGGATTTGCCTGACGGGGTCATGGTGTCAGGGGAGAAGTGGAAGAACTGGTTCTGGGTTTGAGGAAGCTGGGGTAATTCCAGTCCCCCTCCCCCCTCCATAGGACTTGAAGTTTCACAGCTTCTGGCTGGGGGGTGGGAATATTAGGGATCCCTTAATTGAGAGATACCCCATCACTCTTGAACAGATCAAGCTAACCAATCCTATTAGCAGATTCCATTAAAAGAGAAACCCCTTTAACTGAGACCCTGATGATAGAAATTCTATTAACAAGATCTCTACTAACACTTCTTCTATACAGAGATGCATTTGGCTAAAATTTCCGTAGCAGAAATGGACCTCCTCCCCCCTCCCCAGCTCACTCTACCTGACCTGTCATCATAACTTAGATAAATAGAATTATTATTATTATTCATTTCTCTTGGAACATAGGGGTTAAATATACAGGCCTGGGGGCAGCCTCCCTGACCCTGGGGTCACCCCATCTTTGGGATCAGATCCCCACTGGTCTGCCCCCCTTTTGGTACCCTGCTCCCTGCCAGGTCACTAACCCCAATCCCCTTAACTCTGGTCCCTAATGAAGAGGCCACCAGGGGGCAATAAATTATCATCATCATCATCATCATCATCGTTATCATCATTGTGTTTGTAAAAAGGAAGAACGCTCTGGAGCAGGGATAGCAGTGGAATAAGAACTTGGGGAGGCTGGAGCCTGGAAGCAAAGGGATAGTGGTAAATAAGCTTGGGAGGCAGAAAGGATGGGTGTCAAGGCGTTAATAAGGTAGAGAAATAAAGTGTTGGGAGTCCATATGGAAGGAGAGTGAGTTGGTGTGGTAAGAGCAGAAGAGAGAGAAGCTGTGAGCAAGGGCGAGAGAGGAGTTTAGGAAGCCAGAGAACAGAAATCGGGCACAAGGTGAGGGCCTAAGATGAGAGTTTATGGGATGGGCTTATGGCAAGGGGAAGAGGGGAGCTGAGGAGGCATGCAGGGAGATACCCAGGCTCAGAGTAGCCTGGGAGAGATGGAGAGCACCCCAAAGGGCAGCATGCATTGGGGCAAAGAGGCGAGGGGCAAGCAGTGGTCCACGGGGCCAGGAGAGGCTGGCAAGCAGCCCTGGGGCTGGAGACCCTCCGCCCAGCTCAGATCTCCAGCAGGTTGCTCTGCTCCGGGCTGCCTTCCGGGGCTTTTTCTGGGGGTGCCGGAGAGGCTGAAGGTCGGGGTGTCTGATTGGCCTCCTCTTCCCCCACGCTGCGGCCCTCCCCCAGCTCCTTGGAGCCGCTGGGCGGGGGCCCTGGGCCTGGCTCGCCGTGGGTGCGTTGGTGTTTGCTCAGGTGGTCGCTCCGGGTAAAGCGCTTGGAGCAGAGCAGGCAGGTGAACTTTTTCTCCCGGGTGTGAGTGCGCACGTGGCGCTCCAGCTCGTCCGAACGGGTGAACCTCTTGCCACAGAAGAGCCAATTGCAGACGAAGGGCCTCTCGCCCGTGTGCCAGCGTAAGTGCGCCTTCAGGTGTGAGGCCTTGCCATACACCTTGCCACAGCCGGGGATGTGGCAGCTGTGGATGGGCTTCTTCCGCAGCCCCGCGGCTGCCGCCCCCAGGCGCTCGATCTCCTGGCAGTTAGGGCAGTCACAGGAGGAGCGCCCCGCTCCACTGCCCCCATATCCACCACTGCCCCCTGTGCCTGTGCCACGAGGGGTTTTGGCTCCACCGCTCCCCTCCAGCTGCCCACTGTTGCCCACTGCCTTGGACTTATAGACATCTTGGGGTAAGACATGCTGAGGCCCTGGTTGCAGAAGGTGAGGAGCTGGGTAAGGGGCTGGATTAAGGGGGGCAAAGTCGGCTGGGTAGGTGGGTAGCTGGGGGTTCAATGGAGGCTGAGCAGGGCCTGTGGGCAATGTCCCTTGCAGCCCATCACCCTGGCCCTGCCCGCCTCCTAGCCAGTTGCCCCCAGCGTGCATGTCCCACCAAGGTGTAGGAGCATTGCCTGGGCCTGGTGAGATGCCTGCGTGGATGCCTGCCTTGTACCAGGAGCCATAGGGGTGTGCCATGTCCAGAGAGGTGTAGACACTAGGCAGGCAGTCAGAAGAAGTGTGTCCCTTGGGCACTAGAAGCCCAGGATCCTGGGTGCCTGTGGGCCCAGGGAAAGAGTGAGAAAAGGGCGGGTAGTCATTGGCATAGCCCGAGGTGGGTGCGGGAGGACTGCCTGCAGGTGAGAGGAGCCCATTGGTGCTTGAAAAGGGGGCTGGGTAGGCATCCCCCATGGCTTTGGGAGCTGAGAGGTCACTGCCCACAGAGTAGGGTTTCTTCGTGCCTGCTTTGCCCAGTGTTGAGTCCCGCAGAGGGCTGGAACCGCCAAATTTGCTGCACGCCGCCGTCAGCATGGCCAGGGGACTGGAGCCATAGTGAGCTTCCTCCTGGGGAGACATGGAAGCACTGCTTAGGGAGAGGAGGAGAATACAGAGAGAGGGTCAACCAGGATTTCAACCTCGACACAAGGAGAGGAGAACGGAGGGTCAGGGAAGAGTTGGGGAGAATGGGGAAGGAGAGGTAAGAGGAGGGGCCAGCGAGGACTGGGCCCCAGGACAGAGCTCAGGTGGCATTGTGGCAGGAAAGCAGAAGCCAAGACTACAGCTTAACACCCAACTAAGGAGGCAAGAAGCAGGGCTCACTGTGATGTAGCTGGGGGTGTGCAAAGGCCTCAGAGAAACAGGAGCTGCCTCTTAAAGAGCCCGGAGAAGAGCTGCCACACCTGGATGAGGTAAGAATTAGGGATCCTGATCCCTGGGAGTGGTCTGGAGCAGAGGCCATAGTCAGGGACTTGGAGAGGGAAGATGAGGCTCAAAGAGCAGCCCGGGAAGGAGGAAAAATATTAGGGGACTGTAGTTACCCCCATTACAGATTTTCCCAGCATTGCCCCGTATTTCACTTCCTGTCTCCACTTCAGCTCCTGACTAAGGCAGTGGCCCAGGCTGGTCTCCCCAAGGCCTTGTCCTCATGTCCCTGGTAAGGAATCTCTTGGCAGGGACTCTGGGCCTTGGGAGCAAGAGGAAGCGATGGCTGAGACACTGAGACATTGAGAGGGAACAGGGCTGCCGCCAAGCCAAGACTGTGGCTGAGGCAAGAATGTCTTTCAAGCGGGCAGTGGGCACCTCCTGCTTCGTGGAGCCAGCTGGTACCCCTTTTGTGGGGTGGAAGAGCTTGAAGTCCTCATGGCCCTCCAGGGTAAGAAATTGGGGTGGCTATGATACTGGCTCACAGCCACACCCCTCCATGCCTCAAGTGTCCCCTAACACGTAGCCCAAGTAGCTGGTCTCTCTTCACCCTTCCAGCACAGTGAGTGAAGAAAGCTATGCAGATGCGGGGCATGAGGGTCTCTGAGAATGCCCTTAATGCCCCTCCTGCTGTTGCTACCAGACTAGTCCTCCCTCAGGAGCCTGGTACTCCTCCCAGGGACTGCCTGGGGGGAGGTGCCCTCCAGAATTCCTGGCTGGCATAGATAGGCATCCATTACTGAGAATCCCACCAAAAAAAAAAAAAAAAAAAGATGTCCTCAAACGCTGACCCTGGACAGTTCCCTGACTGGGATCCTCAAAAGCCAATGTACTTGGTGCCTTCAGTAAAGCTGAAAAAGAACCCAGGAGCCCAGGGTTCCCAGACCTGCCTGCCAGCTTGTTGTGTGTGAGTGACACCAATCCTCAAGGTAGGTCTGGGGTCTTGGGGTTGCAGTGAAGGGCGTGTGCAGTCAACACTCCTGCACTGCTCCCCAAGTGCAAACCTGATGCTCCCGCCCAATTGCCCCATGGACATGGACTCCCAAATCTGAGGCACCAACACCTCCCTCAAATCTGGCCATGATGAAAGCCCGGTGCTTCCCAGCCAGGGTTCCTCCGGAGCCTCTGATGCCCCAAGCAGAGGGTGGGCTGAGGCGGGTAGCAGCTGGGGCAGGAGCAGGGTCCCAGCAGAAAGGGAGAGAGAAACATGGAGTAGGACGGGGAGAGGCAGAGACCCAGAGACACGGGAGCCAAGCCCCCGGCACAGGGTGAGGAAATTATGTAAAAGCCCCCAGAGGTGGGGGAAGGGAAACAGAGGGGGAAACTGGCAATGGGGACAGAAACCCAACAGAGCAGAAAGGTGGAAAGACAAAAGGGAGGGAGCTAGAGGAAAGCAGTATAAACAAAGAGGTGGTGGAAAGAGACTGGGCTAGGAAGGCAAAGGAAAACAGAAGGGAAAAGGAGGAAGAGAAAGGGGGAGGAGGAGGGGAAGGAAGAAAGCAGATTTCCTACCTAAGAAAACCACCACGGTGCTGGGCCCCAAAACACCCCCAGACCAGGCCGCTTCTCCCGCCTTCTCCCCCTGGCTGCCCCCTCCCCCTCTGCCCAGCCCGGGCCGGCTCCGTTGGTTTCCCTGCGGTCGGTTTATTTTTAAAAACGCCGACGCCGTCCCCCGCCCGGCCCTCACACTGTGGCCACAGGGGCCTCAGCCAAGCCCAGGGACCCCACCCAGCTGTGGGGAGGGAAGGAGGGGTGAAAGAAGGCAAGCAGCCCCAGGCCAACAGGAGACCCCAGCCCTGGGGAGCGGAGGCCCTCAGGGGCCCTGGAGGCAAGGAAAAGGGAGTGAGACCTCAGGCCCACTCAGACTGTTCTAGAAGCCAAGAGCTGGGCCCCTGGCTACGTTTAACCACAGACTCAGTTTCCTTCTCTGGCTGCTTGCGCTCTCCCGAGAACTGGGGAGAGGGTCCTGGTGAGGGGTTCTAAACATGAGCCCTCATACCTAATCAAATGCATGACCTTCTCAGGACCCAGGAGTCTTACCCTCCAATTGTTTTCACGCCCACCTTCTCCCACCCACTAGTCCTTAAAACAACAACAACACAAAGCGGACTTCAAGTACGGGAGGGGGGCCTCTGAAGGAGGAACAAGAGGAGCTGTCCCAGCTCTCACCCAGATGTGCGGCTGGGAAGGTGTTCCCAGCCAGGCTGACCTGCCACCGGAATATTGGCTCACGGTGTATCTGAGGACTGACTGGCCATTGGTTCTGAGCACCCAAGGTCCCAGTTTCCAGTTGTCCACTTTTTCAACCTCCTCTCCCAACTTCCAGTTCTCCATCTCCACCTGGCCCTGAGCGCCATACACCCTCCTGCCTGTTCTCCCGCATCTCACTCAGCCCAGGGGAGCGTCCCATCTAGCAGCAACTGCGTCCCTGTCTGAACCCCAGGTACTTCCCACTGTCCAAGATCCCACCCATACCAGGCTGAGGGCTTCCTGGTGGTGGTGGCTGCGGAGAAGGGGAAGGAAAGTCGAGGACCCAGGTGCCCCAAAATTGGTAAAAGACACAGAGGGACTGGAATGCCTTTATGTTGGAACATCTCCAGCTCACAGGGAGTGAGGGACACTCCTCTTGCCAAGTGCTATCCCAGTCTGGTGTCTTTCCAGCAGGCCTTTGGGTCCCTTTCTCCCAGGCACCAGTGCCACGCTGGCAACTCTGGTGTGACGCCCACGCCCACTGACACTGCCCCTGCCTTGGGTGGACCCAGGATTTCCATGCACCTTAGTCCTCCTGCTTCCTCAAGACCAACCAGTGTTTCAATGATGGCTCAATATAGAGTCTAGTGGAGAGATGACAGGGAGAGCAGTCTGCCCCCATTGCAACACTTGGGACTCCTGACTGGGTAAGAGTACTGACAAGGGACATGGTGTCCACCCCATTGGCTTGTATGTCATTCCCTCAAATTCAGTCACAAACTGTCTCTCAGCCTTACACATACCCCATTCCCCACCTGGACTAACAAATATGTCCCAGCTTACACACACACACACACACACACACACACACACACACACACACCTGTGCTCTCAAAAAGCCAGCCACGCATGCAGTCCTGCTTTACATTCTAACACTTACACTCAGGCCAATAAACACAGGCATTAAGACTCCGGTGCCATCTCACACACACCGCTCCTGCAGGCTGAATGAGTTGGCTTCCTGTTTGGCCCATCACCCCTGGGACCTGAGCGAGGGCACAGGAAACAGCGATGGGGGCTCCTGAGGTGCCCAGGAATATGGAAGATTCAAGGCCACGTAAGGAGGTGGACTTTAAGGGAGGGCTCTCCGGCTACAAATTCCCGTGGAGGGACCCAGACAGCGGGTCAGAGATGGTGACAGAGAAACCGAGTCAGAGACCCAGAAGCCGAGAAAACTCAGGACGTTATAAAACAGGCTCTGAATTGCTGAGTCCCCCTTTCCAACTATGTGCCATGACTCCTTCAGGAGCCCTGGTAGAATCAGTGATTTCTCAAGACCCCGAAATCCTGACCCCCATGGCACCCTAGATCCCTCCATTCCTAGTGCCAGAGGAAAGAGATGCTGGGGTCCCAGCCTGGAGGGGAAGTGGCCCAGTCCGCCCTGGAGCCTCCCACTCCCAAAATAGAGCTGAGTTTGTCTTTGGCTGAAAGCTAAATATTTGTGAGCTGGGCAGGCGGCCTCAGACCCTGGCCCTCCTCCTTGGTTCCTCTCAGGCCTGGGCCCAGTTCCTCTGGTCAGCCCCCGCTCAGGCACTGAGGCACAGTCTGCCCTTCTCCCTTCTCTCCTAGCCCACCTCCTCTCCTATACACGCCAGCCCAGAGGCCCAGCCCCTTCCCACCTACAAACCAGACAAGACACTGCTCAGGCTGAGTTCCAGGAGACAGGACCCCCAAGGAACTATACCCAATTGCCACTCTGTGCCCGCTCAACCAGTCCTGTCACCTTCTCTTTCTCCCCCTGTGTGCTACCAGCTTACCTATCTCCCACCCTTCTTTCCCCACCCGTCCCCTCCAATAGCTCCTTTCTCCATCCCCTTTGCATTCCTCAGAGTTGGTGTGCTTGGTTGACCATAGGGGTCCTGCCTTCTTTTTGCCTAATCTCCTCTCCTCTTCCTTAGACTGCTCTCTGACCCCTGGTCCTGCTCTCCTCCCCTCCTTTCTCCTGCCCCCTTCTCCCCCTCCTCTAACCCCACTCCTCTCTCCTCATCAGAGGGACCCTTGAAAGTGACAAGCACCACAGCAACTGTCTGAGTGAGTTGGGAGGTGGGGGGCGGGCGGGGAGGGAGGAGGACCATTGAGATTGTGGCTGGTGTCCTGGGAGGGAGAGGGGGCAGTTACCTCAAGCAGGGAGGACGCCATCCTGAGGCTGGGGAACGGGTCCCAAGGAGCCAGGCAGATGGAGAGAGCCGAGCCGGAGAAAGAAGGAGAGGGAGAGGGAGGGAGAATGGGAGAATGGGAGAGAAGAGATCTAAAGTTAGAAGGGACTGGGGGGGTGGGAGTGGGGGGGCTGCTCTCTGTCTGTAGGGATCCACCCTCTAATTACAGCTTTCCCAGAGGAGAAGGCTCCGGATCCAATGAGCAGGGCGAGAGAGGGAGGCAGAGGGTCCAAATTTCCTGCTCCATTTGCTGAGCTCCCCAAAGAAGGGATCTGGGCGGGAGAGGAGAAAGGGCTCCCAGGGAAGGGGTGGAAGCCGGAGGGGGATAAGGACATGGGCAAGTAGTCAGGGCGTCCTGGGGGCTGCTGAGGAGAAGGGTTGAAAGGTTGGTGGGCCCAGGTGTCCCACACCCCTGCCCCCAGCAATCCCGTGGGCATCAATGGGAACCCCTCCCAGCACTCCCCAGTGTCAGATACCTGGGGGATCTGGGGCTGGGTGTCCTGGGTCTCTCCTCTCTGGAGGTCTGGCAGTGGGAGTGCAGGCAGTAGGTGGCCTGAGGGTCCTGGGAGGGCTCGGCTCCTCTCCCAGGCCAGCTCCACTCCTGCTCCCACTTGGGCTCCAATCCTACAATCCTACTGACTCCAGCGTCCTGGCTGCTGCTCGGCTGCTGCTCGGCTGCTACTCCTGCTGCTGAGGCTGCTGCTGCTGCTGCTGCCGCTGAGGGAAGGAACAGGAGGGAAAAGGAACAAACCCCAAACCACTAATTAGAGATCCAGGGGGGGGATGGGGGATTGGGGACGACACTCACACTGAGAGACTGGAACACACAGCATACACACTCATGGACAAACATAGGATGATACATGCACACGTACACAGAGTGTTACCCACAGGGACACAGCCACTGTCATGAATGAACACAGACAAACTCACACACAAATGAGCTCAGTGACATGGCTGGAGGCACACACACCACATACACACCCGAGTTGACCACAGAGATGCTTGTTTCCCCAGTCACCCACCTCTAGATCAGGAGGGCAGTGTATCTGTGCATGTGTGTGTGTACATGCATGTGTGTGTGTGTGTGCGTGTGTATTATGAAAGACAGGAGGGAGAACTGTGGGGTGAAGGCTTCTGCTGCCCAGGCTTTTAGGATCACTGAGGTAGGTTCCAGAGCAAGGCCTGGAGGAAGGGACAGAGAGTGGGGGAGGGCTTGGCACAGGCTTGGGGATTCCCCAGTCTTCTTCCCAATGCCCCCTAGGAAGTGGCACCTAGGCCCACCTCACTCTATGGAGCAGAACCTGGATATTCTGGTTCTGGGGAAATGAAGGCAGGCAGGAATGAGAGTGGGAGTAGAAGGTCATTGGGTCAACTCATCCATGCTCAAGCCTAGCCCCTTTGGATTAAGCCCCCAAAAGGTATGTCCTTCCTAGCCGCCATTATTCCTTGCCAGTTACCCTCCCCAGGTCCCTCCTGGCCACACATCAAATCATCCTTTGATGGGTAGTTCTCATGAGTGATCACGCTTTCCTGGGAGGAAGCTCCTGGTTCCCATTGCCATGCATCAGTTCCCTCTGCAGCAGGAAGAACTGAAGGTAGAGTTTAGGCAGGACTTCTTATCAAAATGGGGAAGAAGAGAAGGAAGGTTGGGAGAGGGAAACCAAAAAGTGTGTTAACTGAAACCTGGATCCTGAGGTAAGTTTGTGGGAGAGAGAGGACGAGGCAGCCAAGTAGTAGAACCAGCATCTCTCCCATGTAGGGGCCCAGCCAGCTAGGGTTGTTTTACAAGTTATTCACCAACACACCCCTCTCCCCCATCCCAGCCCTGCCCATCAGAGGAATGGAGCTCTGTCCTTCCCTCCCCACTCCCCCACTCCCCAACACACTTCCCTCACTTTCTCTTCCTGATTGCCCACTTCCTTGCCCCTTTTGCTCTCCCAGCTCTCCAAGGAAATGGTGGAGAGGGAGACGGAGCTGGTGGAAGTCCAGGGAGCTTGACCAGCAGGCAGGATCAAAGTTCAGGGTAGGGACCCAGGAGTTCTAGATTCCAGCCCAATGATTTGATTTCCCCCAAGGAACACTGTGGGCCCAACGTTTGGGGAGAAGTTTAGGGAACCAGGGTGGCTGCCAGACAGACAAGAAGCAAAAGAAGAAACACAGAAAGACAGAGAGACACACAGAGCAAATGAAACAATCCGAAAGAATCCGAAGAGATACTATGCGCTATAGCAGAGAGAGAGAAAAAGAAAACAGGACCAGGTACATGGATTCAAAACACAGAGAGCAGAAAAAAAATCTAAGAAGGAAAAGAAACTGGCCCAGAGGAACAAAGATGAGGAGACAATGGCTTCAAGAAAGGGCAGGACAAGGGAAATAGCCAGAGGCCTGGTCAGGCACCCAGGAGGCAGGAGGGTTAAAGCAGCCAGGCAGGTGGGGGGGCGGGGATGGAGTATAAATAGCGCATAATTGTGTTCCATGATTACACGGGCCACCCCACCCAGTCTGCCCAAGAGGAAGTGCCCGTGGTGGGGTGTCCCGTGACCTCGCAGTCTCCCCCTGGTGGGGGGGCATCTGAGCCTGATGTGCCAGATGGCGTTCTGCTCCCCCTACACACACACACACACACACACACACACACACACACACACACACACACTCAGAAGCTGGTAAGAAGATGGGGAAGCTTTGGAGAAATTACTGCACCAGTAGCAAGAAAGCTCAAGTCCAGTTGGTGAGGCAGGCAACTGAGGCAGAGGAAAAAAGTCTAGACTCAGGAGAAGAAATGGCAGGTGGGAGAGGCATTAGGCTCTAACTAAACTGGGGAGAAAAGGAAGAGAGTGAAGGGCAAAAAGAGGAATGAGGAAAGGATGGAAAAAGGTGCAGGGTTGGGGAGAAGATTTGGGGGACAAGGAGGGTGAACCTTCTCTACTTCCTTTTTGGGGACCTTAAGCCCTAATCCTATCTGGGAAGGAGCAGTAGTGCCAGGGAAGAAAGAGGAAGGAAGGAGCAGTGTCCCCAGGAAGATATGAGTCAGGGCCCATCTCAGGGGCCAGTCCCTGGACACAGGGTCCCCTCCCAAGATTTGTCCCAAAGCCAGGCAGAGGGGCTGCCTCAAGCCCCCAGCTGCCTCCCTCAGGACCCTGGGTTCCAATTTCCACACCCTTTTAAAAGATAGTTCTGCAGCCCAACTGAGGCCCAGATATTCCTGGATCCAGAAGATATTCCTGGGTCCAGATTCCCAACCCCCTCTCAGTGCCCCCAAGGGCAGGGGGGGTGCAGCAACTGGGAGCCCTGACCAAGGACCTGCCTCCACCCTCCCAGGCCTCCCTCAGCCCAGCCTCCCAGGGGGTGGGGCAGCCTAGGCAGAGGCGCCATGTGGCAGGGGCGGGTAGAGGCTGCGGCTCTGGTCCTTCCAGTATAAACCCCCTAGGCATCTGGTTTCTATCCACCACCCCCCACCACCACCCTGGGGGCCCCTCAGCCTCCGCCCATGGCCACCCAGACACTGAGCTCCCAGAGATGGACGCCCCTGAAGGAAGGGGTGGGACGGTGTCTTTCTGATCTTTCAACCCCAGGACTGGGCTGAACCACAGGGACCACTCCCTTCCCTCCCTCCCCTAGGAGGATCAGAGTGGGATTTCTAGGTTAGAGGAGGTTGAATCTGGAACCTGCCTCACGCCTCTTTAGCCCTTTTTGGAATGGTCAGTGGGGATGGAGAGAGAGTTTAAACTGGTGAGAGTGGGAGGCCGCTAGCCCCTTACTTCTCAAAGAAGCTGCCCCCTTCCACACCACTGCCCTCTGCCCGCCTCCTAGGCGGGGCTCCTCTGAGAACCCCAATCCAAAGGGACTCCTAGCCCTCCCTTTGTGCTTATTGTAGGTTTGGCTTCCCCAGGTCGAATCCCCAGTGAGCAGGGAACAGAGCCCCTGAAATAAAGATTGACACATCCTCTAATATAGATCTAATGAGTGACACACCCAGATATACACTTGCACACACGCTGAATGATGAAAATACATATGCTCTGCAGATGCCCAAATTGACACACACACATATATGTATGTATATGTGTGTATACACATATATGTATGTATGTGTGTGTATATATGTTTGTGTGTGTATATACGTGTGTGCCTTAACCCCCAATCACAAAAATGCACACACCAGTGTACATACATGCAGAGAGACTCACAGACATCTAGAATACACACACACACACACACACACACACACACACACACACACGGACTCACACAAACTCACATCAGACAACAGTTTCAATATGGTAAATGTCCCATACATACACACATACACATGGGTCTATCCTCACAGTCTTACAGCTCTAGAGATTCCCTGCGCTCTCCTTGAGGGGATTTAGGAACCCCCTTTCCCTACAAGAATCTATAGATAAGGATGGTGTCGGGGGCACTGCCTGTCCTACAACTGCGTCCTACAACTCCTACTAGTGCGGGAACCTCCAGTGTACCTTCAGGGGATTCACTGATCTTATACCCCCACCCCATGTCCACCAGAGTTCCAAGACCCAGAGGGCCCCAGCAAACTCCCTGGCCCTGGGGAACCCCGGCATTCCCATCCCCACCTAGACCCCCCCACCCCATTCTGCGGCCCTGCTGACTCATCTCTCCCTCTGTGGAGCTCCCCAACCACAGGGGCCTGGAAGAGAAGCTTGGAAAGTTGCGCTCATGTCCCCGGCCCCTGGTCTGGCCACTAACCCCCCCTCCCCCGCCCTGCCATGCACCCAGGCCTAGCCCTTGTCTCTAGTAGAGACACTGGTGACAGAGAACACAGAGGGGACAGGAACGCAGGCACCCAGAGACAGGGAAACAGAAAGACGAAGGAAGAGAGAGAGCTAGGGGGAAACAGAGATGGCAGGAATACAGATAAGAAACCCTGAGGGGCCCTGACTGGTTTGGCTCAGTGGATAGAGCGTCGGCTTGCGGACTGAAGGGTCCCAGGTTCAATTCCAGTCAAGGGCATGTACCTTGGTTGTGGGCACATCCCCGGTAGGGGGTGTGCAGGAGGCAGCTGATCGATGTTTCTCTCTCATCGATGTTTCTAACTCTCTCCCTCTCCCTTCCTCTCTGTAAAAAATCAATAAAATATATTTTTTTAAAAAAAGAAAGAAAGAAAAAGAAACCCTGAGGGACAGCTGCTAATATGGTAGAGTCCTCCAAAAGCCATGGGATTGGGGTCCAGGGACACTTACTCCTCAGGGGGCAGAAGATCCATTCATGGCTTTGGGATATGGACACTACCCAGTGCCTTGGCCTAGCATTCTGAGCCTCGGGTCCTTGGGGAAGCGGGTCCAATTTTCTTCTCCACAGGGAGGAAGGGAAGCTCTTAAGAAACCTGCAACCTGTGTCTAGGGTAGCTTGGAAAAGGTGCTCCCCACCTTACCACATACTGTACACATTTGCACATACAAGCATAACTCCAGCCTCTCCCTCTGCTAGGTCTCCCTGTCCCCTCTGCCAGGGACCAGGGCTACAGGGCAGGCATCCTGGTGCTAGCCCCGGTTCCCCTTTGCTCTGAGCCTCAGTGTCCTTAGTTGACATTGAAGCCCTGGGACAATATAGAGATCCCAGAGGAGGCAGATCAGAATTAGAAAGAGAAGTGCTATGGGAGGGGAAGGAGGAGCAAGGACAGCAGGACAAACAGGAAAGTGGAGGGAAGGGAAAGGCTGAGGCCTGACCCTGGAAGGAGGGAACCTGCCCTGGGTAGGTATTTCACATGGGTCAGCATTGAATGAAGACTCTGGTCATCTGACCCTGGCCAGTGCGGCTCAGTTGGTTGGAGCGTTGTCCCATGAACTAACGGGTTGTGGGTTCAATTCCCTGACAAGACACATACTCAGGTTGGGCGTGTATGGGAGCTCACATAGATGTTTCTCTCTTTCTCGCTCTCCCTTCCTCGCTCTCTGAATCAGTGAAAACACACCCTGTCAAGAAGAAATAAAGAAAACAAAAACAAAAAACCATATCCTCGGGTGAGAATTAAAATAAATAAAGGTTTTTCAAAGTAATAAAAAATATTTTTTTAGCCCTAGCCGGTTTGGCTCAGTGGATAGAGCATTGGCCTGTGGACCGAAGGGTCCTGTGTTCAATTTTGGTCAAGGGCATGTACCTGCATTTGGTTGCAGGCTCCTCCCCAGCCTGGGCCCTGAGGCGGGCGCAGGAGGCAACCAATTGATGTGTTTCTCTCACATCCATCAATATTTCTCTCTGTCTTTCCCTCTCTCTTCCACTCTCTCTAAAAATCAATGGAAAAATAGCCTCAGGTGAGGAATATATATATATATATATATATATATATATATATATATATATATTAAAGACTGGTCATCTCAAGGAAGTGTGTCTTTGTAAAAAAGATACCATGAAATCTGAAACATGAAATATATTAATGTCTTTAAAAAAGAGAACTTGGGGTTATGGGATCCTGATCACATCTTCTATCCTTAGCAATGAGCTGAACAACCAAAGGCAATGGTCCTTCAAAATCTTAGCCGCCACACCCCACACCCATTTTCTCTGACCTACTCAGATTCTTCTTGGGGTTGGATCTGAGGAACATTCTTTCATTCAACAAATACTCAGCTTGCACCTATTTTGTGCCATGCACACAGGGCTAGGTTTAGGCATGCAACCATAAACAAGACAGACCCAGTCCTTTGCCTCACAAACCAGCAACTAACATAAAGAATGGGAAGTATCTTAAGAGAGTCAGTAATGGATGTTATTGGAGACAAAAGAGTGAATCTAAGCCAGGCCAGCATGGCTCAGTGATAAACATCAACCTATAAACCAAGAGGTCATGGTTTAAATTCCCAGTTGGGGCATATGACTGGGTTTCGGGCTTGATCCCAGGTGTGGGGCATGCAAGAGGCAGCCAATTGATGATTCTCTTTCATCAGTGATGTTTCTGTCCCTCCCTCACCCCTCCTCTCTGAAATCAGTAAGAGTGTATATATATATATATATATATATATATATATATATATATATATATATATATATTTAAAGAGTGAATCTAAACTAGTGTTGGGGGAATCAAGGAAGGCTTCCTGAAAGAAGGGATGACTAAGTAAAGAAACTGAAGAATGAATAGGAGTTAGCCAGGTAAAGAGAGGAGAAGTGTTATTAAGTCCTGCCTCCCCCTACATGCACAGGCCCAGAGGTAAGGGCACTTTTGAGGTACTGAAAGTTGAGTGTGACTGGAGCGCAGAGTGGAGGTTGATGGGAAGGTCTAATCAGCTTTGCAAGGGATCTAAACTTGATTCCAAGGCAACATATGGGAATATTTGTATTTTAGAAAGATGACCCCGGCTGCAGAGAGGAGAATGGAACTGGGGCTGGGAGCCAGCAGTTCTGGGTAAATCAGCCATTTACTAGTACTATGGTGCAAGCTTGGGTTATTTAACCTTTGATGCTTTAGATTCTTCTTTTTTAGAATGGGGAAACATAATACAGCAACCTCCCAGGGTTGTTACAAGGATTAGGAATAATACATGTGGAACTCTTACCACAGTGCCTGGCACTTAGCAGTTATTCCATCAGTGGAGCCTATTAGTATTGTCAACGTTTGGAGGAGGGCAAAATTAGAGGCAAGGAGACCAGCTGGTTGCAGCAGTCCAGGCAGGAGGCTAGAAGATGTGGCCTGTCGCAGCAGAGGGCATGAGGAGTCCACGGAAGGGTGACAGTTATAAGTGGAACACATAGGACTCGGGTCCTGACTGGATGTGAGAATCGAGGGAGAGAGAGCAGTCAAGAATGACTTCCCTGGACATGTGTGTTTGTGTGTGCAAATGCACACAGGACATGCTGGCATCTTAGAGTTCTGAGAATGGCCCTTGACGGCCGGGTGTGGTCCACAGAAGAATGGTCATGCTGTATCTGAGGACCTGGTCTCCAACCTCCCAGGAGGATCCCTGCCCCCCAACACACACACACACACACACACACACACACACACACACACACACACACACCGCTCTAATCCCTCCTTAACCATTTCCTTTCCCCCACCCCTGCCTCTCTCCACCCCCTTCCCCCTCCTCTTCTCTTCTCCTAGGAAGAAACTCCCTGTAAGTCCAGAGTCTGCCTCGGCCACCCTTCTCCATCTTCCCCTTTCCCACTGTCCAGGTTATGGAGTCTTCTGGACCCAGCCACCACCATGACCACCTCCCACACACACGCTCAAGCGGACGCCCCCTCTGGATCTCAAAGCGGTGCTTGACTTTTCAGCGTGGAGGTTTCAAGCAAGGCGAGCGGTTAAGACCCCAGAATTGGGGGGGGGGCGTGGAGGGGGGTCTCAGCCTCAGCTCCAGCTGTGGCGGAGGGAGATCGTGTGCCCCCAGATCCACAGATCGTGAGGTCTAGGGGTGTGGGGAGAGGCCGAGGGCCTCCCCAGCCGTCTCTGGCAGCCTAGGCCGGGCTCAGGGCGGCCGGGGACGTCGCCTCCCTTCCGTGCCTCAGTGTCCCCGCGCGGCCGGGAGGCGGAGGGGCGGGGCGCGGGCGGGGCCGGCCGGGCCGGGCGCCCGGGCAGGAGGCAGCTGCATATCTGCGGTCCCGACCACAATTGCTGGGAGTCGCGTCCCGGAGACTGGCGGCGCTGACTCTGCCCGCTGCGGCCGCCACGCCGATTAGAGCCCGAGAGGGAGCGCCAACCGGGGGAGGGGGGGCGGAGGCGGCGGCGGGGGAGTCCATGTGCCCCTTTCCCCTCCGCCCGGCCAGCATCCCCAGCTGCCCCGCCCAGCCCTTTCCTGACAGCCTGGACCTACGGCCGGAGCCCTGCCTCCCCAACCCCGATCCCAGGCGTCCTCCCTCAGGACCCTGCAGCTCCAGAGGCGCCAGGATCCCTTGGACCCCAGGCCGCCAGCCTCTCGCGCCCTTTCTCTTCTTCATCTCCCTCCCCACAAGTCGAGGAGTCTGAATATCAAGGCTCCCCCATTCCCCTATCTCCCCCAGCTCCCCACCCGACTCCCCACAAGCTCTCTCTGGGCAAAAGTAGTTCCAGGCAAAGAAGGGGTCAGAGACGCGGGAAGACAGGTATTCAGGGGCCAGAGCACCCCCTGCTGGCTGGCCCGAAGCCCCTGCCCCTCCCCCTCCAGCTGTGACCTCCAGCTGTGGTGGTTGGGAAGAGCTGGCTTCTTTGATCTAGGAGCGTGGCCACCCCCTCCAGGCGCCCCATTAACCTCCATTATCCCAATTAGGCAGCCCTCCCAGTCCTGGATCCGAGCTTCAAAGCCCCCTCAGTGGGGAGAAGAGGAGGCTGAGTCCTATGCCCACCCCCCACCACCACGCCAGCTCCTTGCAGACAAGACCCAAGTGTCCAGCTCCTCCGCTTGGGTACCGGCTAGCAGGGCCAGAAAAGGGCCCCCTGTGGGCCACCCAGATCCCAATCCTCAAACTTCAATTTAGAGTGAACCAGATAAGAAAAGGAAACCTCTTGCTGGCTCTTCATTTTCCTGCATTACATGATTTAGGTAGCAACATCCAGGTTACTGGCTGACCTGAGCTTCCTATCAACTTATCCTGCTTTAGCCGGTGGAGAGAAGAGGCGAGGGCTACCCCCTCCTCCCTGAATCCTATCTCCACACTCCCTTCCCTCCTCCCTCCTGGAACAATTTCCGCTGGGAGAGCAGGAGCGGGGCCCAGCACAGTGGCCGCTTCCTGGAACATTTTCCTATATCCGAAACCGCGGCTCCCTCCCCAGGGACCGGCTGATCAAGGCCAGATGGGAGCAGGGATGGGGAAGGAAGAGAGGGAGCCAGGCTCTTACAATCACCCCCCCTCTCAACACATGCCCTCCACAGGGAGCCCCTACCCTGACACACAAAGGCACACACCACATGCCACAGTCACACACCCATGGGTATTCATGGAGACACTCATGAACCACAGAAGCCAGGCCTTAGAAGAAGACATACAAAGTCACATAAATACATTCAACAAACACGTGGATGGTCACACACTCACGCTCCCTCTCTCTCTCTTCGCCCAGTCCCTTACCCCTCTGAAGTCTCCTTGGGCCCTCAGCCTTCCTTGCCAGCTACGAGTATCTTCGAAGTCCAAGAAAACGGGAGTAGGACAGCAGGGAGACCTTAGTTAGCAGAGGGTGAGAAGACAGAGACATCTAAGGCTGCCTGTGTCCTGCCAGACAACACCCACCGCCCCATTCCACTTCCGAATGGCTCTCAGGCCTGACCCCTCTCCAAAATCGTGGAAACCAACCAGGATAGCGGAAGTCCGGGGTGCTTCCTGTCGTAGGTGCTACCCTCAGAGCACTTTCCGCTTCCACATTCCTAGAGAAGAAGCATATGCTATCCAGTGGGCTCACTTATGGCAGCCATGGGACAAAGAGCGGGCACGGAGCTCCAGGAGCCTGGGGACCTGCGGACCTATTGCCTCACTGGTGACAGCTTGCCCTCCCCCCGTCACCACTGCTCCCCCTGATCCCGTCCATCTCAGCCAGAGTCGTTGAAAAAAAGAGCCTGGGGATTGTGCCCCCAGCTCAGTCCATTCCTGAGCCTTAGCCTCTTCTGCCCACCTGCTTTCCAGCACAGGGGCCTAATTCTTACATCCCACATGTTAGTCCTTGGCTGAGAAGGGTGCAGATTTGGGCCTGGGTACATTATGCATATGGGACAGAGCTTTGGAGAAGCTGAGGATGGAGATACATAGTCTGCTCTTTTCTGGAACACCTCACTAGCTTATGGGGAATGTTTGGAATTTCAAGTTCTAGAAGGAATAGAGGGAAGAGGGAATATGATAATCAATGGTAAGAACCAAAGCTAATCTGTCTGGCCAAAGGTCATTGTGTTCTTTCCTGGACCTTGTGGCCTACTTAGACGATGTATTCTCCTCTTCCTCAAACTCATCTGGGGAGGGGTTGCCTCAAGCCACTTTTCCTCATTTGTTTAATGGTTTATCTCTCTAGCTATGTAGAAGTCCTTTATTTGGTATAACCATAGTCTTTCATCTTCTTATTTATTTATTTATCTTAAAATATATTTTTATGTACTTCAGAGTGGAAAAGGAGAAGGAGAGAAAGACAGAAACATCAACGATGAGAGAGAATCATTGATCGGCTGCCTCCTGCATGCCCCCCACTATGCATATGGCCTGATCAGGAATGGAACCATGACAACCTGGTCCATAGGTCAATGCTCAACCACTGAGTCATGTTGACCTATTTATTTTTAAATATATATTTAAGGCTTTTTAAAAAATTCTATATTGTTTAATGTATTACATAGGTCTCCTTTTTCCTCCATTGATCTCTCCCCAGCCATTCCCACCTCCCTTTTAATATGTTTTTATTGATTTCAGAGAGAGAGAAAGGGAGAGGGAGATAGAGAAACAAACATCAATTGGCTGCCCCCTTACACTCCCTACTGACAACCTGGGCATGTGCCCTGACTGGGAATTGGGTGACCACTCTTGGACCATGGGACGACGCTCAACCATTGAGCCACACCAGCCAGGGCCATCTTCCTATTTAGCCTGCAACTTCTTGCTCTAGCTCCAGTATAAAAGCCTATTAATCAATCTAGTCATCAATAGCATTTATTGAGTGCCCCCCTGGGTGAAATATTATAGAGAAAATGCTACATTGAGTGCTCAGTGCTTGCTCTTTGGGATCTTAACAGCCTGGTTAGGGAAAATATGTACATGAAAAAAGCTAGGAACCATATTTGAAAGCATAGATAACCCCATTTTACCTCTCAGTGCCTGTTTTTCTCACCTGAAAATAAATTAATTTGGCTACATCTAACTGAGAACCACTGACCTCCATGAGGTCTAAGATCCCCTTTTTATCTACCTCAGGAATGCTAGAATAGGTTTTTAAAAAATAATGGAATCTAGAGAGAAACCAAGATGGCGGCATAGGTAAACACCTGAACTTGCTGCCTTGCACAACCACTTCAAAACTACAACTAAAAGACAAAACGACATCATCCAGAACCACAGGAAGGCTGGCTGAGGGGAAAATTCTACAACTAGAAGGAAAAAGCAAAGCACACTGAGACTCAGAGGAGCTGTGGAAGTAAAGTGCAGAGAAACTATGCAGGCCAGACGGGAGTGGCAAGAAATATTCAAAGTGATGAATAGCAAGAACCTACAACCAAGATTACTCTACCCAGCAAAGCTGTCATTCAGAATTGAAGGTCAGATAAAGAGCTTCACAGACAAGAAAAAGCTAAAGGAGTTCATCACCGCCAAACCAGTATTATATGAAATGCTGAAAGGCATTCTTTAAGAAGAAGAGGAAGAAGAAGAAAAAGGTAAAGATAAAAATTATGAACAACAAATACATATCTATCAACAAATGAATCTAAAAATCAAGTGAATAAAAAATCTGATGAACAGAATAAACTGGTGAATATAATAGAAAGGGAGTGGACTGACAATCCTCCGGGGGAAAGGGGTGTGGGGGGTGCGGGAAGAGACTGGACAAAAATACACCTATGGATGAGGACAGTGGGGGGGAGTAAAACATGGGGTCAGGTGGGAACCGGGTGGAGGGGAGCTATGGGGGGAAAAAAGAGAGGAACAACTGTAATAATCTGAACAATAAAGATTTATTAAAAATAATAATAATAATGGAAAATATATATATATATATATATATATATATATATATATATATACATATATATATATATATAAAGTCCAAGCAACCGAATGGCGGAATGACCAGAACAACTGGAACAACCAATCGCTATGACACACACTGTGGCAGCCAACTGGCCCAATTGGGGCCCTGATTGGCCCCCCCAACCTTTCGCGGCCCCGTCCACCCCAATTGGCAGCCTCTCCCCTCTGCAGGCCTCACTCCTGATCAGCCCCCATCAAGGTGGGCCTTCGGGACCCCACCCATGTACAAAATTCGTGCACTGGGCCTCTAGTTCATTAATAAAGAACATGTTAATATGTTCATCAATTAAATACATGCAAAGAAGACACTTGACAAAACTCAAAATGGTTACTTTTTATTTTTTTTTTAAATATATTTTATTGATTTTTTACAGAGAGGAAGGGAGAGAGATAGAGAGTTAGAAACATTGATGAGAGAGAAACATCGATCAGCTGCCTCCTGCACACCCCCTACTGGGGATGTGCCCACAACCAAGGTACATGCCCTTGACCGGAATCGAACCTGGGACTTTTCAGTCCGCAAGCCGACTCTCTATCCACTGAGCCAAACCGGTTTTGGCTATTTTTTAAATATATTTTTATTGATTTCAGAGAGGAAGGGAGAGAGATAGAAACATCAATGATGAAAATTTGCCTCTTACATGCCCCATATTGGGGATGGAGCCTGTAAACCAGGCATGTGACCTGACTTGAAATGGAACTGGTGACCTACTGGTTCATAGGTTGACACTCAATCACTCAGCCACACCAGCCGGGCCAAAATGGTTATTCTTAATAAAAGCTATTTGAAAAAAACAACAAACAGAATTCAACAAATGGTAGAGGTTGTTCTTAGTATTTGGTTCCTTCCAGCTCCAGAGTCCTAGGGTTTTGCTATCCTTTCTTGGAACTGAAATCAGATTTCTTAAAAGGGGAGAAGGGTTCTGACTTGCAAAGAGAAAAACTAAAGATGCAGAGAGATAGGTAGGTAGAGATAAGCTCCCAAAGATCCTGATGCAAGGCTAGCTAGGAGTTAATTTCAGGTAAAGACCAACAAACAAACATTGATTATTAGCTCCTATTGCCTCCCAGACACTGTGGAGTCCCAGGAAAGACAAAAACTTATAAATACAACCTTGGTCCTCAAGGAGCCCATAGACTTAAGTTGTCCTTTCCAAAGTGGGGTCCGTGGTGTGTTACCCAGTGGTACCTGGAAGTACCCAGTAGTGCTAGTGCACAGGGCTGCAAAGCAGGGGCACGAAAACAAACGGAAAGTTTGAGACAAATAACTTATTTCATATTTAAAAAAAACACAGTTACAGTAATCACTGTAAGAGAAATCAGACTTTTGTGGCACATCCTTACTTGTGGCTTATTTTCTTTTAGTATTTTGTCTAAAAGTCCTTATGGGGGAGGTGTGCATCATAACCTTTTCAGAGCTTAGAATCTTTAAGGATCTTAACTCCAGCCAGCTCAGCTGGGTTTGTGGGAATAGCAGGAACGTCGCTGTGTGCTGCGAATGGGAAAGGATTCCAGAGAAAGACAAACCCTTGGAGGAATGGGGCAGTGTGCAAATTGCTGCTAGACTCTTTCAGATAAGACCCCATAGATCTTCGGCTCTGGAGAAAGAAGATTGAGCAAAGCAACTCAGCACCACCAGGTGGCAGGAGTGAGCTGCTCAGCGACTCCACCTAGCAACACTCCGGGCTTGGTCTTGGGAGCAGAGCGTAGGCACGTTTTTTTGCAGGGGACAATGGCAAAGTTGTCAGCACTGAGGCAAGGAGGAGGGTGGGAAGAAGTCTCAGATTCTAACCCTTCCCCCAGCCTTGGCTCACATAGGGCAAGGCATTTGTCACAAAGGTCCAAAGGCGTCCTGACTCCCAGGCTAGAAGTGAGCATCTACTGTGTGCCAGGTATGTGCTGGGAGTGTGCAATATAGCATTTAATGAGAAGTGTGCAATCTAGTGGAAGAGAACCTGGTAAACAACTATGCTGCTATGACACTGGGAGGCAGTTTGAGTAGTGGAAGTCAGACAGATTAGGGTGTGAACCCAAACTCCACCAATTGCTAGCTGTACAAACTCTGTGAGCCTCAGTCTCTGTAAAATGGAGGCAAATGACCCCCATGGAAGACCAACAAATTTATCCCTGCTTGCCATATAGCTCTTATTGTAAGTGCTGAGTGCTAGGGGCAGCACCCAGTTCAAATGTGATACTTACCAGAGAAGGTGACCACTATTGTAGAAATTGGAAGGATGAGTAGAAGCTATATGGGGAAAGGGGGGAGAAGAAGTGGTGGGTGAGAGTAGAGGGAAGTGGGCAAGGAAGGAATAGACAGATGAACTCTGGGGAGCATGGATGCATACCCCCTGATTCACCAGCAATGGGGGCGAGGACAAGGCTAGCTTCTCAGATCTGAGGCTGGCATAGTCTGGATTCTCTCCATGAATGCATTTAGTGAGCACCTGCTCTGAGCCTCCTCTCAAAGGTTGCAAGAGATAAACGAAAAAAAGTAAAGGTCTCATCTTTGTTCTTAGGAAGCCTATAGAAATTAGGAAGAGCCCTGGCCAGTGTTCCTAAGTGGTTAGAGCATTGGCCTGAGCACTGAAGGGGCGCACGGGGGTTCAATTCCCAGGCACAGGCATGTACCTGGGTTGCAGGTTCAATCCCCAGCCCCAGTCAGAACACGAGCAGGAGGCAACCAATCGAAGTGTCTCTCTCTCACATCTCTCCCTCTCTCTCTCTCTGTCTCTCTCTCTCTCTCTCCTCCCCCCTCCCGCCCTCCCTCCCACTTCCCTCCCCTTTCTCCCTTCCTCTCTCTCTCTCTCTCTCTCTCTCTCTCTCTCTCTCTCTCTCTCTCTCTATATATATATATATATATATATATATATATATATATATATATATATCTCCTGGGGGATTGGGGGTGGGGTGGGGGTTAACAACAACAAAAAAAAATAAGTAAAAAAAGAAATTGGGAAGAAGAAAGGGCAGGGGCTCAAACTTTCTGCTCTAAGCCTTGCTAGCTGGCCTGACCTCGCCTCCAGCTTTCTCACTCTCACCCTTCACTCATAATACCCAATTAACACTGAGTCCGGATACTGCCAGGAAAGGCCAATGGGTGGGCTGCCCACTGCCTACCGCCCCCATTTTTACATCACTCAAGTCTGGCTAAAGTAAACATGAGGCCATCTTGAAGGGGGAAAACATATTCAAAGAAATCTGTTAACAAAATCAACATTTTTATAGTTCTTTACTGGCTACAGAGGCACTTCCCCTGCAGCAACTCATTTGATCTTTACAAGTGCCTTCCCAAGTAGGTAAGTATTGTTAGATCTTGTTAGGAAGGAAAGAGAAGTTTAGAGACTTAAAATGACATGACGTGACTCCTTTGTCATCCTAAGAAGGTTGTGTTTTGCCCTAAGGAAATGGGAGTATTAAAGAATGTGGAGCAGGGAGATGAAATGCCAAATCCTTATTTTAGAATCATCACCACAAGAAAATATTGCACAGAACATGTATGAAGATATTTATGACAGTTTTGTGATATCAGGAAGCTCACTCTCCATCTCTAAGGGAATACTATGCAACATAAGTGATGAACTAGATATATCTGTAGCAACATGAATAAATCTTAAAAAGTGTATTGTGTGGAAAAGTAAAACAATTAGACCTATAGCACAATTAAATTCTACAAACAAATTAAACATACCCACAAAATAAAGATACATATATATTCAGGTATTAGGGGCAGAAATAGAATAATAGAGAATAAGTGTAGTTATAAGAAATATTAATCAGCCCTAACTGGTTTGGCTCAGTGGATAGAGCGTTGGCCTTCGGACTGAAAGGTCCCAGGTTCAATTCCGGTCAAGGGCATGTACCTTGGTTGAGGGCACATGCCCCGTAGGAGGTGTGCAGGAGGCGGCTGATCGATGTTTCTAACTCTCTATCCTTCTCCCTTCCTCTCTGTAAAAAAATCAATAAAATATATATTTTTAAAAAAGAAATATTAATCATGCTCTGTTAACCGTGATTGTTTTGTTCCAAGAAAGCATATTCTCAGGAGGCAACCAATCAATGATTCTCTGTCATCATTAATGTTTCTCTCTCCCTCTCCTTTCCTCTCTGAAGTCAATAAAAATAGATATTTAAAAAACTAAATAAATAAAAATGAAAGAAAGAAATCATATTCTGAACTGGCTGGGAGTTGTATGCCCCTGGACCTGGGAGTTAACCATGGAATGGGGTCCAAGATTGACAACCTTGTTGCCAAAACAATGGAGTCCCAGAGCAGCCCACATTGCCTAAAATTTGTAACCACTGAGCTCATTGTTATTCCTTTTGCATGTCCATTCTTTTTTAAAAAAATATTTAATCACCTTTATTTATTTATTTTTTGTTTTTGTTTTCTTTGGTGTTTTTTTTAAAAATATATTTTATTGGTTTTTTACAGAGAGGAAGGGAGAGGGATAGAGAGTCAAAAACATCGATGAGAAGGAAACATCGATCAGCTGCCTCCTGCACGCCCCCTACTGGGGATGTGCCCACAACCAAGGTACATACCCTTGACCGGAATCGAACCTGGGACCTTTCAGTTCGAAGGCCGATGCTCTATCCACTGAGCCAAACCGGTTAGGGCTATTTATTTATTGTTTGTTTGTTTTTGTTAATCCTCACCCAAGGATATTTTTCCATTGATTTTTAGAGAGAATGGAAGAGAGAGGGAAAGACAGAGAGAAACATCCATGTGGGAGAAGCACATCAATTGGTTGCCTCCTGCAGGAGCCCTGACCAGGGCCCAGGCCCGGGAGAAGCCTGCAACCAAGGTATATGCCCTTGACTGGAATCGAACCCTTTGGTCCACAGGCTCTATCCACTGAGCTAAACCGGCTAGGGCTTGCATATCCATTCTTATCCCTTTTACCTATTTCCCCATGTAATCTTTGTCCTTCTACCCAATATTCGGTAAGCATTTGGTTTATGGATGGCCTGCTGCTCTCCCATACTTCCGGCAGTATTGGATTCAACCCTGTCACTGCTTAATTGGCTCAAGTAGTGACAGGCAGCCCAGACCCACTGATTATCCGATTTCACAGGGACAAGTAAACACATTACATGGCACTTAGAGAGAGGAGAGGAAGGGCTGAGGAATAAAGAAGGGAAAAATAAAATAGAGAGCGGCCTTGTGTGATTTCAAATAATGATAGTGTGTACTTTTGTGGAAGAAAGAGGCCACATGCTAACCTGACAAGCTCAGGGAAGGTCTGCATGGCAGTCTTGCAAACTCAAAGACCTAAAGTAACCACAAAGGATGGCCTGAAATTAAACTTTAACTAAAAGCAGTTATGGTGGGTCACCTCGTAGGCTGGTATCTTCCCTGACAAGGTCAATCTTTACGTTAACTGAGCTCATTGTCTTTTTGCATCCATGATAACATATCATTGAAATGCCAGAGTAACTTATAACTTCCCCTTTTTCCTGACCCCTCAGGCTACAACCAAATACCCTGGGCGCCAGAACAGATACGACAAATTCCTTAATTGTTATTGTTATCGTGTTAATTGTTGACTGTTAACTATCCTGTACCCACCTAAGTAAAAGAAGTATGTGTCTATCATTTTACTTTTTATCCAATCCCAGAGGTCCCCCCTACCTTTGCTTTCTCCTGCCTCCCTAATCTATCACCAATAGATTTTATGTAACCCACTTAAGTTTCCTCCTTTGAATGTAATGTATAAAACAAGGTGAAAAACCATCATTCTCTGGAGCATTATCCCAGTCCTTTGAGATTCTACTTCTTGGCAATTGTCGACAGTGTGGCTCAAATAAACACACAAAAATTCTTTACAGGTTTGAATGTTTTTACGTTAACACTTTGAACCAAAGAATATGATTAACTTATTGACTCTTTGCACCTAGATGGGGAAAAAATTCCATGTACCACACACACTCATTTTCCCATGTAAAAATCCTTCAGCCTGGTCAGCATGGCTCATTGGTTGAACATTGACCTATGAACCAGGAAGTCATGGTTCGATTCCCAATCAGGGCATATGCCTGGGTTCCGGGCTTGATCCCCAGTGTGGGGCATGCAGGAGACAGCTGATCAATGACTCTCTCTCATCATTGATGTTTCCTTTTTTTTTTTCCTTTTTGTGAATCCTCACCTGAGGATATTTTTCATTGATTTTTAGAGAGAGTGGGAGGGGGAGAAACATGGATGTGAAAGAGACACACAATTGCTGAAACCAGTTTGGCTCAGTGGATAGAGCTTAGGTCTGCGGACTGAGGGGTCCCAGGTTCGATTCCGGTCAAAGGCATGTACATTGGTTGCGGGCACATCCCCGGTAGGGGGTGTGCAGGAGGCAGCTGGCTGATGTTTCTCTCTCATTGATGTTTGTAGCTCTCTATCCCTTCTCCCTCTGTAAAAAATCAATTAAAAAAAAAAAAAGAAAGAGACACACAATTGGTTGCCTCCCGAATGCATTGAGCCTGCAATCAAGGTATCTGGCCTTGATCAGAATCGAACCCAGGACCTTTCAGTCAGGGTATCCACTGAGCCAAACTGACTAGGACCCATCATTGATGTTTTTATCTTTCTCTTCCTCTCCCTTCCTCTCTGAAATCATTAATAACATATTAAAAAAAAAAAAAAGAACTTTAAAAAAGAAAAAAGGCCCAGCTGGTATGGCTCAATGGTTGAGCATCAACCCAAGAACCAAGAGGTTGCCAGTTCAATTCCCGTTCAGGGCACATCCCTGGTTGTGGGCTCAATCCCCAGTCGGAGTACATGCAGGAGGCAGTCGATCTATGACTTTCCTCTCTCATCAATGTTTTTGTCTATCTCTCTCCCTTCCTCTTTCTCTAAAAATCAATAAAAACATTAAAAAAAAAAAAATCCTCGCCCCTGTGTCCGGGCGAGACCAAACCAGAGGGAGTCGGACCTGCATTACCACCATTTGTCCACCATCCAGAGCTGAAAAGTCAGTGCCGACATGTACTCATAAGGAACTGGTGGACATTGAAATTGGGTCTCAAAAGAACTGTTGGTCCAGAAAGAAACTTAGTACAGACTGATTCATTTGCCTGTCAGCATAACTACTATTGCTCGTCTCACATTCGGTTCTTATAAGTATATTTCTAGTAACACATGATCTCACTCATCTAGGGGAAATGATGAAAAACATAGACTGATGAACAAGAACAGACCCAGAACAAGGAGGCATCGATCGGACTGTCGGGCCTCAGAGAGAGGGTAGGAGAGGGTGGGGGTAGGGGGGAGAGATCAACCAAGGGACTTGTGTGCATGCTTACGAGCCTAACCAATGGTTAAGGACAACAGGGGGGTGGGGGCATTCGTGGGGAGGGGTGGGGGATGGGAATGGGGGGATGAGGACAAATATGTGACACCTTAAACAATAAAGAAATTTTTAAAAAAATAAAAATAAATAATAAAATAACATAAAATAAAAAATAAAATAAAATAAATAAATTTAAAAAATCCTTCAAACAGCATAAAAAAGATGAGAGATAACAAATGCTGGAGAGGATGTGAAGAAAAGGGAACCCTCTTTCACTGTTGGTGGGAATGTAAATTGGTGCTGCCACTATGGCAAACAGTATGGAGGATCCTCAAAAAAATTAAAAATAGAACTATCATATGATCCATCAATTTCACTTCTGGGAATATATCCAAAGGAAACAAAGACACTAACTTGAAAAGATATCTGCACCCCCATATTTATAGCAGCACTATTTACAATAACAAAGACATGGAAACAACCTCAAGTGTCCTTCAACGGATGAATAGATATATAGTGAAATATTATTCAGTCATAAAAAATGAGTAAATCCTGCCATTTGTGACAACATGGATGGACCTTGAGGGCATTATGCTAAGTGAAATAAGTCAGAGAATGACACATACTGTATGACCTCATTATATGTGGAATCTAAAAACAAAACAAAAACAAAACTTATTGAAAATCGGAGGAAGGTGGTCAAAAGTTACAAGCTTCCAATTTTTATTTTTATTATTTTTTTGTTAATCCTCACTGAGGATATTTTTCCATTGATTTTTAGAAAGTGGAAAGGAGAGGGAGAGACAGAGGGAGAGAAAAATGCATATGAGAGAGACATATCGATTAGATGGCTCCTGCATGCACCCCAAACAGGACCTGGGATTGAAACTGCAACAGAGGTATGTATGTGCCCTTGACTGGAATTGAACCCAGGATCCTGCAGTCCATGGGCCAACACACTATTCACTGAGTCAAACTGGCTAGGGCCAAGCTTCCAATTTTAAGATATGTGCTAAAGATATAATGTACAGCATGATGACTCTCACTAACACTGCTGTATGATATATAGGAAAGTTGTTTAGAGAATAAATCCTAATAGTTCTCATCACAAGGAAAAAATTTTCTTTGTTTTCTTTTTATTGTATATTTATGAGAAGATGGATGTTAGCTGAACCTATTGTGGCAATCATTTCACAATATATGTAAATCAAACCAGCATGCTGTATGCCTTATAGAGTAATGTATGTAAATTACTTCTCAATAAAACTGGGAGGGAGCCCTAGCCGGCTTGGCTCAGTGGATAGAGCGTCAGCCTGCAGACTGAAGGGCCCCAGGTTCGATTCCGGCCAAGGGCACATGCCTGGGTTGCGGGCTCAATCCCCAGTGGGGGTCGTGCAGGAGGCAGCCGATCAATGATTCTCTCTCATCATTGATGTTTCTATCTCTCTCTCCTTCTCCCTTCCTCTCTGAAATCAATAAAGAAATATATTAATAAAAAAAAAAAACCTGGGAGGGAGAAACCCTTCAAAGCTTCTCCGTAACCTAGAAGAGTAAGTCCAAGTCTCTCTCCGTCTAGAACTTTATGCCTAGCAATATTTAGTTGTTTTGTCTTTGCTCTATGTCTGGAATGACTTTATGAGCTTTCAGAATATATAGATGTCTGAGCTTCAACCCCAGAGGTACCGATTTAATTGGACTGGACTGGAGCCATATATGAGTATTTTAAAAAATATTTTCAAGTAGGTTAAGTATCACGATTTATTTCCCACTCAGTTCAGGTTTTTCCAGGCTGGATTATGGTCCCTTTATCTGTTCATTCTATCGACTGTCAATTTATCCACAGTTCATCTCAGTCTAGTGAGATTGATTGAGCCTTTTGTATCTGACTCTTCTGCTTCAAATCTTTCAGTGGCTGCCCAGCCTGTTACTCAGTGGTTGAGCATCGACCCATGAACCAGGAGGTCATGGTTGATACCCTGTCAAGGCACATGTTTAGTTTCAGGCTTGATCCCCAGTGGGGAACATGCAAGAGGAAGCCAATCAATGATTCTCTCTCATCACTGATGTTTCTATCCCTGTCTTCCTCTTCCTTCTTCTCTGAAATCAATAAAACCATGTATATTTTTTAAAAAGTTAGTCACCTTCTATATAACTCATTACAAAAAAAATATGAAAATATTTTGGTGGCTCTCCTTACCCCTAAGATCAAGTTTAGACTTCTTTTTTATTTCTCAATGAATCCTATAATTCTTTCTGGTCCTGACTTTCCTTTGTAAACACACACACACACACACACACACACACACATATATATATATATATATATATATATATATATATATATATATATATATATATATATATTGATTTCAGAGAGGAAGGGAGAGGGAGAGAGAGATAGAAATATCAATGATGAGAGAGAATCGTTGATTGGTTGCCTCCTTGCCTCCTGCACACCCCACTCAGGGGATTCAGCCTGCAACCCGGGCATGTGCCCTGACTGGGAATGGAATTTTGACCTTCTGGTTCATAGGTCAGTGCTCAACCACTGACCCATGCTGGTTGGTTCTGCCTTAGCTTTCATTCATTCATCCATTGAACCTTTTTCAAGTACCTATTATGAAACAGACACTCTAGTAAACAGGGGGGACAAAAAGACAAATAAGAACAGCACAGTGTTCTCTCTTGCTGAGTTTACAATCTTTGAGGGAAGATAAGGGTTGAATGAGTAATTACAGGGTTATATGGAACCTAAGGCTATTTCAGGAGTTGGGGAAGGAAGGCTTCCCTGAGTTGATGAGAGTTAAACTGAGTCCCAAAAGGTGACTTAGAAGTTAAGTGGGGCCCTGGCTGGTTAGCTCAGTTGGTTAGATCTTTGACAGGGTTGCAACAATCAACCAGGGAAGGCATGGGTGGGTGGAAAGCAAGTTGATCTCTCTCTCATCAAAAAAAGTTCCTACCTGGTTTGGCTAAGTGGATAGAGCATCAGCCTGGGAACTGAAGGGTTCTGGGTTTGATTCTGGTCAAGGGCACATGCCTGGGTTGTGGGCTCAATTCCCAGTAGGGAATGTGCAGGAGGTAGCCAATCAATGATTCTCTCTTTTATTGATGTTTCTATTTCTCTCTTCCTTCCTCTCTGAAATCCACCTATCCTATATAATAAATATGTAATATGCAAATTGACCCTCACTCCATCATGCCATCACAAGATGGCTGCTCCCACAGCGGAGGTGGGGTTCCCATAACGAGCCGTAACGAGCGATCAGCAGGGACCTGAGGCTGCTTGGTGCTGGGCCAGGGCGGGGGACCTAAGGCTGTGCCCCCCTGCCCGACGGGGCTTGATGGGGGACATCAGGCATGACCCCACCCTGGGCTGGGGGACCTCAGGCCACACCCCCACCCTGGCGCTGGGCCGGGGGACCTGAGGGTGCACCAGGGGACCTGAGGCTATGCTCTCCACCCAGCAGGGCTTGACAGGGGCCCTGAGGATGTGCCACCCCACCTGGAGGGGCTTGACGGGGACCTGAGGCTGCGCCCCTCGCCTGGCAGGGCTTGATGGGGGTGGGGCCAGCCGGGTCTGGGTCTTGCACGATTTTGAGGTGCATGTGGGTGGGCAGGGACTTGACTCTGGGTCCTTCAGCATGCCCCAGACTCTGACAGGAGGAAGATTTTCATATACATTTTACTAATTTTCTTTCATCTCTGACACTTCTATTATAGACAAAGGGCAAATAGCAATATTAAAATATTCCCTCTAATTAATTCCCTTTTAATGTGCACAGATTTCATGCACCAGGCTACTAGTCTTAATATATAAAAACCCAGGGTCCATAATGACCAAAGACTCGACTGAACGCCAGGCTACGTGTACAGCGGGCTCTGGTGGGCAGAGACTGGTGAGCAGGCTGAACTGCTGACCTCTCAGGAGTTCTTTCTCTCCAAGAGATCAGCAGTTCAACCAGTTTGCCAACAGCCTGGGGTGGCTGTTGATCAGCCCCACCTCTCTGATCAGGCCCAGAGATAGGCCCAGAGATGCTGACTGGCATAGAAACCGACCAATCAGAACCAAATCTGGGTGAACTGTGATGAGCCAATGGCTGCCTAGGAGGTGGAACTTTTGACACTGACTGGTATAGAAACTGACCAATCAGAACGTAATCTGTGAAGGCAGAACCTAAGGTGGGGGCTGAGGAGGGGTTTTAAGGGCAACAGCTGTTTGGTGTAAGGTGTAAGAAAGTGGTTCAATTTTTTAATGACCAGTTTGGCAATATAGTGCATATGGCTGGCTATCAGTCTAGATATAGGGATTATGTATTTTTGTCTGCCAAGAGCATCTCCTCCTGCTGAAAAAGGCTCCCCGCCCCCCATTTAAGCAATCCTCTTCTATATAATCTATCTATACTATTAAAAGGGTAATATGCTAATTAGACTGGGTCAACCAGCCATCTTCTGGACATCCAACTTCCTTCCAGCCAAAGCCATGATGGTGGAGGCTGAGGCAGAAGTAGTTAGGGGCGAGATCAGGCCGGCAGAGGAGGCCAGTTGGGGCGAGATCAGCCGGCAGGGGAGGGCAGTTAGGGGCAATTAGACAGGCAGAGGCAGTTAGGGGCGATCAGGCAGGCAGGCAGAGGGGTTAGGAGCAATCAGGCAGGCAGGCAGAGGCAGTTAGGGGTGATCGGGCAGGCAGGCAGGTGAGCGGTTAGAAGCCAGCAGTCTCAGATTGCAAGAGGGATCCCCAGTTAGAGAGGGTGCAGGCTGGGCTGAGGGAACCCCCCTACCCCCCCATGCACGAATATTGTGCACCGGGCCACTAGTATCTACACTAATAAAAGAGAAACATGCAAATTGACCATCACTCCGCTACACCCTCCAGCCAATCAGGAGGGAATATGCAAATTAGAAGGAAAAAGATGGCAGCCACCCAGCTGCTTCAGGCATGGAGTGGCCGGGCAGGGCAGGACGCCTGCTATGAGAGGGAGGGCGGGGGGCGGTGTGACAGGATCTACAGGAGTGGCACTCTGGCCACAGCGAAGACAAAGACTGCAGACTCTGGAGTCTGTAGCGAAGACGAAGGCGGCAGACTCTGGCTGGAGCCTGCAGCAAAGACAAAGAAGGCAGACTCTGGCTGGAGCGAAGGCCTGGGTCCCGGGTGCTGGAGGAAAAACGGGTGCTGGAAGCCAAGGGAAGGAAGGCCTATTGCACGAATCTCTTCATGCAACAGGCCTCTAGTCTTACCTTATAATAGACAAATATGCAAATTGACCGCACCTTCGCCACGCCCAAGCCACGCCCACCAACCAAGCCACACCCACCAACCACGCCCACCAGGAAACAGTTGCAGGGACGTTGGGGTGTGGCGGAGCCCAAGGCCGGGAAAGCCTCGGGCGGAGGCTTTCCCGGCCTTGGGCACCAGCAGGGAGCCTGCACGGATCGCAGGCAACGACCAGGGGGTAGGCTCCTATGATCCGTAGCAGGGATGCTGGGTACGGCCGAGCCCAAGGCTGGGAAAGCCTGGGGTGGAGGCTTTCCCAGCCTTGGGCACCAGCGGGGAGCCTGCACGGATCGCAGGAAACCACTGGGGGTCGGCTCCTGCGATCCTTAGTAGGGATGTTGGGTGCGGCCGAGCCCAAGGCCACCGCCCGGGGCCAAGCCCTGACCCTGAAAGAAGGCAGAAGGCGATGGCCACAGCCAAGGCCTGGGTCCCCGGTGCCGGCAGAAAACTGGTGCAGGCAGCCAGGTGAATGAAGGTCTATTGCACGAATCTTCGTGCAAACGGGCCACTAGTATATATATAAAAGGCTAATATGCAAAGTGTCCCCTTGGGAGTTCGACCCGGAGACCAGGAGTTCAATCGTTCGCTATGATGTGTGCTGACCACCAGGGGGCAGCACGAAACGAAGGAAGACCTTGGCCAGTAGCCAGAGGGCCCTGATTGGCCCTGATCATCGGCCAGGCCTATGGACTCTACCCGTACACAAATTTCATGCACCAGGCCTCTAGTAAAAATATATTTAAAAAACAACAACAACAACAAAAACATATCCTCAGGTAAGGATTTAAAAAACAACTATAGGATGTGAGGGCGATCTGGCTGCGACATCTGTCACCCCATTGATCGCCAGGGTTGATTCGGCTGATCTGGCTGGCTAGGCGGGTGTCCCCCTCCTCCCTCACTGATCCATGTGCGTCCCTCCCGAACCTGCACGCTCGGTCGAAGAGGACAACCTTCCCCCCAGAGGAGAGGACCGGTCTTCGGTCAAGGGTATACGAGTAGCTGCGCTCCCCTGCTAGAACCTCCAAACAAGCTCTCAAGGTCCATTTGTAGGAGAACGTAGGGTAGTCAAGCTTCCAAGACTCCAGACACATCCAAATGAGGCGCTGCACGTGGCAGTCTGCCTTTCTTTAAAAAAACAAAAAAAAAACCCAACTATAACTAATGAATACATTAATAGATGCATAAATAAATGGAACACCAAAGCGATGCTTCTCTCTCTCTCTCTCTCTCTCAAGTCAATAAATAAAGCCCTGGCCGGTTTGGCTCAGTGGATAGAGTGTCAGCCTTCGGACTAAGGGGTCCAGGGTTCGATTCCAGTCAAGGGCATGTACCTTGGTTGCAGGCACATACCCAGTGGGGGGTGTGCAGAAGGCAGCTGATCAATGTTTCTCTCTCATCGATGTTTCTAACTCTCTATCCCTCTCCCTTCTTCTCTGTAAAAAATCAATAAAATATATTTATAAATAAATAAGTAAGTAAGTAAGTAAATAAATAAATATTTTTAAAAAAGAAAGAAAGAGCCCTAGCAGTTGGGCTCAGTGGATAGAGCATTGGCCTGTGGACGTAGGTTCGATTCTGGTCAAGGGCACATACCTAGGTTGCAGGCTCTTCTTTGGCCCCAGCCCTGTTGGGGCCCATGCAGGAGGCAACCAATCCATGTGTTTCTCTCACATCAATATTTCTCTCTGTCTTTCCCTCTCTAGCACTCTCTCTAAAAAATCAGTGGAAAAATATCCTCAGGCGAGGATTAAATAAAAATAAATAAGTAAATGAAAGAAAGAAAGGAAGGAAGGAAGGAAGGAAGGAAGGAAGGAAGGAAGGAAGAAAGAAAGAAAGAAAGAAAGAAAGAAAGAAAGAAAGAAAGAAAGAAAGAAAGAAAGAAAGAAAGAAAGAAAGAAAGAAAGAAAAAGGAAGGAAGGAAGGAAGGAAGGAAGGAAGGAAGGAAGGAAGGAAGGAAGGAAGGAAGGAAGGAAGGAAGGAAGGGAGGGAGGGAGGGAGGGAGGGAGGGAGGGAGGGAGGGAGAGAGAGAGAGAGAGAAGAAAGAAAGAAAGAAAGAAAGAAAGAAAGAAAGAAAGAAAGAAAGAAAGAAAGAAAGAAAGAAAGAAAGAAAGGAAGGAAGGAAGGAAGAAAGGAAGAAAGAAAGAAAAAGGAGTGTTACAGGCAGAAGGAACAGCATGAGCAAGGACTCTGGCTTGGGGAAGATCATGGCACGTTCAAAGAACTGAAAACAAGTAAGGACAGGAAGGAGGATACTGTGGCCAAACTTGAAGACAGGATGACTCAGAGCTTTCTAGGCCAAGTTAAGGCTGAGCACTTGATCCCAAGAGTGCCAAAAAGTCTTGAAAAGATTTAAGTAGGGGAATGTAATATAATCAGGTGAGGTTTTTAAGATCTGCATGTAGTGTGGAACTTCAATTGGATTTAGGTGTTCCCAATCATCTGCCTTTCCTTTGCAGATAATATTTTGGAGTCTTGCTAATGGTTAAATTCATCTCCTGTGACTTGTTGTGTTAGCTAAATGATCAGAATGTGACCCTTCTTACAAAGTCCTGGGAATAGCAGTGGATTCCTCACTGTAGTTGGGTCATTCAGTAAACACTCATTGGGGGCTATTTTGTGCAGGGCACAGGTCCAGACGCTGGGGATACAAAAAGAAAAATAGATTTGAACTTTAAAAAAATAAGTTCTATTGCATAGATAATAACAAAGTTAAAAGGCAAAAAAAAAAAAAAAAGTTAAAAGGCAACTGAAAGGGAGAAAATCTTTTCAATAAAAATTTTAAAGGATTAGTATCTAGTATTTATGTATATTTAAAAATGTAAAATAGGACAGCAATTTTGGAAAACAGTTTGGCAGTTTCTTATAAAGTTAAACATACATTTACACAAGACCCAGCCATTCCACCCCTAGGTATTTATTCAAGAGAAATAAAAACATATCCATACAAAGACATATAGAATTCACAGCAGCTTTTTTATAATAGTCAAAATATTGGAAATACCCAAATGTCCCTCAAAAGGCAAATGGATAAACAAATTGTGGTATATTTATACAATGGAATACTACTAAGTAATAATAGGGAACAAGCTACCAATATAGTCAACAACATGGAAGAGTCTCGAAACCATGATGAGAGAAAGAGACTAGAACAAATTAACAAATTTTTTTTTAAATTTTCTTTATTGAGTTTAGAGAGAGAGGAAGGGAGGGAGAGAGAGAGAGAGAGGAAAAAAAACACACAAAAAACACATCCATTCGTTTTTTTCACTTATTTATGCATTCACTGGTTGATTCTTGTGCGTACCCTGACTGGGGAAGTCAATGTGCAACCTTGGCATATCAGGATGATGCTCTAACCAATTGAGCAACCCCCCACCCCATTTTTTTTTTAGTACATACTGTCTGATTCTTTTTCTACAAAAGTCTACAAAAGACAAATCTAATTGTTTTCTATAACTGAATCTAGAATAATATCTAATCAGAAAGTGGATCAGTGGCTGTGTGGGTGCTGAGGTGGGGGAAGGGTTGGCAGGGATTATCTAGGAGAATGAAGCACAGGGAACTTTTTTTTTTTAGCGTAATATTTCATATCTTGATTGTTGTGATAGTTGCACAGCTGTATACATTTATCTAAACTCATCAAAATTTGCAGTTAAAATGGGTGCACTTTATTGTGTAAAAATTATATTTCACTAAAGTCGATTTTTTTAAAGTTTTTTTTTTACATTTCATAAAAACACAAGGAAAATTAAAAAAAAACACAAGGAAAGACAATTGACAGATAAAATATTTGACATGTTTTAACAAAGAATTAATGTCTAATACACATAAAGAGTTCTTTAAGTCAAACAATTCAATAGAAAAATGGACATAGGACATGAAAGGACAATTCACAAAGGACAAAATGCAGTGGGCAATAACAAAGAAAAGACACTTGTCCTTATAAATCTCAATAAATGAGGAAAAAACAAACTTTAATAATGGAATTGTCAGATTGGCAATTTTTAAAATTGGTGAGAATTCAGGGAAACTATCACTTTCACAGTGTGGGTATGTGTAACTGGGAATATTTTTAAAGATCATTTGTCAGTGTATAAAAATTTCAAATGTGCACAATCTTAACTCAGCAATTCTACTTCCAGGAATCTGTACTGATAACACTGATATGTATGCAGGGATTCTATGGAGTAAATATTTTTCTTTCCTAATTTTACAGATGAGATGAGCGAGACATGGAGGTTGAGTTGCCTAAGGTCATACTGCTAGTAAGTAATAGATCCAAGATTCGCATCTATAATTTGTCTCCAGAACTTGTGCTCTTAACCACTCTGCTATATAGATCTCCATTCTCTCCTAAATGCCATATATGGGCACTAATATATATATAGAAAGATGTTTGCTGCAGTTGAGTTTAAAATATTAAGAAAGAATAAAACCAATATTAAAAGATCTTTAACATAGTTTGTTAAGTTAAAAAAATAGCAAACTATAGATTAATGCTTATAATACCTATTGTTGGAATTCAGTTCCTGATCCTGCTCTACTAAACCAACTGTCGGGTCGAGTGCCTCTGCCAGGGGCTGGACCTCCTGGGACTCCGGATATTTGACAAAGAAGCCAAGAGAAGTTGTAGGTATATAAGAGAGTCTTTATTGTAGAAGCCAGAGACCATGTAGCCATTGCTAACAGGAAGCCACTGGATAAAACAGTTCTTCAAAGCAAAGTAGCTGCACAGCTAGGTAACAATACATCTTTCCTACATAGTAGCAGTAGCCTCTGTACCCACAGCCATTATCTGAGTAGCCCCTGGTCAGTAATACATCTTCCCCATAATACAGTCCCCACACTAAGTAGTCTAGCCTTATATAGGAGCAGTCCCCTCCAAGCAGCCATTTTGGCTGGTCAGTAACAACTTTATACTACTTAGACAAAAGAGGCTTCTTTCCAAATAGTGACATCAATCATTTGGGTTATAGAAGGCATGCTTATGCAGTGCATAGATTGCTGCATCCTTGCACCTGCATATAGCAAAGTAATCTTGAACATTTTGATTAAGATTCCCACACTCAGAGTGGCCTTGAGCATTCAGCGTACTCTGAATGGGCCCCCCACACCTATTTACATAAAAAAATACCAACATATCAAATATGCTCAAAAGAGCAGAGATGAAGCTTGGTCTTGTGTAGACTGTGGAAAGGCATGTGTCTGAGCAGTGGGGTCAGACCAAACCTGGGTTCAGCAACCTTGGTACTGGGGTTCTGCCTAGGAAAGAATTCAGAGCCAAGACCCAAACTGTAAGAGGACATTTATTGGGTAAATTACAGAAGTAAAAGAAGTAATTTCTATAAGAAATGGGCTTAGGAAACAAGTTATGGAGGTAAAGGAAGGGCCCGTGGAGCTTGGGAGTGAGGAAGCTGATGGTAAGGTGCCTGAGGCAGGAAGGGGAAGTGGGGAGAGGGAAGAATGAAGGGGAAAAGGTAGGGAAAGGGAAAGGCATGGGTGTGCTCCTGGGAGGGAGAGCGCACTGGGTCCTCGTCCCAAGAGTTTTAAGGGTGGAGACTTTAGGGGAGGTCCCAGGGGAAGATCTCAGTAGCATATTCAGTAGCTTTCCAGGTGTGTCCATTCAGGGTTGTGGTCTCCACTGATTGATTGGATGGCACCAGGGCAGGGGGTCATTATTTAATGCAGCTGGTCCTGACATTAGCCATGGCTGGCTTTGTTGCTTATTTGGGCCTGGAGCTAAAATACAATTGAGGCCTAGATGTTATCTCTGGGGAGGAAAGATCAGGGGGTCCAAACCCCAAACCAATGACAAGCTGTATGCTAGGGGAGGAAAAGTCACCCTGGGGCGAGGTCCCACTCTACAATTGATTGTCCCTTGCTAGGCACCTGGAGCTTTTCATCCTGGTGACCTTCTGTACCTGGGCCGTGGTCCTTGCTCTGCTCATATCTGTCTAACTGCCTACAACAGTCTAAGACATAAAAGATGAGTTTTCTTTTCTCCTTTTGGTACATTTATTATTATTTATTTTTTCTTTTTTTTGGTACATTTATTATTATTAAAATTTTTTAAATTGAGGCATAATTGTCATACATTACATTAGTTTCAGGTGCACAACATAATAATTTAATATTTAGGTCTAGTTAACGCCCATTATCATAGATAGTTACTGATTTCAAAATATTTTTAACTTATTGATTGATTTGAGAAAGAGAAACATAGATGTGAGAGATAAATATCAACCAGTTGCCTCTCATACACCCCCGGATCAGGGATTCGACCCACAACCCTTTTGGTGTATGGGAGAACACCCCAACCAATTGAGTCACCCAGCTGGGTGTTTTGTCTATTTTTTGGTTCCACACATAAGTGAGATCATATGGTATTTGTCTTTCTCTGTTTGACTTTTTTCATTTAGCATAATGCCCTCAAGGTCCATCTGTGTAGTTGCAAAAGGCAAGATTTCATTGTCTTATGACTGAATAATATCCTGTTTTATATATGTACTTTATCCATTTATATATTTCCTTTATCCATTCATCCACCAATGGACACTTAAATTGTTTCCATATCTTAAATTGTAAATAATGCTGCAATGAACGTGGGGGTGCATATATCTTTTTGAGTTAGTGTTTTTGTTTTCAGATAAATATCCAGAAGTGTAATTACTACATCATATGGTGATTCTATTTTTTACTTTTTGAGGAACCTCCATACTGTTTTCCATAGTGGCTGCACCAATTTACATTCCCACCGACAGTGCACAAAGGCTCTGAAAGGTGAGTTGTTGAACTACTGTGGGGGAAGGGCACTTCAGGCACATACCTGTGTGTGTATCAATGGATGTCACAGAGGAAACCACTTGGCCTAAATAGTGAACAATAAGTAGTTGAGTGAGTATGGCTGGAACTTTAGTTACATTTCTAGGTGAAAGGTAGGGCCTGCAAAGATTTTATTTGATTTGTACCAGATACTGAGATCTGTATTCAATAAGGTAAGACTCCCCGAGGCCGAAGTGTGCAGCCTCTTTTGAAGAGGATCAAGCTGGAGACAAGGAATACATTCTATACAGTAACGTTAACATTACCAAGTAAGCAATGATGACGATGCCTAATTCAGGTAGTGATGAGAGATAGTGAGAGGAGGGGATGAACCTGGAAGACATTTGTGGAATAAGATTGATGGGACTTGATGACTGATTACTACTGTGAGGGGGCATGGTAAGAGCTTAAAGAGGGAGAAGTTTGTTGGGGAGAAAACTGGGCACAAAGTTCCTTCAAAAGGCATCATTTATATATGTATCTCCACTGCTTGTAAGACAGGATATTGTAATTTATTTGTTTTTCTTCTTTTCTTTTAGGATATTATAATTTATAAAATTAGCTGTGTATGAGTCTGTCTCCTTTACTAAGCCATGAATCCATCTCCTCCAGTGTCTAGTGCCCTGTCTAGCACAGATCAGTTGCCACTGAATGAAAGAACACAGCAGAGAGAATGGCTTTGGTTTACTAGTAGGATAGGTTAGGGGAGCAGGGAATGGCTCCCCCAGGGGTGTATGAGAGGCAACTGATTGATATTTATCTCTCTCATCGAAAGTATTTAAGATAATTTACAGGCTTATAGGTCTCAGGTATACAGTTCTGCAATATATCATCTGTATATTATAATCACAAAGGCTGGGAGGCAGGAAGTTCTTCAGCCTCCCGCCTCCTTAGCGTAGGTCAGAAGCCTGTCCCAGGGGAGACTGCTCAATTTTTCCTCAGTCCTTTCCTTCTCTGGGTTAGCCATACAGTGTGATAGTATTGACTGGCTGTGACACAGATGGCTTCAGTACGGGGGAGAGTGTCTCCTCCAAATTCTGCTACCACCGCCCAGAACCTGATTCTAAAAAGGCATTACAGGAGAAGCCTCAGATTTCTACTTCCTTTCTCTAAACTACCAAACCTTGAGATGTATGGCAAGAGGTGGCATGTCTTTGGCAGGATGTCACAGGCTGATGTGGCAAGGGGAAAACAGGGAGAACAGCCAAGAAGGTGTGAACTTCGGCAGACAGGAAGGAAAGGGGCCTGAGACTGGGGATGTGAAAGGAAAAAGGAGCTAGTGGGCATGTTCATCATTATTATTATTAATTAAAATATTTTAAACAGCCGAAACCAGTTCGGCTCAGTGGATGGAGCGTCGGTCTGCGGACTGAAGGGTCCCGGGTTCGATTCCGGTCAAGGGCATGTACCTTGGTTGCGGGCACATCCCCGGTGGGGGTTGTGCAGGAGGCAGCTGGTGGATGTTTCTCTCTCGTCGATGTTTCTAGCTCTCTATCCCTCTCCCTTCCTCTCTGTAAAAAAATCATTAAAATATATTTTAAAAAATATTTTAAACATTTTATTAAAAATAATTTAATATAACTATCATTTGGCATTAACAATTATTAATGTTTACCATATTTAAGTCAGTGTTTTGGGAAGTATTTAAGATAATTTACAGACATAATGGCATTAAACTCTTAAATATTTCAATATGCATTGCTAATAAAAAAACATTCATACATAGGAAATAAAGTTAATAATATTGTAATAACTGCCCTGGCTGGGTAACTCAGTTGGTTAGAGTGTTGTCCCAATATTGCAAGGTTGTGGGTTCAATCCCCAGTCAGGGCACACAAAAATCAACCAATGAATGTATAAAGAAGTAGAACAACAGCCCTAATCGGTTTGGCTCAGTGGATGAAGTGTCGGCCTGCGGACTCGAGGGTCCCAGATTCGATTCCGGTCAAGGGCATGTACCTTGGTTGCGCGCACATACCCAGTGGGGCGTGTGCAGGAGGCAGCTGATCCATGTTTCTCTCTCATCAATGTTTCTAACTCTCTATCCCCCTCCCTTCCTCTCTGTAAAAAAATCAATAAAATATATTTAAAAAAGAGAAAAAAGAAAGAAGAAAGAAGTAGAATAACAAATCAATGTTTCTCTCTCTTTCTTTCTTTTTTTATATATTTTTATGGATTTCAGAGAGGAAGGGAGAGGGAGAGAGATAGAAACTTCAATGATGAGAAAGAATCATTGATTGGCTGCAATATGTTATCTATATAATGTATTGTGTGTTCACCACCCCAAGTCAAGTGTCTTTCCATCACCATCTATCTCCCCTTTACCTTCTTCTACCAAGTCCTACCCCCTTTCTCTCTGATAACCACCATACTGTTGTCTGTCTCTGATCTTTTTTTCCCTTTACTTAATCCCTTTTTCACCCAGCCTCCCAACCTCCCTCTCCTCTGACAGCTGTCAGTCTGCTCTCTGTATCTCTGAGTTTTTCTATTTTATTTGTTAGTTTATTTTGTTTATTAGATTCCACAGATAAGTGAAATCATATGGTACTTGTCTTTCTCTGGCTTATTTCACTTATCATAATACTCTCCAGGTCCATCCATGCTGACACAAAATATAAGAGTTCCTTCTTTTCTTGTGGCTGAGCAGTATTCCGTTGTGTAAATGTACCATTATTGCTATCTTTTTTGTTGTTCAGAGAACATTTACTGGGTAAATCACAGAGGTAGAAAAAGAAATTCCCAGAAGAAATGGGCTTAGCAAACAAGTTCTAGAGATAAAGAAAGGGCCCCTGGAGCTTGGGAGTGAGGAAGCTGATGGTAAGGAGCCTGGGGCCCTGAGGGGGAGGGGGAGGAGTGAGGGGAGAGGAGAGGAGGAAAAGGGGAAGGGAAGGAGAATGGGAAGCGCAAGACACAGAAGTGCTCCTGGGAGGGAGAGTGCCCCTTCATTGCTATCTTGAGGGTGGTTTGCTTGATCAAAAACGTGTTAACCTAGATGCACAAAAACAACGAACAGGGCTTGCTTAAGGCAAAGATAAGCCTTTTACTAAAAAAGTTATATGCTTGGGGCATGACTACCCATCATGACTTGTCCAGTTAGGAATTTATGATCAGATCATCCTGTGAGATTACTTTTGGTAGAATTCCTTTTTCGTTCATACTATGTATGGTGTCAGATGAGTACTACACTTATCTGGATAATCATTTCATAAGGTATATAAAGGTCTAGTCACTATGCTGTACACCTGAAATGAATAATAAGTTTATTTTTATTGATTTCAGAAAGGAAGGGAGAGGGAGAGAGAGATAGAAACATCAATGATGAGAGAGAACCATCAATCGGCTGCCTCCTGCACGCCCCCCACCGGGGGTCGAGCCCATAACCCAGGCATGTGCCCTGACTAGGAATTGAACTGTGACCTCCTAGTTCATAGGTCGATGGCTCAACCACTGAGCCACTGAAATTTTAAAAAATGTTCTGCTCTGCCGAAACCGGTTTGGCTCAGTGGATAGAGCATCGGCCTGCAGACTCAAGGGTCCCGGGTTCGATTCCGGTCAAGGCATGTACCTTGGTTTCGGGCACATCCCCAGTAGGGGGTGTGCAAGAGGCAGCTGATCGATGTTTCTCTCTCATCGATGTTTCTGGCTCTCTATCCCTCTCTCTTCCTCTCTGTAAAAAATCAATAAAATATATTAAAAAAAAAAAATGTTCTGCTCTGGCCAGGTGGTTCAGTTGGTTGGACCGTCTTCCCAAACATCAAAAGGCTGCTGGTTGGACTCCCAGTCAGGACACATACCTAGCTTTTGAGTTCGATCCTCTCTCTCTCTCTCTTGAATCAATTAAAACATCCTTAGGTGAGGATTTTTAAAAAGTTTTTATATAATCCCCTAGTATTTTCATCCCCTCCAAATTAATAATCATTCCTTAATATCATCTAAACCCATTCTATATGCAAATTTTCCCATCTGTCCCCAAAATATCTCTTTACAGTTGGTTTGTTCAAAATAAGATCACATTACATATGACTCTTCATGCTCTTTTGCCTCTTCTGTTTTATTTTTTTAAATACATTTTTATTGATTTCAGAGAGGAAGAGAGAGATAGAAACATCAATGTTGAGAATCATTGATTGGCTACCATCTGCAAGCCCCAGCCCAGGATCCAGCTAGAAACCTGGGAATTGAACCAGCAAACTTTCAATGCATGGGATAACACCTAACCAACTGAGCCACACTGACCAGGGCTCCACCTTCATAATTTTTACTGTTATCAGGTTTCCCTTGTTCCATAGTATTAATTTTTTTATCCTAACAATAACATCTGTGAAATGATAGGTTTGATATGTAGTTCAAATTCCTTCTAAAATTCATTAAAAGAACACACAGAACCCTAGCCAGTTGGCTCAGTGAATAGAGCATTGGCCTGCGTGCCAAAGGGTCCTGGGTTCGATTCTGATCAAGGGCAGGTACCTTGGTTGCAGGGTCCTCCCCAGCTGGGCCCGGATCGGGGATCATGCAGGAGGCAACCAATTGATGTGTTTCTCTCACATCATTGTTTCTCTCTGTCTTTCTCGCTCTCTCTTCCATTCTCCCTAAAAGTCAATGGAAAAATATCCTTGGGTGAGAATTAACAAGAACATACAAAAATGTTCAAATTCCACTAGTGGTAAGTGCCTCACACTTTGGGAAATGTTGGAGTAGAACTGATGTCAGGGAGTCCCACCAACTCTGCCTTGAGACCTTGATTGGGCACACTTCTCAAGTGCTTAATTTATTTCCTAAATCAGTTAGAAAGATATACTATAATATCTGCAGATGTTAGTTACTAGTCTAGTGAGTGACTAAGGTCAGCTCTTCCTGGAAGACTTCCAGGGACCTTTGTGCAGGCACCTCTGAGCACCTGAAGCGGTGGGGGAGGGGAGAGCAGAAAGAAGGGAGGCCTTGGTAAAAGTTACCCCTAAGTTAGGCATCAGCGTTAGGGAAGCGGAGGGAAAACCCCTCTTGGAGGCAGAAGTCTGTGAAGCGCCTGTCCTTTCCCACCTTTCCCTAGTCACCCCAAGGAGGAATTAACATGGTGTTCCAGGGCCTTTCCCCCACAGGAACCACCCCCTCACCCTGGGGACAAAGAAAACTCCCTGAAGAGAAGTCAGGTGTCAGGCCTCAATGAACCTCAGCTGGCTTCTTTGAGGGAGGGCAAAGCAGGAAGGAGGGGTTTGTGGTTGAGGAGAGCCAGATGGTCCACCCTAGCCCCGGAAATAAGAGGCCCAGCCCAGCCCAGCCCACAGCATTTTTCCAGATCTAGCTGGGTCTAAGAGGCCAACAAATTCCACCCCATTCACTTCTGGGCACCGCGTGGCCCAGGCGGGTTTGTTTATGAATCCACCTTCCTCCTCCCCCAGACCGGCCCTCAGCGCCTCCAGGTTAGCCCAGGTTCCAGTCTCATGGGAGGGGGAAACCTTTCCTCCCTCTTCCTCCAGCTTCTACTGTAGATGTCGGCTAAGGGCAGGTTCTTTTTCCAGACCTGTTGAGCCTGTTGGGGGTCATTCTCTTTTCTGGATATAGGAAGCTAGGAATAGTGTAACCCTCTCCTCAAGAGGGGACTCGGGGCTAATTGTCTCACGAGAGGAAAGAGAAAGGGAAACTGCTTCATTTTTGGTTAAAGGACTATAAAATTCTCTCCTGCACCCCAGTCATCCTTGGGATGCCGAGGTCTGGTTGGGGTGGGGTAACTGGTAACAGTAAATTGGCATTAAGCACAAGCTTTCTGCCGGGTCTGCTGAGCTTTGGATCCCCGAAGAGCCTGAGGGGTTTGGATATTTGGGGTAAGGGAAACGTTTTGATTATGTCTTTATTTCAAGCTGGAGTCCCTAGGGGTCAGATTTAAATGTTCAGAAAAGCTCTCTAGTTGCTCAGTTTGGGGACCAGGTTCCTCTCTGAGCTGGATGGAATGCAGGGTCGGGTAGTGAGCCTGCTTCTTTAGCTGTCAAGATGCAGATGGATTGTGGAATTTCGAGTCATTCAGCAATTTCTCTTCCCCTTCCCCACCATGCCTCAAATCACCTCTGCTTTTATTTGCCAAAGGATCTTCAAGCTCCAGAGACCATCAGCTAGGTGCACAGTCAGGCCTGTCTTTTTACAGCCCTCTTCAAAAAAGAAAATATTCTAGAAGGTTGGGCCAGAGGTCAGTTCCAACAATAACTAAAATGTTTTCTTGACCATACCTCCCAACTCTTAAGATAAAAACTCATTTTTCCCCCTCAGACTTTCCTCCTCCTCCAGAGCCACAGACTGGTTGCCACACTGAACAAAAGCCTTCCTAGTATAAGGTGCAGTCAAGGCAGGGATGAGCCACAGTGCTTCTCAGGTAAGGAAACAAAGACATAGCATAGATACAGAATGAGTCATTTAAAATAATGATAATAAAAATAAGAAGAATAAGAATAGCTGCTGCCAGTCCGGGATTTCTCATCAACAGGTTCTGGGCTTCCCAAACAGAAAGAAACCTGATTTGTTACAGTTTTGTTGTTGTTTTTTGTCTTTCCAGGGCCCTAAAAAGACAGGAATGTGTATGATGATCCATCTAGCTTCTAGACACCATAGCATGGGGAAATTACTTTAGACTGCATGTGTGAAAAACCCAGGCTTGCCAGGCCACGATCGCTCAGTGGTTAAGCGTCGACTTATGAACCAGGAGGTCAAGGTTCAATTCCTAGTCAGGGCACATGCCCAAGTTAAGGGCTCGATCCCCAGTGGGGTGTGTGCAGAAGGCAGCCGATCAATGATTCTCTCTCATCATTGATGTTTCTATCTCTCTCTCCCTCTCTGAAGTTAATAAAAGTATATTTTTAAAAAAATGAAATCAATAAAAATATATTAAAAAAATAAAATCAATAAAAACATAAACACCTTGCCGAAACCGGTTTGGCTCAGTGGATAGAGCATTGGTCTGCAGACTGAAGGGTCCCAGGTTCGATTCCGGTCAAGGGCATGAACATTGGTTGTGGGCACATCCCCAGTGGGGGGGGTGCAGGAGGCAGCTGGTCGATGTTTCTCTCTCATCGATGTTTCTAACTCTCTATCCCTCTCTCTTCCTCTCTGTAAAAAAATCAATAAAATATATTTTAAATAAATAAATAAATAAATATATTTTAAAAAATAATTTAAAAAAATAATAAAATTTCAAAAAACAACAACACATAAACATATAAAGGAGCTTAGGGAAAAAAAGCAAGAGCTAGAATAAAGGTTTAGAACGTTATCTGTTGAGGCTATTAGGACTTAACTTGTCAGGGGCTCTTGCTTTTTTTCCCTAAGCTCCTTTATCCTAGAGTAGGCAGAACAAGTAAAAGAAATGTTAGTCAATTTTGCACTTAGCTATAGTTGAAAGCTGGGGGTGTCTGGAAGCAGGGTGGGGAAATGTGGAGGGCTGCAGGGCCTGCTGCAGGTGGGTTGGGTTGGTGTGGCCCTCAGGGAAAGGTGGAGCTGTTCTTGTCTCAGTAGTTTATATCTGGGCTCTAGGCCAGCAGGTCGCACAGCAGCTGGCTGTTGGAATGGTTCTGTTCTGTGCACCACCAATCTTGCCCATGCTGTGCAGGCTGCAGAGTACACATGGCTCACTTGTACAGGGAAAGTGCTGGTCTGGAATCACATGCACCATGATGTACTTGGTGGGCTTGGCAGTGGCTTCAGCACCCTATTGTCTATGTCCATGGGTTATGCATATATGCATACAAGGTCTTTGGTTGATTACCTCCCACCCACCCACCCTCCCCCGCCTTTCCTCTGAGATTCTACACTCTATTTCATGCTTCCATGTCTCTGGATCCACTCCGTTCATCTATTTGTTACTTAGATTCCACATATGAGTGTGATCATGTGATACTTATCTTTCTCTGACTGACTTATTTCACTTAGGATGATACTCTCCAAGTCCCTTGATGCTATTTCAAAGGGTAAGAGATTCTTCTTCTTTTTTCTTTTTAAAATGTTTTTATTGATTTCAGAGAGGAAGGGAGAGGAAGAGAGATAGAAACATCAATGATGAGAGAGAATCATTGATCGGCTGCCTCCTGCACGCTCCCTACTGGGGACTGAGCCTTCAACCTGGGCATATGCCTTTGACTGGAATCGAACCTGGGACCCTTCAGTCCACAGGCCGACGCTCTATTCACTTAGCCAAATTGGCTAGGGCTTCTTCTTTTTTACTGCTGCATAGTATTCCATGGTATAAATGTACCTCAGCTTTTTATCCATTCATCTACTGATGGGCACTTGGGCTGTTTACAGATCTTAGCTATTATAAATTGTGCTGCTATGAACATAGGAGTGCATACATTCTTTCTGATTGGTGCTTCGGGTTTCTTAGGCTATATTCCTAGAAGTGGGATCACTGGGTCAAATGGCAGTTCCATATTCAATTTTTTTAAGAAAGGCCATACTGTTTTCCATAATGGTTGCACCAGTCTGCATTCCCACCAGCAGTGTACTAGGGTTCCCTTTTCTCCACATCCTCACCAGCACTTGCCATTTGTTGATTTGTTGATGGTAGCCATTCTGACAGGTGAGGTGGTACCTCATTGTCATTTTGATTTGTATCTCTCAGATGATTAGTGACTTTGAGCATTTTTTCATGTCTCTTGGCCATCTGTCTGTCCTCTTTGGAGAAGTGTCTATTTAGATCATTTGCCCATTTTTTAATTGGATTGTTTGTCTTCCTTTTGTTAAATTGTATGAGTTCCTTACATATTTTGGATATTAACTCTTTTTTTTTTTTAAATATGCAATGCTTCATGAATTTGCGTGTCATCCTTGTGCAGGGGCCATGCTAATCTTCTCTGTATCGTTTTAGTATATGTGCTGCCAAAGTGAGCACTTGGATATTAACTCTTTATGAGATGTATCATTGCCAAATATGTCCTTCCAAACAGTGGGCTCTCTTTTCGTTTTGTTAGTGGTTTATTTGGCTGTGCAGGAGCTTTTTATTTTGATGTAGTCCCATTTGTTTATTTTTTCCTTAGTTTCCTTTGTCTTAGGAGATGTATCTATAAACATATTGCTATGAGAAATGTCTGAGATTTTGCTGCCTATGGTTTCTTCTAGGATTTTTATGGTTTTATGACTTACATTTAAGTCTTTTGTCTATTTTGTATATGTGTAAGTTGGTGGTCTAGTTTCATTTTTTTGCACGTATCTGTCCAGTTTTCCCAACACCATGTATTGAAGAGATTGTCCTGACTCCATTGTATGCTCTTGCCTCTTTTGTCAAATATTAATTGAGCATAATGGCTTGGGTCAATTTCTGGGTTTTCTGTTTCGTTCCATTTATCTATATGACTGTTCTTGGGCCAGTACCAGGCTGTTTTGATTACGGTGGCTTTGTGTTATAACTTGAAATCTGGTATTGTGATTCCTCCAACTTTGTTTTTCTCACGTTGTTTTTTAAACACAGTCTGTAGAAGTTATTTAAGTAATTTGAGAGGCTTGAAATAAGTTTATTCATTTTTGGTTTTGTATTTTGTGTTTAGTCTAAAGAAAATTTGTTCAGGTTTTCACAGGTGAAATAGACAAGATGGATCATGTCCACTTGCTTTTGGGGACCATCAATAAGCATATGTTGAGGACATCCTTCACTGGCTAGGTTCTGAATTCTGTCTTGTCCTGGAGAAGCAAAGAGAGAGTATTGTGAAAAGGATGATGGCTCTTGAATTCCTGAGTCAAAATCTAAGCCTTTTCTTCAATACCTGGAATAAAATAAAACCAAGTTCCCATTTCAGCATAGAATAGCTTAGAACCATGGAAAAAAACACATGCTTCGGAACAAAACAGAACTGTTATAATTTAATTGAAGAATTTGAGCCTTAGTTTTCTCATCTGTAAAAGGGATGGTAGTTTCTTAAATTGGTTGAAAGGATTAAGTCAGACAAGATATGTGAAATGTTCACAAGACTGCTCCACAAGGTTAGACAGCACACACCCTCCCACCCTCCACCCCCACCCTGCCCCCAAGTTTAGGTGTGGTCTTTTGCTAAATGCATTAAACAGCTGTTAGAATCCCCAGAGCTTGGTTTACAAAGATGAGTAATGCAGTTTCTTCCCTCTGGGAAGTTTCTTCCCTTCTGGAAGTTTCTTCTCTTCAGTTTCTTCCCTTAGTGTTTCTTAAAACTGTCTCAGGGACTAATCACTTTGAAAAGAGCTACTTAAAAATGCATACTTTCAAGCCCCACCCCAGATAATTAGATTTATTAGGTATGAGATAGGGTCTAGGAATCTAGATAGCAGTCCACAAGATTCTGATACTGTCTGACACTATATTTTGAGAAGCTTTGATCTAGAGAGCGATGCTGCTAATATTAATGTAATGTGATGTTTTATAATAAAGCTATATAAGAGGATGATGCCATTTGAACTGTCCTGGAAGTATGGGCAGGTTTTTTCCCCAGTAGCTAAAAGGTAATAGCAAAAAAACATTAAAAACAAAAACAATAAAGGCTCAGACCCCTTCTGGGAGGCCACGGAGATCTTCCCTGAGTTGGGAGGAAAAAGCCAGAAGAGGGAAAGGTGGAGGGAAGGAGGCAGGAAAAAAAAAAAAAAGTTTTTTTTTTAAAATTAAGCCTATTTTTTTCATAATTCACGTAGCTTTTATTTTTTATATTTATCTTTATTGTTGAAAGTACTGATTTCCCCTCCCCCCAACCACCCTGCTCCCACCCCCAATTAAGCCCATTTTTATAAATGGTTACACAAGGCATTGCTTTATTCACTAAGGAATTAATGGAAGAGTTTTTATGGGACTATTCTGGGTTGGAATCTGGAACAACTCATTAGCTTTGCGACCTTGGTCAAGTTACTTCCCAGCCTTAATTTCTTCACTTATAAAATACATAATATCTCTAATACTTACTAACATCTTCCTAATGAAGATGACATAAGGAATTAAAAAACACCTACATGACCTAGGCACCTAACATTCCACAATCACTTCACCTTCTTCAGCCTCTGCCCAAAGCAGCAAAGGTCTGCTTTAGGGGAATCCATACTTTAAAACATGAAAATCTATCATAAAGTCTTGAAATTGTAGATAATAAAGTGACAACACATAATATACAAGTGCTAAAGAAAATGACCTCAGCATATCATTGACAAGCCACCCAGGCCGCCTCCACCAAAACTAGGATAAAGGAGAGGCAGAACGAGAGGACAGAAATTCAGGTGCCTGGGGAAAAATCTTTAATCTTTGTAATTACAAAAAAGCAGGAACTCTTATTATCTTATTTTATGCACAAAAGGTATTTAAAAGTGTGTGTGTGGGGGGGGGGGGGAGGGAGGTTGGGGGGAGTAAGTAGCTCATATAAGGACCCCAAATCATTTGGTTTGGCTCTGCCTAGGCATTAGGGGTGAGTTAATGGAATGTTTGACCAAATATAGGAGGCTAATTTTTAAGTTGGTAATCTTGCATGGCCCTTGAATGATATTATAAATATCCAAATGGCTCTTGGCAGAAAAGATTCCCCACCTCTGCTTTAAGACAAGCTCTTGAAAAGTTAACCCGCTATACGTTACATGGTCTACACCTTTAGGGAAACTTATAAAAAAATGGCTTTTGCTAGAGTCTCATAAAGACCTCGCAAATTGGTCAGTTCAGTATTGGCTGATGGTGTGAGCGCCCGCGCCCGCGCCGTCAGGGTTTACACCCACGTCCAGAGGCATCCGCCCGCCGCTCGGCCCGCCGGGGAGCGGGAAGGTTTGAGAAGCACTTTTAAGGGTCCTTAAAGGAAGACTCAAACGAGCCCTGTGGCGAGTGACAACTGCGCCTCGAGTTTCTTGGCCCTGACACTTGCTGAGCCGTGGAAGATACCACCTAGTGACTGTAAAGACGTCCCCAGAAAAGGGCCAATATGGCGACGGACTCCTCCTGGCACAGCCCTGTTCCCACCCCCGCAACAGGCAGTTTTAGTAACGCCCATTGGCCAAGATGGAGGCGGTGCCCTAGCTTTCTTCGCTTCCTCATTGGACTGAGTGACTGACGGAGACGCTAATTCTCCTCTGCTTACGCTAAGTTGCCGCCCTCAGAGTTCATTCGGCATTTAATTGGCTTTTAGTTCCGTCAGTTTGCGTCTTATCTTGTCTTTTTCAGCGTTAATCCAATCATAACTTTCCTGGATGCCCGCCTGATTCTTAATTGGTTTCGATCAGCTTCATCCTATCCCATTCCTGCCTACTTTTTATCCTCCTCCCACCAGGACTTTGCTCAGGCACGTCCAGGGTTTTGGTTGGCCGTTGTTTTGTCATTCCGATCAAAGCTCTTCCTATCCCTACCTCTCAGGGAGCCCGCCTGGCAGTTGACTGGTTTCTTTCCAAGCCTATCATTCATAGTTCCCGCCCATTTTCACTTCCTGCGTTTTTCATTGGGTTTTAAAACTGAGGAGGCGGCCTTTTAGGGCGGACACCGGGCACGCAACTTTGTCTTACACGCCTTAGAGAGCAAGCGAGTCTTGCCATTGGATTACCTGACCGCCTTTCTTCTGCAAGTTCCCCCTTTCTCCCTCCCTCATTGGGCGGGGCAGTAGCGAAGAGGTGGGGCCTAGGCTGGGCTTGTGGCGCGCTGCTCCCTCCTCCTTACCCCCCCCTCCCTGTCCGGTCCGGGTTCGCTTGCCTCGTCAGCGTCCGCGTTTTTCCCGGCCCCCCCCAACCCCCCCGGACAGGACCCCCTTGAGCTCGTCCCTCAGCTGCCACCATGAGCGGTAAGGATGAGTCCACTCAAAGCTTAGGGGTGGTAGGGAATGAGGGGGCGCGCGCGAGGGCCGACCGGGCGGTCCCCGCCGTGAGGGGGGGCGGGCGGGAGGCGGCGGCGGCGGCCTTGGTCCCGCCCGGGGCGGAGGGAAGGGAGGGAGAAGGGGCAGTGGCGGGGCCTCCGAGGAGGAGGGGGATGGGCCACCCGCCCCGGGGGAGGGGGCAGAATGGCCTCGCCCGCCCCCTGCCCGCCCCGGCCGCGGGGGGACGGGCCTTACCCCCCACAACTCGGCCGCCTGCCTGAGGCTCCTCCCGTCGGGGGCTGGAGCTGCGGGGGTGGCCCGGGCAGTGCAGGCCCCGCCCGGGCCAACCGCCTCCCTGGTCCGCCTTCTGGTCACCGCCTGCCCCAGGGCCCTCCCCCCCCTCCGTAGGTTTCCCCTCCCCCCACTACTGTCCCGCCCTTTCCACGCCCCTCACCCCGAAACCGCCCTTTCCCTCTAGGGTCCGCCCTCAGTCAGCCCGGAAACCTCCAGATTTCTAATCCCTGGACCCCTTTAGTCCCTTAACCAGAATTCACAAATGTTTCCCCACTCACACTTTTTATCTCTTCTTTTCTTTTTCCCCTTCTTCCCTTTTGTTACTTTTTACATTTGAATTTTTCTCATTCTTCATCTCCTGTGATCCTAATTTTAGCAAGCTTTCTATACATCCACATGTTTTTTTTTGCCTTAACCTATCCTTCCCTGCCCCATACTTTTTATTTTGAAACTCTTTCAGCATGCCCACTGCCTTTCACATTTCCTATACCAAAAGCATCTTTTCAATGTTTTCTGAGTTTAAGTTTGTGAAAAGGAGAGCTGAGGCCCAGTTTGGCATCAGTGAGCCTAGTCCATGTCCTATATGTCCTACAACTGTCCCTTCTCTCCCATCCAGTCCCCCCCACCCCCCTCACTGGCGCCTTTCACCCTTTAGTCAGGTCTGTTTCCTCATAACCTCCTCTACCCTTCCTCACCTTACCCTTTTCCTTCCCCCAACTTTAAGTTGTTTATCTTTTAATTCTTTTTAGACCAAGATCACTCCATGGATGAAATGACAGCCGTGGTGAAGATTGAGAAAGGAGTTGGTGGCAATAATGGGGGCAATGGTAATGGTGGTGGTGCCTTTTCTCAGGCTCGAAGCAGCAGCACAGGCAGTACCAGCAGCAGTGGAGGAGGAGGAGGAGGAGGACAGGTAAGGAACGATCAGGACAGAGTGGGGAAAGTGTTGAGAGGATGTATAGTTTTAGATGTGTGTTTTTTTCACAGAACAAGTTTTAGGAAGGGGCTAACCACTTGACTGTATAGATAGGGAAGTAAGTACAGAGAGACAGGTGACTTGGAGATGATTCCCCAAAGATGAGAATTTCAGCAACAGATTTTTTAAAATATGTTTGTTTTTTTTTAAATATATGTATATACTTTTAAAATATATTTTTTATTGATTCCAGAGAGTAAGGAAGAGGGAGAGACAGAAACATCAATGATGAGAGAGAATCATTGATTGGCTGCCTCCTACATCCCCCCTATTGGGGATGGAGCCCACAACCCTGGCACGTGCCCTTGACCAGGGACCTTTCAGTCCACAGGCTGACACTCCATCTACTGAGCCAAACCAGCTAGGGCTAAATACATATATTTAAGGACTTCAGAGAGGAAGGGGGAGAGATAGAGAGAGAGATTCATTGGTTGCTGCCTCCTGCACACACCACACTGGGGATCGAGCTGGCAACCAGGCATGTGCCCTTGACCGGAATCGAACATGGGACCCTTCAGTCCAAAGGCTGTTTTTTTTTGCTCTTGGTTTTTCTGCACTGTTTGCTGTTTATTTGTTGTATACTGCCCCCTAGGCTGGCAACTGGATGTCATTAAACTAATTCTTTCCCTCATTTTTTTGGCTAGGAATCCCAGCCATCCCCTTTGGCTCTGTTGGCAGCAACTTGCAGCAGAATTGAATCACCCAATGAAAACAGCAACAACTCCCAGGGCCCAAGCCAGTCAGGGGGCACCAGTGAGCTTGACCTCACAGCCACACAACTCTCACAGGGTGCCAATGGCTGGCAGATCATCTCTTCCTCCTCTGGGGCTACTCCTACCTCAAAGGAACAGAGTGGCAGCAGTACCAATGGCAGCAATGGCAGTGAGTCTTCCAAGAATCGTACCGTCTCTGGTGGGCAGTATGTTGTGGCTGCCACCTCCAATTTACAGAACCAGCAAGTCCTGACAGGATTACCTGGTGTGATGCCTAATATTCAGTATCAAGTAATCCCACAGTTCCAGACAGTTGATGGGCAACAGCTGCAATTTGCTACCACTGGGGCCCAAGTGCAGCAGGACGGTTCTGGTCAAATACAGATTATACCAACAGGTGCAAACCAACAGATCATCACAAATCGAGGAAGTGGAGGCAACATCATTGCTGCTATGCCAAATCTACTCCAGCAGGCTGTCCCCCTCCAAGGCCTGGCTAATAATGTCCTCTCAGGACAGACTCAGTATGTGACCAATGTGCCGGTGGCCCTGAATGGGAATATCACCTTGCTACCTGTTAACAGTGTTTCTGCAGCTACTTTGACTCCTAGCTCTCAGGCAGTCACGATCAGCAGCTCTGGGTCCCAGGAGAGTGGCTCACAGCCCGTCACCTCAGGGACTGCCATTAGTTCTGCCAGTTTGGTATCATCACAAGCCAGTTCCAGCTCCTTTTTCACCAATGCCAATAGCTATTCAACAACTACTACCACCAGCAACATGGGAATTATGAACTTCACCACCAGCGGATCAGCAGGGACCAACTCTCAAGGACAGACATCCCAGAGGGTTAGTGGGCTACAGGGATCTGATACTCTGAACATCCAGCAGAACCAGACATCTGGAGGTTCACTGCAAACAAGTCAGCAAAAAGAGGGAGAACAAAACCAACAGTCACAGCAACAACAAATTCTTATCCAGCCTCAATTAGTTCAAGGGGGACAGACCCTCCAGGCTCTTCAAGCAGCACCATTGTCAGGGCAGACCTTTACAACTCAAGCTATCTCCCAGGAAACCCTCCAGAACCTCCAGCTTCAGGCTGTTCCAAACTCTGGCCCGATCATCATCCGGACACCAACTGTGGGGCCCAATGGACAGGTCAGTTGGCAGACTCTTCAGCTGCAGAACCTCCAAGTTCAAAACCCACAGGCCCAGACAATCACCTTGGCCCCAATGCAGGGTGTTTCCCTGGGGCAGACCAGCAGCAGCAATACCACCCTTACACCCATAGCCTCAGCTGCCTCTATCCCTGCGGGCACAGTCACTGTGAATGCTGCTCAACTATCCTCCATGCCTGGTCTCCAGACTATTAACCTCAGTGCTTTGGGTGCTTCAGGAATCCAGGTGCACCAGCTTCCAAGCCTGCCCTTGACTATAGCAAATGCCCCAGGTAAGGCTTCTAATTTTTTGCATTTAGTTTCACAGCTAACTAGCACCTCAGCTGAAACTGTTGATTCCAAAGAAGGGAGTAACTTTCTTAAGGGCTAATCATTTAGGCAAGTCAGTTAGAAAAATAGCAATGATTCTATTTGGAACTAATTTAACAGAAAATTTTCCCCCCAGTTAATCTGATGAGAAAGGAGCACTTCTGGGCAATGTCCCTGGAATCTGTACCTCCAGTGCCTTTAGTACTACAGAACAAGGATCTGCAAACATTTTCTGTAAAGGGCTTGATAGTACTTATTTTAGGCCTAGTAATAGTGTTTATTTTAGGGCTATATATGGTCTTTTTTTAATATGTTTTTATTGATTTCAGAGAGGAAGGGAGAAGGAGAGAGAGAGAGACATCAATGATGAGAATCACTGATTGGCTGCCTCCTGCACGCCCCCTACTGGGGATTGAGCCCGCAACCTGGGCATATGCCCTTGACTGGAATCCAACCCAAGACCCTTCAGTCCACAGGCCGGGGCTCTATCCACTGAGCAAACCAGCTAGGGCAAGGGCTATATATGGTTTTAATCACATTTTTTTGGTTTGTTTTTTACAACCCTGTAAAAAATGTAAAATCATTCTTAGCTTGAGGGCTTTATTTAGCCTTTGGGGTCCACTCTTGTGTAGGATAAGAATTGATTATAAACTTATTTATAGGACAGTTATTAAATCATCAGATATTTCTCATGAAGAACTGTAACTCCTAAGTGAGGGGAATAGTGACATAATGGGTTCCAGAAGGATATTTTTCAACAAAATAAGTTCTCTGGTTAATCTTTAGTTAATCAGGATGTTCTACCCTGAGCAAGCTGGTTACTCAAGGTTTAAATTTTTTTTTTAACTCCTAGTTACCTTAAAAGTAGAGTCCATCCACCTCCCCTTGCTCTAATGTATATTTTTAATAAGCTTCCTAGGTGATTCTGATATTTCCTAGAGAAGAGAACCACTTCTTCGACTGCTATGAAAATAGTGTATGGTTGAGGAAGGAGGGGAGGGAAGGGAAGTGAGGCCTGGAATGGAGTGGGGAGGTGGAGTTGAGAGGAATTAGGAATAAGGAGACCAATTATATGAAGGGAAAAATAGACTTTAGGAAAGAGGTATATATATTGGAATGTGTATTGAATCAGTTGACTACAATATTCAGTCATTCACTTTGAACTAAGTGAATTTAAAATTGGTTAATTTGAAATTTAAATCATATCTACGGTATTTAAAAAGTTGACAGTCTATTTAGAATGTATCATTTTAAATCCCATCACAAGGTCGCTAATCTTTACTAAAGCATGATAAAAGGATATATATATGTTTTTATATTCTGGCATGATATATAAAAATTATGGGGAATTATTTTAATGCCATTGAACTCCTAGTTCTATTGGAATATATGTAGGTGTATGAAATGCTTGCTTTTATTATAGTATGTCATTCCATTTAGATTGGTTCTTATATAAGTGAGAATAACAAATAGGCAGCCAGCCATATTTCCTGCCTTCTGAAGGTTTGGAAAATCTGGGTTGGGGGGTCAAGTTCCCTAACTTTTTTACATTCTTATGGTGTATTTACAATGACTGTATTTTGAGCTTTATCAAGACAGTAATTTTCTTAGTGATCTTAGACTAGAAAGTTACAATTGGAAGGGACCTAAGAAATAATCTGTAAATAGCTTTATTTTCTCGATAAGGACATTGAGATACTAAAAAGCACTTTTAAGTGATGAGACTACAGCCAGAGCTTGAGCTTGTGGTTAATTCTCCTAGGGCATTTCATTGCCTGTTAGTTTTAAGTCTAGACTTGAGAAAAATCCTTTAGTTTGTTAAAAATGTGTAGCTTTGCTTCTTTGAAATTTAATGCTCTAGAGCTGGCAAGTGTTTTATACACTAAAAATTATGAGGAAAGTTTAATAAAAAACGGAAACTAACAGCCTGGAAAATTAGATACTTTCTGGTTAATCTACATTAGCATGTTTGTTTTCTCTTTGCTCCCAGGTTGTATCCAGTAGTTTGCTCTTCAAAGGAAAGCAAAGCTGTAGGATTGTTCCCATTAATAATAATTTGGATCCCTGCAATTTCTAAAAGGTTTATAACTTAAGCTCTGAGGAGTAATTATGAGGCACTCATTGCTAAATCATGCTCTGGGGAAGTCTGCCATTTAATATGTCATAGGATAGGGCTACCTAGCTGTTATAGATGGTCTCTGAGCTCAAGAAAATTCATGCCTTTCTGTAAGGTAGCAGCAGCTTGACATTCACTAATTAGATGAAGCACTGAAAGGCCATTTTGTGAGAATTGAAGTTCTTTGCTTCATTAATAGTGGTTTCTGAAGATTCAGTTTCCTCCTTTCTGGTTAGTCATACTTGTGCAACATTTTTTTCTCTTCAGTTGATCTGACTTCATTCTTAATGAAAGATAATAAAATTATTTCCTTGAAGCTTAGTGCTGTTCAGCTGTTGCCTAGAAGCTGCAGTTTCTCATTTTACCTTTTCTGGTATATAGTTATTTTACTAGAAAAACTCAACCTGTTGGCAGTATGATGTAGTAGAATAGAATAGGTAGATAGATAGCATGGTTGTGAAAGACTGAAGCTTCCATGGTGTTCACTTAGTTTGTTTACATTTATTATTAAAAAGTAAAAGAATCTTAAAAAAATTTCTAAGCTCTCCTCTTGACTTCTACTCTTGTTTACTTCTGTTTGCTGAATACACAGGCAAAGGCACAAACTTAGAAACAAACCAGCCACCTTTGTATTCCTGTGTTTTTCCTGGCCCTGCCCCTGGTGAGTGGTAGTGAGGAAGGGACCACCCAGTAAACGAAGTTTAGTTTCCAGACAGTGAAATGATTGATGGGCTTAATTTTTGTTTTATTTTTAAAGTTCGAAGCTTTTTCTTTTTTCCCCAACACCCTTTCCTCTCATTTTGTAGTCACACTCATAGATCTTATTTTTGTTTTTGTTTTTTTCAGTTTAAAGCTTCAGGTTTTTCCCCCCAATAACTGCTGAGACCTGAAAACTCTTACCCCAGGTTGAGTGGGGGCTGGCTTTCAAAGACTGAGTTTGGGTGACTTCGTGGGAGTTCTGCCTAATAAAGAGTGCAGGGCTTTGGCAGGAGAATAGAACATACTTCCTTGATGTCTATAATTCACTCAAGAAGCAAATTTCAGGCACTAAAAATAAAAAATTCACATCTGTTCGGTTTTATCGGGGTCAGGAAAATGTCTTCTCTTAGAAGTTAAGTTGAACGTGATACTAGAGTTGGTTTGCCAACAGTGTCACTAAACTTGGGGTCAGATTGCTGAGACCTAATTTGTTAAAAACTTGTATTTTAGCCTAGTGCATTTGAACATTGGTGATAAGTAGATTTGGATGATTTAAATGTGTTGAGAATTGTTCTAGTGCAAAAGGTCATGCAAGAGAATTTCCTGTCTTAAAATAATACACTTGATCAAATATGTCAAATGTTTCTGCATCATTTGCTTTCTTTATCAAATATTATATTTGTTTCTTATGGTGATGTTAGTACTTTTTAAATGATTTTAAGTAGAAAAGGTCTCCTTTAAAACTTAGGTGTCTTGATTGATCTGAAAAGACTGAGAAGACAGTCTTCAGACCTTTTCCCTTGCTCCTATTTATTCATTCCAGTGGCTTTCGGTAAATGACGTCATTGTTAAATCATATTGCATTGTGTAATGTGGCCATTTTAGTTCTTAATTAAATAACAAGAGCACAAGAGTGTCTAGTGTTTGAGAAAACTTTAGTATCTGTTCAGTTCTCATAGCTCCCTTTTCTTTTAATTGTTCCACTTTGTAAAGTAGTATGTAAATGTTACCACTAATAATTTAGCTCTCATCATTTCGTGCTTCTAATTGTTTTGTTGGGTTTGAAATGTTTTAAAATGTAAGATGAATATCTGTAGAGAAGTTTTATATAAGTAATGCTTTTTGTAAGTAATGCTTTGTATTGTGTGTCTGTAAACTACATAATAGTTGAAAATTTTCACTTTGCTATTTAATTGAAAAACAAGCATATTTTTCATATTTCTTGCAGAAGGTGTGTCACAATAATATTATTCCTTTCTCTAGCATTTAACATACAGGCCCTGTTGTGTAGAAGGATTATTTTAAAACTTATTTGCTCAACTATGATTATATTGTTAGTACTACCCTAGGTTTTTTAGAATTGTTCTCCTTAAAAGACCTGAAAAAATTACTGTAGAAAGAGTATTTTTCAGAGTTGGTTGCAAATTTGAGCTATAATTTGAATTTGTACTTTTGCTCTAATGTTTTTAAAACTCTGAATGGTTTATGAAACTAGGCAGTATTACTTGTTTAGCAAGTTTGGATGTGCCTATCTAATTTACACGGAATCCTCCTTCTCATGATGTATCTATGTACAAAATAAAAAAATAATTAACAATTTGAAGGAAGAAGTTAAAATATAACTAGGTCATGACAAAGACTTGCCCTTTAAGAGATGAGAGAATTAAGTTAGTGTATACATCTCTGGAAAATTATTTTAAATGGTTTTCATAGGCAAGCAAATGTTGCTAATTACCTAAGGTTAAATGCTATTGAGATGGATCTTTTAAAATTATTCAGTACGTTCTTCATTGAATTGACCCTGTTTTGATCGCTTAAAAGTTACAGCTCTTTGCAAACCTAATAAAATTAAACCAGACTAGCCATGGTAATAGCAGTTAAACTGACAGTTGCTAGATCTGGAAATCTTCATCCCTTCCAGTACCCTTATTCAGACTTAACCTAAGATGTAGAAAGATTCAATGACTTGCCAAAGGCCACTGACAAAATTTAGTGACTTTTTTTTTTTTTTTTACTTCAAATCAAGATCCTGTCTACTCCAATCCACTACTATCAAGTAGAAGAATGGACTTGACACCCTCCACCCCCCACCCTCCCCATTCAGTTTTGAGGTGTTACTGACATTTGTAGCCTAAGACAGATAATTGGGGGAAAATGGCGCAAAAGGCATGGTTAATCGACAACTTCTTTGTAAACTTTTGTTATGAATCAGAATTTGTTTTAACCAGATGAATTAATTTGAGTTTATTTAATCTCTAAGTAAAGTATAAATAATCAATGATAATGAAGGGAGGAACAAAATGGCAAAAGAGAAATTAAAGACATAATTAATCAGTCTTTGAACACGTGAGGGTCAGCTTGTCATATTGGGAGTGTGGGTATTAACTCTCTCCCCCTTTTGACAATTAGGAAAGCTTTTTGACAGTTCTTATTTTTTCCCCTTATATGCTTGAAACATTTTAATAGCAAATCTAATCTCCTTATTGCTCTCCATTTATTGTTTTTTCATGTTTTTCTGTAACTTCCCTCTCAGCACCTTCCTTTCCTCACCCCCTTCATTTCTGTTGTGGATATGGTTTAACAACCCTTTTAAAGTCTTCTATGTAGAGCCCTGCTCAGTGGTTGAGTGTTGACCTATGAACCAGCAGGTCACCACCTTTTGATTCCTGGTCAGGGAACATGCCCTGGTTGCAGGCTTGATCCCTGGTAGGGACTGTGCAGGAGGCAGCCAATCAATGACTCTCTCTCACATTGATGTTTCTCTCTCTCCCTCTCCATTCCTCCCTGAAATCTATAAAATATATTAAAAAAAAAAATTCTATGTAGGGCCCAGTTTTGTCCAGGTTCTATATGGTTACTAGTGATGTATCTGAAAGTTCTCTGCCTAGAATTCTTTGGCAGTTTTCTTGCACTCATGAAAGAAAGAGTATTAATTTTACACAGACCATTTGTCTTAAAGAAGGTAAAAGTAAAAAGCCCATGCCTTAGCTGGTTTGGCTCAGTGGATAGAGCATTGGCCGGAGTGAAGGGTCCCAGGTTCAGTTCTGGTCTCAGGGGCACATGCCTGGATTGCAGGCTCGATCCCCAGTGTGGGGCATAAATAAAAATATGTTAAAAAAAGAAAAGTGAAAAGCTCATAACCCTGAAACCTATTTGGAAATTTTCCATATTATGAAGAATTTTCTTTAGTTTGGTGTTCTTTTTTTTAAACACACACACACACACACACACACACACACACACACACACACATAATATGTATTTATTGATTTCAGGGAGAAAGGGAGAGGGAGAGAGAGATAGAAACATCAGTGATGAGCGAGAATCATTGATCGGCTGCCACCTGCATGCTCCCTACTGGGGATTGAGCCCGAAACCCGAGCAATGTGCCCTCGATTGGAATCGAACCCGGGACCCTCCAGTCTGTAGGCCTACGCTCTATCCACTAAGCCAAACTGGCTAGGGTCTTTAATTTTCTTTTTTAACTGTTTATCCTTTTACTTAAAATTTTGGCTCATGGTTGTAAAAGCAGATGCATGGGAAAGAGGGAAGAAAATTACATAAATATTGCGATTTACTTAATGGTGTATTTGTTCTGTTAAATCCCTAGCATTTACATATTGGGGGGAGAGGTTGTTTAAAATGAAAAATTTTAGTTATTATATTACTAGAGGCCCAGTGCACAAATTTGTTCACAGGTGAGGTCCCAAGGGGGTTAAGGGGGAGGGCGGGATGCAATCGGCCCTCCAGGCAAGTGGTGGGACACCCTTGCTGGCCAGGGATCCAGATTGGTCCGGTGACATTCACGCAGGTTGTCGGGAGCCACCTGGTGGCCGCCTTTATATATTTTCTTCCTTGCGGAGTGTCTAGGGAGGGGAAGCAGCTGTAGGCCAACTTCCAGGAGGCCCAGCAGCACTGTTGGGATAGAGAGGAAGGGGGATAGAGAGTTAGAAACATCAATGAGAGAAACATCGATCAGCTGCTTCTTGCACACCCGCTACTGGGGATGTGCCCGCAACCAAGGTACATGCCCTTGACCAGAATCGAACCTGGGACCCTTGAGTCCGCAGGCCGACGCTCTATCCACTGAGCCAAACCGGTTTCGGCAACAAATATATTTTTTAAATTCGCATTTTTAGTCCAGCCGGTGTCGCTCAGTGGTTTGAGCTTCAGCCAATGAACCAGGAGGTCATGATCTATTCCCATCAGGGCATATGCCCTGGTTGTGGGCTTGATCCCCAGTGTGGGGAGTGCAGGAGGCAGCTGATCAATGATTCTCTCTCATCATTGATGTTTCTGTCTCTCCTTCACCTTTCCTCTCTGAAATCAATAAAAAATATATATTTTTTAAAAGTCACATTTTCATACTGTTTTTAGTCAGAATTACATTTCTATCTGATTAGTTTTCTTACAATGTTATTTCTAAATTTCTGAACCTAGTGGAGCAAGATCATTAATATTGTTGTAGCTGATCCAGCTGCTTTTATATTATTTGAATCTTGAATATTTGTAAAGTAAGATGCTTAAAACAGATCTCAAGGGTTGACACTTGAAATAGAAATTATTGCTGCTTAGGATTGCACAAGGAAAATTGTTGAAATTTACAGTGTGTTTGAACATGCTTTTTAAAGGTAAATCATTCTTAGTGACTGGTAATTGCTTATCTCTTTGTTTTAATTACTCATACATAAAAGACCACAGAAAGCAAAGATGGCTGTTGCTGGCAAGCATTTCCCACTTTGAAATTAATTAAATGACACCCTTGAGCCCTAGAAATGGCAATTGTCCTGTCATCCCAGACAATGGATATTCTTATCTCTAGCTTATTCAGAAGCATCTTGGTGTAGTGGTAATTAAACTTTTAGTCAAATGCCTGGTCAGAGCTGTCTTTTTTTTTCTTCCCCCAGAGCTGTCTTAATAAAAGCACTAACATAGCATCATGTCTAGACTTAATTACTGATGGTTCTTTGACTTATTCCTGAAAACATTCTGATAACTAATTGACTTAAGTCTTAAATTGGAAATAATGTTTTTATTAATTATAGAGGGAGAAAGAGAGGAAGGGAGAGAGAGACACACACACACATCGATGTGAGAGAGAAATATTGATCAACTGTCTCCTGCACGCCCTTACTGGAGATCGTGCCCACAATCAGCGCATGTGCCCTGACTGGGAAGCAAGCCAGTGACTTCTTGGTCCAAGGGACAATGCTCAACCAACTGAGCCACACTAGCTTGGGCTTAAGTTTAAAATTTTTTTATTGCAATAACCAAAATGGAGACATTACAAAGTATTATCCTATATAATAAAGAGGTAATATGCAAATTGACCCTCATGCCCTCACACAAGATGGCCGCCCCTATGTGGTCAAAGATGGCCGGCAGGGGAGGGCAGTTGGGGGTGATCGGGCCGGCAGGAGATGGCAGTTGGGAGCAATTGGGCCGGCAGGGGAGCAGTTAGGTGTCCATCAGGCTGGCAGGGGAGTGGTTAGGGGGTGATCAGGCTGACAGGCAGGCAAGTGGTTGGGAGCCAGCAGTCCCGGATTGTGAGAGGGATCCTAGATTGGAGAGGGTGCAGGCTGGGCTGAGAGACACCCCCCTCTCCCCCAGTGCACAAATCTCATGCACTGGGCCTCTAGTATCACATAAGCTACTTGTGCCTTACCATAAACACTTAAGAAGTAGGCATTTCAACTTAAGAAATAGGCACATGTAATAGGGGTTACATGAAATAGGAATCTTCACTTCCTGCACTTTTTTGGTATTGAAAATGTTTACTCCATGGACTATTTTGGTTATAATCATTGGTTTGCTTGCAAAGGAATTTGATGCTGTTTGTAAGTGTTAACAGCCAAGAAATTTGTCCCAAGTATCAAAATGTGACGTATCAAACTTTTAGCAAACTTTTCATTTTATTTAGTTCCCTTAAAGTCTCAATACTACAGATAACATTGTCTAGAACAGTGATGGCGAACCTATGATACGCGTGTCAGCACTGACACGTGTAGCCATTTCTGATGACACGTGGCTGCATGCCGAGGATGAAACATTTGCTGCTCCTGAGGATGAAACATTTGTGACCAGAGTCTTGGAGTTAGTTTTTTCCTCAAAGTGACACACTACCCGAGTTATGCTCAGTTTTTTGGCAAAGTTTGGCACACCAAGCTCAAAAGGTTGCCCATCAGTGGTCTAGAACAAGCATGTCAAATTCAAAGGCTAACTGGGGCCAAATAAGGTTTAAGTTTCTGTGGGCCGCAAAAAAACAAAAGCTTCAATCTTCATAGAAATGTAGATTTATTTCAATAGAGACATGCTGAATACAAAGGACTGAAATAACATAAAATAATAGAGCATTTTAATAAAAATTAATATTTTTTCTTGAACATGAATTTACCAGACACTGAATAACTGCACTGGTTAATAAGTGTAACGCAAATAAACACATTTTTTTTGTTATCTGAAAGCAAAATATTTCCTGTTGCGCACACCAAACAAGTCAGTACAAGACTAACGATGTGGCAATCGGCTATTAAAATATTCGCTGCTAGTATTAGTGGAGAGAAATGGTGCACCTGCGCATAGGCGTGTAAAGGAAATGAATACAACACGATTATATTAATCAGTCATTAGCAAATGTTGTAGTTTGTTATTAATAATTATGTATAACAGGATATTGTAAAAATTAAGTTACGAAATTTTTAAATTTAAAAAAATATATATTTTATTGATTTCAGAGAGAAAGGGCGAGCGGGAGAGAGATGGAAACATCAATGATGAGAATTGATCAGCTGCCTCCTGCACACCCCCTACTGGGGATCGAGCCCACAACCGGGCATGTGTCCTGATCAGGAATCGAACTGTGACCTCCTGGTTCCTAGGTCAGTGCCCAACCACTGAGCCCCGCCAGCCGGGCAAGTTACGAAATTTTTATTAAAACATTTCTTACATACCATTATATTGGCTGGGCTGTAAAAATATTCGTTGTGAGACTAGAATTTGACATGCTTACCCTAGGGCAGTGATGGGCAACCTTTTGAGCTTGGTGTGTCAAACTTCGCCAAAAAACTGAGCATAACTCGGGTAGTGTGTCACTTTGGAGGAAAAAACATTATTTCGCGATATTTATAGTTTAAATATAAGTGTTTCATCCTCAGCATGCGGCCGCCTCAGTGGCCGCGTGTCATCAGAAATGGCACTGACACGCGTGTCAGAGGTTCGCCATCACTGCCCTAGGGGATCGAGCCCACAACCCGGGCATGTGTCCTGACCAGGAATTGAACCTGTGACCTCTTGGTTCATGGGTCAATACTCAACCACCGATCCACACCAGCTGGTAGGAGAGTACTGTTTTCTTGAAAAGAAGGTTAAACACATGGGGTTTTTTGCTTTTTAAGTACACTTTTATTGATTTCAGAGAGGAAGGGAGAGGGGGAGAGAGTTGAGCCCACAACTCAGGCATGTGCCCTTGACTGGAATCAGACCCGGGACCCTTCAGTTCCCAGGCTGACGCTCTATCCACTGAACCAAACCAGTTACCGCTAAACATAATGGTTTTAAGGAATCCTAATATCTCTTTTTTTTCAATTTAATAAATCTTTATTGTTCAGATTATTACAATTGTTCCTCTTTTTTCCCCCATAGCTACCCTCCACCCGGTTCCCACCCCACCCTCTGCCCTTACCCCCCAACCCACTGTCCTCATCCATAGGTGTATGATTTTTGTCCAGTCTCTTCCCGCACCCCCGCACCTCTTTCTCCCTGAGAATTGTCCATCCACTCCCTTTCTATGCCCCTGATTCTATTATATTCACCAGTTTATTCTGTTCATCAGATTTTTTAGATTCACTTGTTGATAGATATGTATTTGTTGTTCATAATTTTTTATCTTTACCTTTTTCTTCTTCTTCCTCTTCTTAAAGAATACCTTTCAGCATTTCATATAATACTGGTTTGGTGGTGATGAACTCCTTTAGCTTTTTCTTATCTGTGAAGCTCTTTGTCTGACCTTCAATTCTGAATGATAGCTTTGCTGGGTAGAATTATCTGGTTGTAGGTTCTTACTATTCATCACTTTGAATATTTCTTGCCACTCCCATCTGGCTTGCATAGTTTCTGTTGAGAGATCAGCTGACAATCTTATGGGTGCTCCCTTGTAGGTAACTAACTGTTTTTCTCTTGCTGCTTTTAATATTCTCTCTTTGTCTTTTGCTCTTGGCATTTTAATTATGATGTGTCTTGGTGTGGTCCTCTTTGGATTTCTTTTTTGGGGGGTTCTCTGCGCTTCCTGGACTTGTAAGTCTATTTCTTTCACCAGGTGGGGGAAGTTTTCTGTCATTATTTCTTCAAATAGGTTTTCAGTATCTTGCTCTCTCTCTTCTTCTGGCACCCCCATAATTCGGATGTTGGTATGCTTGAAGTTGTCCCAGAGGCTCCTTACTCTATCTTCATATTTTTGAATTCTTTTTGCTTTTTGCTTTTCCGGTTTGGTGTTTTTTGCTTCTTTGTATTTCAAATCTTTGACTTGATTCTTGCGATCCTCTAGTCTGCTGTTCGATCACTGTATAATATTTTTTATTTCAGTCAGTGTATGCTTAATTTCTTGTTAGTTCTTTTTCATATTCTCGAGGGTCTTGCTAAATTTGTTGGCCTTTTCTAGAAAATTCTTGAAAAACCTTATAACCGTGGTTTTGAACTCTATATCCAGTCATTTGCTTTCCTCCATTTCTTTCATTTGTGATTTGTTTCTTTGTCTCTGCATTTTCGCTGCTTCCCTGAGTTGATAGAGTGGCTTTGTGTGCTAGGTGTCCTATAGAGCCCAGTGGCTCAGCCTCCCCAGTTACCTGAGGTGGACACTCTTGGTGCACCCCTTTGTGGGCTGTGTGTACAGCCTTGTTGTAGTTAAGTCTTGATTGTTGTTGGTATCACTGGGAGGAATTGATCTTCAGGCCAATTGGCTGTGAGGATCAGCTGTGTTTGTGCTGGGAGAACTTCTGTGCTGGAGACACCCTTATGAGATAAGACTTACAAAAGCCTCTGTGCTCAGCTTGGATGGGACGGAGTCTCGGTGTGGAGCAGATAGCATTGGTTTCCCTGTCAGCCCTGCCTAAGAGGCCCCTGAGTCTTAGTGTCCTGTGGTAATCACTGCATGCACCTCTTGAGAGAAAGCTGCCCTCAAGTTTCGCCTGCTGCCAGACAGTCCAGTTTCTCCCCGAATGAGTCTGGGTCCCCAGAGCCTCTTCCGGAACTGGAGTTCAGCGCAGTCGGGAGCTTTTGTCTGCCTCTTGCTTGAGAAAGCCAGCCGAGTACTCAGCTGCCCACCCTCTCCGTGTGCGTGTCTCAGTACCTCTCTGCCTTCTACAGCTCCTCTGAGTCTCAGTGTGCTTTTCTCTTTCCTTCTAGTTGTAGAATTTCCACTCAGCCAGCTTTCCTGTGGTTCTGGATGATGTCCGTTTTGTCTTTTAGTTGTAGTTTTGAAATTGTTGTGCGAGGCAGCAGTTTAGGTGTTTACCTATGCCGCCATCTTGGTTTCTCTCCTAATATTTCTTTGTTTCTCTCTTTCTTAATTATGCCCTGTCCTGAGTTAACATTCTTATGTTTCAATAAAATGGAGAATGGTTTGCCTCTTCCCAGTTGATCTGGACAAGGGAAAACTTTGGGGGTTAATGAATTGCATCTCTAAATTTAATGGACTTAGGTTAGTTTGGAAAATAGATCAAGAAAATAATTTGATTATCTATACCATGGTTTTTCTTGTTTGTTTCAAATTAAATTATAGTTTACATTCAATATTATTTTTTAAAATATATTTTATTGATTTTTTACAGAGAGGAAGGGAGAGGGATAGAGAATTAGAAACATCGATGAGAGAGAAACATCAATCAGCTGCCTCTTGCACACTCCCTACTGGGGATGTACCTGCAACCAAGGTACATGCCCTTGACAGGAATCGAACTTGGGACCTTTCAGTCCGCAGGCTGACGCTCTATTCACTGAGCCAAACCAGTTAGGGCACATTCAATATTATTTTCAGGTATAACCACAGTTTTGTCTTATCTTGATTCTAAAAACCTGTTGTAGATAGCTGGATCTACAGTTTCATAAATTTCTCTTCTGAAGGTAATTTTGGGTAAATAATTTTTGGTGATACTAACTAGCATCCTAACTAGCCTTATCTGCTGAGCTATTTGAGCTAATTTCAAAAGATAAATTCTCCATCCCCACTAGGGGCAGTTTCTAATCAGTAACACAGTTTTTAAAGCAGGTTGATCAAACAAAATAGTGTTGTATATCTTTTCCTTTAAAAAAATTTTTTTTTATTGTTGATAGTATTACAGATGTCCCCCATTACCCCACCCCCTTTGCCCCTCTCCATCCAGCTCTTGCGCACACACCCTCCCCCCCCTCCCCACACACACACACATAGGCCTTCACCACACTATTGTCTGTGTCCATGGGCTATGCATATAAGTACAAGTTCTTTGGTTTATCTCTTCCCACCCCCTCCCCCCAATATGTCAGTTTGTTCCATGCCTTGATGCCTCTGGACTTATTTTGTTGGTCAATTTATTTTGTTCATTAGATTCCACAAATAAGTGACATCATGTAATATTTTTCTTTGACTGGCTTATTTCACTTAGCATAATAATCTCTGGGTCCATCCATGTTGTCTCAAAGGGCTCTTGTATATCTTATTTCATGATTTCTCACGGTGTGATTTTCCCACAAGACATTTTGCTAATGTTAACTAGAATGTGTTGAATATTTGTTATGTGACAGATATTACACTAAGCACCTTACATTTATTTCATTTGTTTTTCATGATAACTTTATGAGATTAATAATATGAGAAGTTACTTGCTCACTGTTAAAAGCTACTCAAATGGTGGTGCAGGAACTCATATTTAGGTCTGTTTTTACTTCAGAACCTGTTCTTAACCCTGTACTCCAATAATATCCAGTTTTAGCTCTGCCAATATCATGAAAGTCAAAACATTTTAGTTAAATTTATTTTAATGCCATAAGCTCATACTTAGAAGTGGTAGAGTGAGCAGGAAGGCACAAGAAGAGCTTATTATTAGGCATAGTAACTCAAAAGTATGTTTATGAACTGAAAAAAGTAGAGATTAGGTACCAAAGTATAATCAAGAGCCTAGATTTTAGATGGTGAGTTTGATCTACTGCACTTATTACTTAGTTCCATTCTTTATAGAATAGGTAAAACAAAGCAGACCAACTCAACACTCCATTTATAGAAATCTTAAATATGGATAGAGTCATTAACTTATTTACAAGGTGCTTTTGTAGGTGAATACTTATTCATAGATGTTTTGAAAACCTGAGAAGAATGCTATCTGCTCCTCTAAAAACCTTATGTTTATCCACTGGCCTAGAGCAGTTTTTTAAAATGTCAAATGTAATCAACCCATAAAATCAACAGTGCTAAGGGAAAAGAAACGAAGTAGAGTGTAGAAAATTTAAGAATACATTGTTTATCATAAAGGTAAGCATTGTTTATGAAACTTTTGTTTCAGTTTTATGTACTAGGTCACAGTGTAAAATGTATTTTTTACTTGGGGCTGCAGTTTTTTTTTTTGTGTGTGTGTGTGTATGTGTTTGTTTTTTGTAGATATATTTTTATTGATTTCAAAGAGGAAGGGAGAGGGAGAAAGAGATAGAAACATAAATGATGATAATCATTGATCAGCTGCCTCCTGCATGCCCCACACTGGGGATTGAGCCCACAACGTGGGCATATGCCCTGATTGGGAATCGAATGGTGACCTCCTGTTTCATAGGTTGATGCTCAACCATGCCGGCCGGGCTGGGTTTCAGGTTTTACAAGTTTGAAAAACACTGGCCTAGAGCTTTATAATTATCTATTTTAATTTATTGAGAACAAAAATTAGTGATTTCATTCACTTTTTATCTTTAAAAGCAAATAACATCAAAAGACATAATAGAATGTATGTATGCTTTATATTTTTTTCCTTTTTCTACCATTCTGAAAAGGATCCAATTCCAAATCAAAACTTGCCTGAGGGTATAGCTAGCTCTTCCCTCTCCTCATTGTGTCAAAACTTATAATGTATACTGGGTAGGTACTATTCCCTGCTGAATATTCTGCACAATTTTCTGCTCATTTGAGGAAGTTTTCCCTCTTACATTTTGTATGATTTCTAGTTTGGAATACCTTAAAGTCTTATTTTTAGTTCTATTTGGTTGCTTCCATAGTAGTTTAACTCAGGGAATGAATAAGAGATTTTTTGGACATATTTCTGTAGCAGTATTTACCTTTATCTCATTCTTTTAATGAATGTATAGTAGTCCATTGCATAAGGTTATAATTTATTTAGTGCCTCAATGGTGTACATTTTGATTGTTTCCAGTTTTTTTCTGTTACACAAAACACTATTGTCATATATTTGTATACTATAGGACATTGCTGGTTCAAAGTGGAATTACTTGGATGGTGTGCATTTAAAGTTTTAATATTGCCAAGTTGGCCTTCAAAAAGGTTGTTCTATATGTCACTACCTATATATAAAAATGCCTATTTCCCCATACCTTTGCTGATGCTGTGCATTATTAGAGTTTTAACTTTTTGTAATCTGGTGAAAATTTACAAAAGTCCAGCATAGATTTGCATTTTAAAAATTGCGTGAGATTGACTATGCTTTCATAAATTTAATTGGCTCTTTGTATTTTCTTTTTTTTGTTAATCCTCACCCAAGGATATTTTTTCCATTGATTTTTAGAGAGAGTGGAAGGAGGAAGGGAGGATGGTAAGGAGAGAGAAACGTTGATTGGTTGCCTCCCACACATGTCCCGACCAGGGCCAGGAATCGAACTTGATGAGACCCTCTGGTGTGAGGGCCAATGCTCTAACCACTTAGCAATGCCAGCCAAGGTGGCTCTTTGTATTTTCAGTGACAATTCTTGAGATTTCAAGTATGGGTGATATCAGTGAATGTGACTTCAAAGCTTTGAAGAAATGGTGCTATAAAAAATACAGTCACTGAGATGCTTGCAGCTGTGATGACCTCCCCTATTTCCCACTTTGACCTTTTCTTTACTCTTACTTTCAGGTGATCATGGAGCTCAGCTTGGCCTCCATGGGGCTGGTGGTGATGGAATACATGATGACACAGCAGGAGGAGAGGAAGGAGAGAATAGCCCAGATCCCCAACCACAAGCTGGTCGGAGGACCCGGCGGGAAGCATGCACCTGCCCCTACTGTAAAGACAGTGAAGGAAGGTAAGTTGACTAAGCCAGTATCTTAAGAGTATTTAAAGGATTTGGAGGTAAGAAGAGGTTGATTTATTTTTTTATTTTTTTTACATTTAAGACTTGGCAATGTTGCAGAGGGATGAGAGATAACAAAATACATTTCATTGGTCATATTATAGGATCTTGGTTCCAGCTCTGATCCTTTTATTGACTCTTAAGACCTTGGGCCTTAATAGGTGCCTGCTTTCTCTTAGAGATAAGGAAATCAGATGGAGCCAGCTGGTCTAATGATTGTTACCATATGTCTATATTGAGATGGTTTTAACAAGGTTGCTTTGTAAAACAGCCTTGCAAAGAAATAAAAAAGCTACACTAATGTGTTTTTACAATGGCTTGTGAGAATAAGAGTTTTCCAGAGTCTTATTTCCTTCAAAATAAACAAAAATGCTTAGTTCAGATAGAAAATTCTTCCATCAGGGACCCTAACATGTCCTGCAGAACAAAGTTATGACAATTTTCTCATTAGTAATACCTACTATTCAGTATTATCTCTGGAGAGTTTCAAGTTCTATTTTTTTCTTTCAAGTCACTTTTTTTTTTTTTAAATAAATATGTTTTATTGATTTTAGAGAGAGAGGAAGGGGGGAGGGAGAGAGAGAGAGAGAGAGAGAGAAACATCCATAAGAGAAACATGGTTCCGATGCCTCTTTCTCACGCCCAGGCTGCAGGCTTCATTCCCAGCCTGGGTGTGGGCTCTGACCAGGAATCGAACTGGTGATCTTTTGGTTCGTGAGATGACACTCAACCAACTGAGCCACTCCAGCTGGGAAAGTCACTGCTTTTGAGAGAATAGAAAGTTACATAGTTGATTAAATGCCTTTGAAAAAGAAAATCTGTTAAAGTTTTGTCCCATCCTAGCTAGTTTGCTCAGTGGTTAGAGTGTCAGCCTGTGGACTGAAGGGTCACGGGTTCAATTCCAATCAAGGGCATGTACCTCAGTTGCAGGCTCTTGATCCCCAGCCTTGGTTGGGATGCGTACAGGAGGCAACTAATCGATGTTTCTCTCTCTCTGTCTCTCCCCCCTCCCTTCCACTGTCTCTAAAAAATCATTGATGAAAAAAATATCCTTGGGAGAAGATTAACCAAAAAAACCCCAAAGTTTTGTCCCAATAAAAATAAGCACAAAAGTAAAAAATGTACCAAAACAAAAATAATTTGAGTTATTTGTAGGTTAACACTACATTACAGGAAAAACCTGAATTAAAGCAGTGAGTATGCCCACACTGGTGTTCTCAGTGGTTAGAATGTCGGCCTGCACACTGGAAGGTTGTGGGTTCGATTCCCAGTCAAGGGCATGTACCTGGGTCCCAGTTGGGGTGTGTTTGAGAGGCAACCAATTGATGTGTCTCTCTCACATTGATGTTTGTCTCCCTTTATCCCCCCTTTAGAAACAATGGAAAAAAATCCTCTGGTGAGGATTACTTAAAAAAAAAAAAGCACTGAGTACAACAGTGTTTGTCTTTAACAAAGCTTAAAGTGGATTTAAAGTTTTGAAGGAACTTCTCAGAGTTCCACCTAAGAGTGATTTTTATCTTCTCTTATATATCCTATATAATAATCCTGTATAATAAAGAGCTAATATGCAAATGGTCATCATGCCCTCACGCCTTAATTGCTCAGATACTCCACACTGGGGAGAGAGGAATGGGGACCAGCCACGCTGCGGCCCGGGAGAGGGACAAGTCTCCCGCCCTGAAGTCCCAGGTGCCAGCGGCTGCGCCAGCGCCTGCTGCCTGGGAGAGAGACAAGCTGCACACCCTGCGGTCCCCTGTGGCTGCGGCCGGCCCGGGTCCTGGGTGCCTGCGGCTGGCCAGAGGGAGGGAAGCCCAGGTCCCGGGTGCAGGGTGAGGCAGAGGCGATCAGGCCAGCAGGGGAGCAGTTGGGGGCGATCAGGCAGGCAGGCAGAGGTGGTTAGGGGCAATCAGGCAGGCAGGCAGGCGAGCAGTTAGGAGCCAGTGGTCCCAGATTTTGAGAGGCAGTCGGACATCCCCTGAGGGGTCCTGGATTGGAGAGGGTACAGGCCGGGCTGAGGAACACCCCCCCCATGCATGAATTTCATGCACCAGGCCTCTAGTTATATATATAAAGGCCTAATATGCAAATTGTCCCCTCAGGAGTTTGACCGGGAGTTTGATCGTTCACTATGACATGCGCTGACCACCAGGGGGTGGTGCGAAACAAAGGGAGGCCCTGGCCAGCAGCTGGAAGACTCTGATCACTGGCCAGGCCTAGGCACCCTACCCATTCACAAATTTCATGCACCGGGCCTCTAGTTTTTATTATGTTTCTTTCCTTCTGCTAATATGTGCTGCTAAAACCAAGAAAAGTCCCTCTTGGAAATCTCCCCAATGCCCACTAATGGATCACACATGGAACAAATTTGTTTGC